>NC_090785.1:18165000-18470000 GCF_040054535.1 Antennarius striatus | reverse complement strand
TTATACAGTATATTGTATATAGTATAGTATGATATAGTATAGTATTATAGATTGTATATAGTACAGTATTGTATTGTAGATTGTATATAGTATAGTATAGTATTATATATTGTATATAGTATAGTATAGTATTGTATTTATAGTGGATATACAGTAATATAGTATAGTATAGTATTGTATATTGTATATAGTATAGTATAGTATTGTATTTTATATTGCATATACAGTAGTATAGTATAGTATAATATTGTATATTGTATATAGTATAGTATAGTATTGTATATTATATTGCATATACAGTAGTATAGTATAGTATTGTATTGTATATTGTATATAGTATAGTATTGTATTGTATATTATATATAGTATTTTATTGCATAGATTCTAATTGTGTCTCGTGGTGTGAAATGAACGTTACGTGTTTGATGACGGTGTCTTTCCATGACTTTTGGATGGCGGGGCTGCAGACATCTGGTGGAGGTGTGACAGCGGAATCCCCCCCCCATCCACCCCCCCCATCCACCCCCCCCCAGCAAACAGTTAGCAGCTTTCAGTGAAAGGAGAGTGTGTGGAGGACGTAAATAACACTGCTTAGCGTTGCTGACTGAACTTCTGCTCTGGTTTCATGTCATTTCACATCATTTGAATAATTATTATTTGTGAAAGTTTAACCTGATAATGAATCGAAAGCTAATTTATAGAACTTGCTAACGTAATAATTGTGGTCCATTTAATGGTAACTACAACTATTAAAACACTTATTTAAAGTCTGCTATATTGACTCAAACACTTGTGAGACGTGTTTCATGACCTCACCTGTAGTTGCTGAGAGTAAGTTTGTAATGACATTACTATCCATAGTGGAGAATGATCATGTTCTCTCACATGAAAGTCTTCTGCAGTCATTAAATGTGACTTATTCTATGTTATTTTAATCAGGTTTCATGGGTTTAAAGGGGAACTCCACTACTTTCACGCTGGTTTTCTGGTGTCTTCATGTGTCCGGCCTCATCTGCTTACTGGAACTTCAACAAAACAGAAGTAATGAAATGAAAATATCTTTTTATTGTTTTAAAGGAGAATTTATACTTTATAGTCATTTACTCTTAAATTTTTCTGACTGACTGTAAAACATGTTGAAAGTAAAGTTCCTAATTTCTATGAATTAATGTTATAATCTGAAACCCAGTTTTTTAAAGTTACTTTTCTGTGCACATTTCAGAGACCGTGTACTTTTCTACACTATTACCTACACTCCTGTACTCCTGCATGAGTACAGTACATGAAAACAGCCCTGATGATCTGGGATTAGAGAGGGGGCTGTCGCTGTTTGTTGCATTTTTAGAAATGTAGGATTTGGTGTTTGTGGAGCTTGAGCCATATTTGGGCCTTCAGATCGAGATATTATCAGCTTCTATTTTGCCCCTAAAGCAGGATGTGTAATTACTAAAGCTGTTTAAAGCTGAATAATTACTAACGCTGTATGTTTCATAGTGAAATACACCATTTCAGACATGAATTTTCCCCTGATGCTGTGAGTTTATCTTGAATCATGAGTTTTTACACATCAACTCACCAAACACTAAAGTTCAGCCCAGATCTAATGAATGTGATGCTACTATATATTATCTTCAGACCTACCCACTAGATCATCTTACAGTTCATTCATTCAGAATAGCAGACATGTGTCACGGGCCTCAGACGGTCCTCGCTATGATCTTTGAAATGTATTATCACGCAAGCAAAAAGGGCATCGACGTTACGTTTCCGCTGTCCTCATTTCACCTTTCAGGCTGGACAGAAAACATCGAGTTTAGACATGAACCTTCTGGGGAGGCAAAGACGCCTGGACTCCCACGATATGCTGACAAACCCAACTCTGAGCTACTATATATATCGCACCGTATGTGACCGCTTGTGTCGAGTCACATGTCCAAAGATATATACGTATGCGTTCTGTGTGGCTGGGAGCGTGGAGGCAGCTGAGGAATAAGGAGAACTTTATTGAGTTGCTGTGACGCGCTGCTTCCCGTGACCTGTCTCCCATTTCCTCTGTCTCCTCCAGCGTCTCGCTCCACGTCTCAGTCCAAACCACATGTTGATCAGCTTTCTGTGTTCTCCGTTTGATCTGCCATGGCCTGCTTTCCGATGCAACCCACTGAATAGATAATCATTGTGTAAGAGACCACCACCAACAACCATTCTGTGTCTGCCCCTCCACGAACCCCCCTCCCCTCCCCCCTCAGACTGTATGAGGGCAGAAACAGACAAAACTGTGTCTTGACTCCCAGATGAATTCATTTGTTCTGTCTCACGCCAGAAAAGTCCATTTAAACTAATTAGGCAAATACACGATTAAAAAAACAAACACATAAAAGGTCCAATAAAAAGTCTAAATCACGTCAGGAAGACGAGGCCAGCAGGCAATCAGTGACCAAGTCAGGAGAATGTGTGACCCGACGGTTAGCGAGTAACTCCAGTTCAAACGCTCCAAACCTTAAGATTCTTTTAAAAGTGGACGTATTTCCAACTTTTAAAAGAATCCTTTTCTATTTTTCTCTCTTTTCCATTATCTGTACAAACTACAGAGGTTCAAAACGGTCACCCAGGGACTACTTTTTCCATTCTTTTTTTACGGATGTACTTCTGGACACCGGAGTCGAAAGGAAGCAATAGCCATGAGGTTCAAAACGCTGACTCAGCGCTGTAGGAGCGTGTGAAGACGTTGGTATCCTGGCCGGTTCACCAGTTCGTAACCTGTGACAGCTACATGGCCGCCAACGCCAGTCATCCTAATCACAGGAAAGCTTCTAAAAGTCCTTTTCTTGCTCGTCGGTCACCTGACATTTCTGGAAACTAACCTGAGGACAATCATCATGAGTTTCAACAGACCCCAGGCTAAAAGCCCCCGCCTCCCCTCCCTCAAACAAGACAGAAGTCAAGATGCAAACAATGGGAGTGTTTGTTGGCTCTGTGTTGAACGCTTCAGACGGACACTGGGTGAAAACAAGTTGAAACGAATTATTTAACGCGATTTTACAGCAAACTCTCGACACACGGTGAACCAAACCCCAGTTTACACAGCTGTCACACACATCTGGGGGCCCCTGTTGTCGTGGAGACAGTCGGGTTGAACGTAGCGCTCTTTAGTCACACAATAGTGACACTAATAACTATAGTTTTGACAATACTTGTTGGGCTAATTACTATTCCAACCGCTAGATTAAAACATTGATCAAATGAAGACGGTGTAACTCTGGATCCCCAGCGCTCTGTTAAAGTTCTCAAACGACATTCAGTGAGCAACACTTAGCATCGGTGCTAGCATGATTGCAGTCATTCATGTGCTTGAGCATTAGCATTTGAGCTAAATGCTAATACACGTGCGTAGACACTTATTACGACTGCGCCATTTTCCTTTATTAGAGTAATACGTGCTTGATTGCTAATATTTAGCAATTATCACCTTGCTTACACTAATCATAGCTAAGGCTCATGAATATATTATTAGGTTTTTTTGGTTAGAAACAAAAAAACCCAAAGCAGATTGTGCTGACAGGAGTGAGTACAGCATCTTTTGGGGACAATAAACTCTTTAAAAGTGATATATTGTCAGCGACTGAAAATTAATCCGGAGTGACGATGAGTCTCGAAAACGAATAGAACAAAACTGTAACGTATAAAGTTTGACACAAATCAGAATAAAGGAGCAGATCAAGGAATTTCCCACCACTTTCTTTAACATTGGAAGATGAAGTGTTTCTTGTAATAATCTTTAGTGTGTGAGTGAACTAATATTATTGATGAAGGTGTATTTTATATAATCTGTGAGTGTGCAGTGCAGCGAACAACAAACTCCTCGTGATGAGCCAGGTTCTCAGCGGTAGAGGTGTGTGATCACGCCTGAGGTGAAACCGCCTTCACAATAAAAGCCCTGGACTGATACAGTCTCCCTGTCATTTACCACAGGTTCCTTTATTTTATCCCCCCAGCACCACCATCATTGTTGATTCACCAGAGGAAGACAATTTGACAATCTGACAACAGTGAAATGACGTGTTAAATGATCCACATAGAAAAAGGTTAAAGCCATAACAAACGTGTTCCTGTGCAGGCGGGGGCTCTGCTGGTCATGTCTGAATGATAAAGCTTCATTAACTCTCTGAAGTGAACTGCAGCGGTGGTTCACCTGTCTGTCTGGATGTCTCTCTCTCTGCATCTGCCTGTCTGCAGAAACCCGGCAGCATCAAAGCTGCTGCATTTTATCATCCGCTTTGACTTCACTGGAAAAGCTTTGAGGTGTTTCTCCGGCCCCTCCCCACAGATGAGCGTCTGTCAGCTGGTCCTTGAATCAAGGCCTAAAGAAGTCTGGTTGTGGCCTCAGCATCAGACCCACACGTTAGTTCTGTCCCGGCTCATTAGGTTCTGGATAATCAGCCTGTTTGGGGTCGCGTGTTGTGCTGCAGCAGCGTGGCTCCTAGTGGACGGAAGGCGTGCCTCTGCTCTGCAGGTGAGCAGGTTTGGCAGGTAGAGGAGGTTTGCTGCAGGCAGGCGGTGTGTTCTGAGAATTATCCGTGAATGCTTTCCTGAGCTGTGCCACGCGGCCTCCGGACGTCTTTACAGTCTCTGAGTGGGCAGGAAAGAAATACAAGGAATTCATTACATATAGCAGAAATACCTATATATATAAAAACATTCAAACATTCTGACGTCTCTGGAGATCCAATATGTGTAGTGTGATAAGATATAAGAAATAAAAGCCAACAGATCAAGTACCAGGTGTGGAAATGTCCAATACCTTCTCATTATTATTATAATTTTCCCTGTTAAGTGACCTTTGTAACCTTTTGTATTCCACATTCATCCTTGTGTTTTATCTACTTTACTATTTTTATTAAACTTTTTTTTTTCCTCTGTGGTTCAATTTATGTTCATTCTACGTCTTTGTTAAGCAAAGCACTTATTTATTTAGTTCCATAATCAGCATTCCTTGTATAAAACAATCTATATATATTGAGGCTATTATTATGAGACCTATTATTACTACGACACCAACTTCATCATGTCAGCAATTTCCTTGTTAGGTGAAATTTTCAAGTCTAATTTGCTGTTTATTCCTCTAATGAGGACTGCCCCCATCTAATATTGTATTCATATGGTATCAGAAAAATGTTGAAACAAAACATCTCTTCACTGAACTTTGGACATTAAATTGCAAATTAAATGATATGAATGAGGAACTATTCCTAAACCTAACCCTATTTTAACCCTAACCTTAATCGTCATATTTTTGATGCTCAAACAAAACACAATCAGTTTATATAAAATATGATTCAAAGTTCATTTGAACTGTATTTATATAAATGTAACTATTAAATAGTCTATAGAATAATCAAGGTGACTGCACCAGCACGTAAACCGTCATGTTGTTTTTATGCTAATGACCTATAATAATCCTTCAAACAGTACATAATACATTATACACATTAATTTATTAGTATGTAAAGCAACTACTTTGTACAATGCATATATTTGTATATATTTGCTTAAACTGAACCATTTCTCCATTCATCTCCATGTTGTTGGCGTCGGTAAAGCTCTCGTTCGCTCTCAAACATTTAAAAGCTCGTATCAGGTTTCTCTTCACGTCGGTCTTGTTTTGTTACCTCTGTCCTGTGGGCCGGCCCTCTCTGTGTCTGACAGCTGCTGGGCTTTGAGCGATAGGTGGTTGCCATGACTACTAAGATGGGGCCTGTAGAGAGGAGCCCAGTCTCCGTGGTTGTCCGAGCTGCCGCCTGATTCGCTGTCGCTGTTCTCAGCCTGGTCCTTCAGGTCATCATCGGCGCTGCAGGAGTCCATGTCCTCTTCAGACGACTGGCAGTTTGGTGAAGCTGGGTCATCCTGTGTGGAAGTGGGAGACAATGTGACGCTAAGGCTCTGACACACAATTCATTTTACCCTCCTAACTTCAAACCCCACACACAAACACACAAACTCACGCTAACATCTGTAAGGGACAGCTGGATGTCGTCTTTAAAGCTCAGCTCCTGGGCCTGTCTTCCTGCTGTCTGGACGCCATTCAGATCATGGCTGTGGACCCTGTGAGACAAAGACATCCATTTGTTCTCCCACTGACGGCCGCCCCGACCTTTGAATCAATTCTCCTGTTAGTCATGGGGCTAATAACATCTAGAACCCAACAGGGCTGAGGCGACGCCGCCTTCCTGACTCGCTTCACTTCCGCTCGTCGTATTGAGGTCAGGCGTGGTTCTGTCATTTATCGACAGACGTGATGAAAGGTGGCTGAAATGTGGATGTTCTGTTGTGTTGCTCTAAAACAACCCAACAAAATTTAAAAAATACCCCAATGTCATTACAAATGAAATGTTGCTTCCATCAGATTCCTTTGGAAAAATGGACTAAATTCAACCACATGTTTGACATTTTCTCACTAATCAATATAAACATCATGTGATGAGTAGACAGAGTGGCGTCTTGTATTACTTAAAAATACAGTTAGTTATTTCATTTCAATTTTTCTTTTACACAAATCCATCATTAACTACTGATTATTCCTTTTATCCTACAGCTGTGTGTCTAAGCTGCTTGACTTCTGCAGTAGCACTAGTTTTATTCATCCTCATTGTATTTAAATTACAGCACAAACCAGTGGGTTACTGGTCTGAGGTGACACCTGTGTGTTTTCGTCTACCTGTGGTTCAGGAGGCTCTGCAGCAGCTTGGAGGACCTGAACTCGTCCACCTCTCCGATCACGCTGACGCTCACGTCCCCGTCCCGACCCAACAACCAGCTCACCTGTTTGTAAACTAGAAGAAACACGAACAAACGGATGACAATTTTATTTATGGGCCAGATTCTGATGAAAACAATTTTCTAAGATGTTCTTATAGATATTATCCAGAAGGTGGCGCTGTAACACAAGTATCTGGTTTGGGTAACTTGACAGCTCTCCTTTCTGTTATTGCTATTAATCCCTTCTGTGTCGACTTGTCTTCAGCAGAATGAAAAAACATTATTTTATTAATATTGGTGATAAAAAAAAAGATAAAACGCAGCTTAGAGTAAACGGAAACAGTCGGTTGTGTAACCGTGACCTTGTGTGTGGGCAGATTGACCTGGGAAAGTTTGACGGAACCTCCCTGCCAGGGGGGAAACAGCTGATATTTGAACTACAAGCTGAACCAGCAGAAAGGAGGGACAGAACCTTTTAATTACTCTTTTTTTTCTAATAAAAATGTAACTAAAGATAAAGATTCTGGATCCTCCCCCACAGATACATTTCATTCAAGGAATGAAGTTATTAAGAAGTTCCCAATTCATGAAATTATCATGAATAATAATCACTTCACAAAGTTTATTGCAAATCGAAGGGAAAAAAAAAGTGTAATTTTCAAAAATGAGAAGATGAAAAAAATAAATAACTGGGATTAAATTTCACAAAATATTAAAGGACACATTTGAACCAATTACAGCGTTTAGACCTTGAGACCGATCTCACTGACAGAATGAGCCTCAAGATTAATTATCATCAACCTAAGAGAAGAAAAAGCTGCAGATGATGAATGTTCCTACATAGTAAACGTTATGCTGTCAGGACTTTGTTGTTGTGTTCAGAAAGGTTCATGAAAAATATTAACCAGCTTTTGAGATGAGTTGTGTTCTCCATTATGTAATCTTCATGTTACAAAATACGGAAATAAATTTCTTTACTTTTACACCTCGTAAAACGGCGATAATAGTCACCTGATTGTTACCTGTTATTGTGACGCAGTGGCCAGAAATGCATCCCAGCCCTGTGGGTTAACAGGTGTTTTCCATGACAGGACAGTGCCTGATAACAGCTCAACGCTCACCGTGACATCACTGAACTCTACCTTTACAGGAACCAATGAAAATCGCTGCATATTCAGTCGAGGCTAAAGGAGCTGTAGAAACGCGCCACTATCATCAGCAAACAGTGACTCCGTACATTTAACAAAAACCAGTAGACAGTCGTGTCCTGGTAGCGCGCTTTCATGCTCACTCGATGCCAAACTTTGATTACAGGACACACATTCCTCAGTCGCGGAGCTGAGGTATCTTTAACACACCCATAACCCAAGCAGAAACATACATTACATAACACAAATGTGTCTTTCAGTGTTTATTTAACATTTAGAGGCCTGCACACACTCTCAATGATTGCCTTTCCCAGCAGCAAGCCACTAGACAAAGAATGGAAGAGGTCTAACTGGATTGTACGTTGTGTAACCCAAACAATCACACAACACACTCGCTGACCTCTCAGGTGACACGGTACAGATTGGTCAAACAAAGGACGTAACTGAATATATGGTTTAAGGTGCGTCCACGCCCTACACCACTGGGCTTAATCAATCGTATTCAGGTTTCAGGCTGTGGAGCCACTGGAGTGGTGGTGACAGAGACATCTGTCACACACACACACACACACACACACACACACACACACACACACACACACACACACACACACACACACACACACACACACACACACACACACACACACACACACACACACGCGCAGTGTTACACACAGTGTCATTGTGCAGCAGGTTGGGGGAGGTGGCAGCACGTCAGTGAGTCAGAGGGAATGGTAGATGGAAGGATGAGGACGGGTCAGCAGCCCTCAGGTCAGATTAGCGTGGATTAATCACATCAATCCGAACGGACGCACTCTGAGTTAAGAAAACCTCAATCATGTTATAGGATTAACACGTTTGTTAAAACACACATTTAGCACCCAGGAAGTAATAATATCAACTATGATTACAGAGGAAAGAGAGGAATCAGATTCCATAAAAGTTTTTTTCATGCTGTGGACAAAGCAGTAAAAATGTTTTCCATCATTTTATCGAGTTTGTTTCTCATTAGATTTCATTATTGAAGTAGATTTCCACTGTCTTTGTTCTATTTCTAAGCCGTCACAACATTTTTAGGAAGGAAAATAATCAAATTCAACCCACCAACCAATAACTCATGTGACACATCTCACCTGTGGTGAGGCTGGAGTCGTGGATATTTTTATGGAGTTATGTAATCAAAATATGGATTTTCTTGCCATGTAAAGTTTGGTGGTGAAAGATGTTACCGTCTTCCACTTATGTCCTGGAAAGTAAGATTTAGGAAGTAGTTGAATATTCCCATTGCAGCTGAGAGTCATCAATATGAACCAGTTGAACCAGTAGAGAGAGACTGGTTAGCCAAGCTATGAATCTGAAAAGCATGTTTCCGACTATTGGTTTCAAAGTGAAAGATTTGACCTTACTGAACCCTAAACAGGCGCTTGTTAAATAAATGTGTGGTTTAGGGGTCACATTAGTGTAAACACATCATGGTGTCATTAGATCTGACATGTTGGAGTTGTGCTCTTTAAATGAGACCATGTCGGAGGAACACCTATGCTGCTATCAATCTGAACACGTCGTTCCTGAACGCCACATGTTCCAACTGAGCAGGTTATGCCCCCCTGGAGACGGTTCCCACACTGCAGTGTGAGGGAATGAGATGTGCCGTGTGTGTGTGTGTGTGTGTGTGTGTGTTCCAGTGGAACCAGTTGGCCTGTACCTTTCTTGGGCCTGTTGTTGTTCTTGTCTCCTCCTTCCCTCTCCTCCTTCTCCTCCCTCTCTCTCCAGCGGCGAACCTGCTCCTCTCTCATCTTGAAGAAGAGGACCCTCTTCTGCTCCTCGCTGAGGGCCTCCAGCACCTCAGGCTCCACCCACATGTCCTCCAGGATCTTAGCCAGCATCCTGCCTCTTTATCTGGGTACCGGGGATGACGATCAGCCCCTCTCTCCTCCGTCTGATGGGTTGTATTTCAGTGGGGGGGGGGGCGTTGAGATGACTTCTTTGACCTGCTCCAGAGTCAGGTTCCCGTTTCTCTGAAGGATGCGGGATCAGGTGCAGCCTTGTGGCACGCACGCACACACACACACACACACACACACACACACACACACACACACACACACACACACACACGCACACACACACACACACGCTGTGTGTCTGGATCAACAGAGCTCTGAAGGTGGATGCAGAGAGAGAGAGATGATATCCATTATACTGTTTTGTTCCCCTCCATTCATTCAGTCCCGTTCAGGCTGGCCGTACACAACAGGCCCAAAACAAACACACCACAATGCCAAATGTAGAGTGTGTGTTGATGAGTGTGTGTGCAGTATTTACTCTGCATGTACTCCAGCAGACAGCCAGAATGACAGGAGAACAGGGGCTTATTAAATATGTCAACACACACAGACAGCATGTCTAGGATTGTATGCTATCTCAGGGTTACACACACACACACACATACGCAGAGCACACACACACAAACACACACCTACCAGGCGGCTGTTTTTAGCACCTTATCCTCACAGAGTGACATCAGCAGGTCGTTGTTGCTCTTTTAGAAAAACCTTCAAGATCACAATCCCAGAAAACAACCTTCACCTTCAGGTGTGTGTGTCGGTGTGTGTGTGTGTGTGTGTGTGTAAACACACTGCGGACAGGCAGCTCCTACTACCCTGTACACACTGCGGAGAGATTTGAACCTGCGAGTCAGTGCCTGAGAGCCAATGGGGTTGGAGCTGAGGGATAGCGCTTCACCAATCCGCTGCTAGGGCCGGTCACATATTACAGTGAAGCGGTATCTGTTCAGGAAACAATAATATCACCGCTGATGTTGGCGTTTCAGGCGCGGCCGTCGAACCAGACAATACACCGACTTGTACTTAAGCAACTCTCTGATTGTGTGTGTTTTTTGTGCAGGACTGAGGCAACAATTGCGCAAATACAATGAAGTAAGATTAATGGTAAAGGTCTGATAGCGAGGGGGATTCGCTGATTTGATTTCTTGCTGTGTCAGAGATGAGGAGACTGATACCACTGTCATGTCTGTACAGCCTGTAAATGAAATTAGCTGGTCTGGAAATGGAATTTGAATGAACTTATACGCGAAATAGCAATTTAGAATTTCATTTTGAATACAGGAAAAAAAAAACACTTTTCCATCTCAGAGAAAAGAAACAGTGTTTGAAAGTTGTCACCTATTTCTTTTTTTTTTTTTTTACACTAAGCTGATCTCCTGGCTGAAACGCCACACACCGAAGACATGAGAGGATGTCTTTCTTCTCCTGTAACGTCTGGCATTAAAGTGTTGTGTGGGTGTATTTCCCAGCATGCCTTTCTGTTCTTCGGGTCAGGAGAACTGTGGGTCAGGATAACCGATATGAATTATGAGAAGTGGGCAACAGGTTCGACTTCTGTACGTTTGAAGGTAAACTCTCAGCCAGTTGGTTTGTCTTTAAATGTGCGGCAGTTTTATTGCACCATTAATCACAGTCCCAGCATGCTCTGAATCGTTCACCCGTACAGCAGGTAGTCCTTTATTCAGTTTGGGGGGCGAGGTCACGCCGGTGACATCTGTCAGTGAGGCGCTCTGATTGACTCAAACGGTGTTTTCCTCACACACAGCTTGAAACTGATTTTACTTTCTACACCTGAACGCTAATCTAGAATCACACACCGATGACAAAGTGAACACACACAGGGGGCTCAGCATCTACGCTCCCACCCCCCCCAAAAAAAACATAAAGACATCAGACTACGACGCTCTGCCAAGATGTAGGGAAAGATGTAGATGTGTGTGTGTGTGTGTGTGTGTGTGTGTGGCATACTGAGAGGAAAGTTTCCAAAGTCTTCTCAGTCTGGCCGACACACAGAAGAGAGGGTGGGAGATAAATGGACTCAGACGGGCCACAGAATGACAATCACACACAGAAAGAAAGAAAAAAAAGAGGACTTACTCAGTGGCCGCCAGTCAGGAGCATCTCCCAGCGCTGCTCTGAGGTTCAGCAGTGAGTGCCCAATGATGAGTGTGTGTGTGCGTGTGTGTGTGTGTGAGTGTGTGTGTGTAGGAGGAGGAGGGTGATTCAGTCGTCAGCAGCAGTGGTATGCAGGCTCAGCCCCGCTCCGCTGCATTTGTACTGAATAGGAGTGGGACGTCTCTGACATCACTGCATTCATCTCTCTCTCCCCTCCTTTCGTTCCAATCCTTCGCTTTACGTCTCATTTACATGCCTTCAATGCTAAAGAGGAGAAATAATAACAGTCTCTTCGAATGTAAAGTGAAATGCGTCTCCTTCCAGATAAAGCTATAAATAACATTTTAATCTGCTCCCTGGTGACATTTAGCAGCATTCAAGGCCTGGAGGAAATTAATTTCCCCTGACAGCCTCTGTGACCTTCCCATACGGAGCACACAGGAAATGGGGGTGGTCTCTCCTTTACTGTATTCACTGTTTTAATTTGATCTTAAAAACTCCTGCATAACTCCAGTTGTTCCTCTTCTACAAACAGGAAGTCCTGCTGCCTTTGTGTGAAGTCATTAAACATAACAACACATGTGCAGGAAGGAACCTGGATCTTTTTTTTTTTCCCGTCAACAGGTTGTTGACACACGACGACCTTGTTATGCATTTATTCCACTGCTGTGGTGCCAAATCTGAGTCCTGTCGCAGCTACGTGAATGCGATTGTAAAATCTGGTATTCAGTGTATGGATGATTAATCAGTCACCTGACCAGTACTCACCTGTCAGACAGGTAACAGGTTACTTTATAAAACACTGGTAAATGACGACAGAGGAGCGTATCTACTGTTTAACTCCTTTTGACCTCCGTGGAGGAGGTAATGTTTTTGTGTTGGTCTGTTCCTGTTAGTGGGATTACACAGTAACGATAACTCAACACACTTTCATTAAACTTCATGGGGGGGGGGGGTTCACATCAGAGAAGATCCCTTCACTTTCTAGATAAAGAGAGAGAATCTGGCGTTCTGAAAGTTCTGCTTTGAGCATTGAAGAACAGAACTTTATGGATTGTATTTTAAAAAAACCCCAAAACGCTTACACAATAAATTGCATTTGAAATAAAATGAAATTGACTGCTAATTTGCAGTCCTCGTCCCTGTCATGACTGTAACCTCTTCACTGATTCTTCTTATTGTGAACGTGGTGGAAACAGTCAGTCAAACTGAGCCCTGAGGTGACTTTCAGTGTTTGACAGTTTGGACAAACTGGGTCCATTCTGTATTGTGTGTATGAGAATGAATGGGAACATTGAGAGACAAAAAAACCACACACACACACACAACTACTTATTCAACTGTGTTTATTGTGATGTTTTAGAGATAAGTCTATTACATTTATTCTGAATCAAATTCATTTCATCAAACGAGACATCAGAGAGGTCAGCGAGACTAAATCCACTCAGCTGACGTTATGCAAAAAGAAACCACCGCTGTCATCGGTCCATAGTTGGATTTCCTGCAAAACCAGTGTTTAGTGAAACCAGACCCTGGCTGTTTGTCTCTGTGTGTCACTGGTATCAGGTCAGAGGGCTCAAGGCCTACACACACACACACACACACACACACACACACACACACACACACACACACACACACACACACGTACACACGCACGCACGGATGCACACACACAAACAGACATACAAACTTCTTCTGCTGTTTTTACGAGGACCAACATTTCATTTTTGGAGTCAATTATCACTTATTAAATAAAGTCTGAGCTCCAGCCAATAATAGTAATGTGGCCTCATATTAATTATATAATCACATTCTTTTTTTTCTTTTTTTTAATCCTGGAGAACTACATGTCCTAAGACTAATATTAAGATAAGAATGAGAGTAAGTGAAATATCATGTTGACCAATCCTCATTGTGTCTACATTTTGATCATTGCTGACCAGAAGGTAAGGTTGAAGGCTGTGACCGAACCTGCAGTTGGTATTTATTAGGAGTTATTTTATTAAGGTTAGGCTTTTAATAATCACTTCTCCTCCTGTTCTTCTTTGGGGTCTGGGTCAGCTGTGTCAGGGGAACACAAACACGAAGGACCAATGGATGAAACATAAATATGCCAGCATGAGTCTTGGTCAGTTTAAGATGAGTTATGTGTTTATTTATGTGGGCCTCCTGTCTCCTATTTATGTAGCTGGTCGATGGGACCATCCCCTGATCTGACCTCATGGAAACAGCTTTTAAACTCGGGTTGTGCGGTGAAGAGGAATTGTAATGAAACGGGTTATAATTTTCCACAGCTTGTTATCTATCTGCATTTCCCTGTCAGGCACACCTAGGGAAAGCCCCGTGAGTTGATCTGAATCCATGTGGAGAGGATTAGGCATGCGGGTCAAATCAAATGGTAATTCTGCTTGTACAGCGCCCTCAGCTGGAGGAAATAAGAACAGCAACTCAGTAAGGATCCTGGAGTTGTTTTTATGTCTTGTTTTTACAATTGTTATCAGGAAATTAACAGGTAATACCATAAAATCAGGAGATCCAATTGTAAAAAAAGATTTATTTGTTCTTTACCTTGAAAATCAAAGTTACACTACATTCAAATAAATTATGACTAAATGAAAAATGACATGTAAACCCAAACACTCCTATTGCCTCATTGACACACTTGCTAGAGAGTGAAGCTGCATTTTAATTATGATGATTATTATTGTGGGAATTTTTGGAGAAATTAGGGAAGTATTTACAAATCTACATTTAAAAATAAAAACTATTTGAATATTTTTTTGGGAAAAAATATCACAGGAGTTTCATCCATCATTGATGTTAAGTTGTATTTTTGTATGAGGCAAGCAGTTCTTTTAAATATTTGTTTAATTTGCTGATTTGCATTAGCATTTTCACCTTTAACCTCTGGTATTAAACACACATCAAAAGGAATGAGTCAAACAGAAGCATCCAGTAAATCTTATTTCTCATCTCCCTTCGTTTCTTCAGTGTCTCCATGTGCTATTTTGTAATTTTCTGTACATCTTAATACGGTTACAGGTTTGGAGTATTATCCGAATCACTTTCTTCTATAACCATTATACTTTACTTTCTGTCAGTCGTTTTAAAGTCCCATTCAGTAACACCAAACACATTTTCAATGGTAAAACTATTGGTATTCCTGCAGTCGTCCCCTCAACCGGCCCATGTTTAATGCATGCTGCCCACTCTTTGAAAAGGAGCTGCATTTGCATGAGTTCTCATGAGGGACATATGTGGTTAAATAGACCACAAGGAAACTTTAGTCCCAGAAGTAATATCACTGTTTGAGCAACCTGTGTTGGAGAATGCACCCCTGGGTTGTCACAGTAATGTGTTGCCATGAGACTGTATGCATTTCTACACGGTTTGCGCAATCAGGTTTTAGCTGACTTCATAAAAACATGTATAATTGTAATATCAGGTAGAGGCTGCAAGCATCCATTGTAGATATTAATGCACTCCTGTCCTGACTGATACTCTGAGCTCATCTTACTGTTGTCTGGTTTGTATGGTTTGTATGTGAAGGCCTTTATTGTGTGTGGTTTGAAGCATCGTTAATAGAATTTTGTGGCTACATGGGGATAGTGGAAGAAGACAAATTATTAACAATCATGTGATTGTGGTGAATGTGTCAGCCAGCACTCACATGTATTTGGACACTTGGCAAATGTAAGTCCAATAATTCAATCCTAGTTGTGGTTTGGTCCCAACCTCTCCTGACAGAAATATCTGCCTCTTTAGAGTCCAAATGTTCCATCATATTCAGCAGCTAGTCACTAACTTTGTATGTCTGCTGTTTGGTGCAGGCTAGTTAGCATACAATAGACTTTTAGTGTGTCAGCTAAAAATAGCTGCATCTGAGAACAAGGTTGATGAAAGCTGCGGAAGACAAGCAGTTCAGTTTTCTTCCATAAAACCGAAACCACAGGCTGAAAGATGCTAAAGAGCGCACATAACTTAGAGGATGGGATACCTGATATTAGTCTGTGTGGTCAAAATGAGCAGCTTCACACAACCCCAGCTACTTGAGTTATTGTTAACATATAAATACTGATCAATGATGCAATATTTTGGAACATACTGGATCTCATGTGAAGCTAAAACACTAGTAAAAATACATTATTATCAATTAAAGGCAGTGGAGCAGGCCATACATTACAGCCTAATGGTAGCCTGTTAGCTTACACAGAGGAATGTGTGCATGCGTGCGTGTGTGTGTGTGTGTGTGTATGTGTGTGTGTGTGTGTGTGTGTGTGTGTGTGTGTGTGTGTGTGTGTGTGTGTGTGTGTGTGTATGTAAGCTGCCACCTCCAAACAGGTGACTCACTGTAACAGCATCCATCAAACGGAATGAGTGAGCTCATCGGAGGGAGACCGTCTGATGGACCCGTATGGAACCAGACTCCCAGACGCAGTCACACACCTCCACATTCAAACCAAGACCCAGTGCTGGAGTGTGGCACCGTTGCTATGGCGACTGGTTTGTCCTTTGACCTGGCCGCCCAACAGACTGACAGCTGGCTCACACACATCACACAATCACGCACGCACGCACGCACGCACGCACGCACACACACACACACAATAACGGCTTTTCCATAAATAAACAATGGACAGTTGTCTGTAGTTTTCCCTGGGGAGACTTTGTGGAACCTGATGTCAATCACTTCATCTTCATCACTTCCAGGAGGAGAGAGTACAGCAGACAAATCCTGTTCACCTTTACGTAGTGGATTAGAATTAAATCTGTTATATCTCTCAGCTCCGGCTGTAAGACTAAATAGACAAACACTATTTTGCTGATGATGTTTGTCTGTAGGTGAGCTTTAGTCCTACGTCACAACCCTACATGCCCCACTCCGCAGAGACTTCCTCTTTAGTCTTTCTCACTTTCCCACCACACACAGCCACTATAACCCTCTCTGTTTCTGTCTTTCTTCTCCCCTTCAAATCTGACAATCATTGTTGGCTGACATTACAAGTGGAAAACGATATGCTGTATATTTTGTAGAAGTGGTGACAGAATCATCTTATCACAGCGACCGCTTTAACGCTCACCCAAGCCTCTTGTGGGAATGTCACCACAGAAACCAGATTTAAAAACTGATGCTGCAAAAATGGAAATATTTATCACAATATAACAAATATAATCAACACTGTGTGACCTCGTTTGGCAAGGGATGGGATGTAGGTTCATTTAAATGTTAAAGTGTCACACTGCTGCTTTAAGGACAAGTCACAAAACAGTCACAGGTGGAAGCGATGCTCAGATGAGGACTCTCTTCGCCACTCGCTGTCACATGCAGGGATGTGTGTGACTGTAGCCATGCTTATGGATGTAATGACCCAGATGAGAGCACACACACACATGCTGACATGTTCCCACAAGTGCTGATGTATTACACCTTCTGCTTCAGCCATAATCACTGCTAATGAGGTCGGCAAAGGAGCCCAATGCATAGCTGTGCAGCTAAATATTTACCTGCAAAATGAAGGTCGTCATTACTGGGGGAGGACAGGGAGTTATATTCATGCAAGGATGGAGAAAAATTGAAAGTGCTAAAACGTGCCTCTTGCTGCACTGTCTTTCTAAAATGTAATAGATTAACAGATTGTACATCATGCTTTTACATTGTGCAGCTGTCCATTTCAACAATGCACCAGTGTCCACAGGTTGGTATTTAATAACTTGAAAGCCTTCTGTTGCACAAAGTATTTAATACTTTAGGATGTTGGTAGTTAGATTTGGAGTTAGAGGAAGTTAATTGAAAAACTTGATGTTGATTAATGCTGAATTTAGTTTATCTGGGCATAAAATAAACCTAGCTTTCTAAAAAATGCCCAGTGAATATCTCTGAATGTCACCAATTAACAAAAACTTCAAAGAAATCTGTTAACAAACAAAACTGAAATGTCTCTTCGAAAACAATGGCAAATGCAAAAGAAAAAGTTACTCCACACCATATACTTTAAAAACAGCAGTTACATTTGTGATGTTAAAATAATTGAACAAAGCAACAGAAGTTAAATCTGAGTTTACACTTTTAGGTGATGTATCTATTCTGAAATTGGGTTACAGCCAGGCTAATAGTCGCTTTTGCTTTAGCTTGTCATGCTAGGCTAACCTTAACTCCTCCTTGCCTAACCCTACCCCTAACCTTGACCCTAACCCTAACCGTAACCGTAACCGTAAAAGTAAACCTTAACCTAACCCTAACCCTAACCCTAACCCTTACCCTAACCCTAACCCTAACCCTAACCCTAACCCTAACCATAACCCTAACCATAACCCTAATCCCAACCCTAACCCTAAACCTAAACCTAGTCCCAATCCTAAAGCTAACCCTAACTCTAACTCTAATCCCAACTCTGAACCTAACCCTAACCCTAATCCCAACCGTAACCTTAACCCTAAACCCTCCCTAACCCGAAACATAAACCTAACCCTAATCCCAACCTGGGTTTCTCTTCACTTTTCTTTATCTTAGAAACTTCTAATCAGAGAGCGTTATCCTGCGGGCTAATCAAGTAAATCCATGGTGTCAGCTGCCCTCGACACTTCCTGCTCTCTCTCCTCCGACTTCTTTGCTGGTTTTATTGGAGTGAAACAATTGACCACCCAAGGCCACACAGGTAAGTGCGTGATGACGCAACTCCACATGACAAAAAGTTAGGGAACCTAACAGATTTTGATATATTAATAATGAACTTTAAAAAAAACACTAAATTTTATTAGATTAGATTTTCACCCCGGTTACACAACCCTAACCCTAATCCCAACCCTAACCCTAAACCTAACCCTTACCCTAAACGTAACCCTAATCTCAACCCTAGCACTGAACCTAACCCTAACCCCAACCCTAAACCCAACCCCTAAATTTAACCCTAATCCCAACCCTAACCCTGATCCAAACCCTAACCCTAACCCTAACCCTAAACATAATACCAACCCTAATGCTTACCCTAACCCTAGTCCCAACCCTAACCTTAACCCTAAACCTACCCCTAAACCGAACCCTAATCCTAAACCTAATCCCAACTGTAACCTTAACCCTAAACCTCACCTAAGACTAACCCTAAACCGAACCCTAATCCCAACCGTAATGCTAACCCTATCCCTAACCATAAACCCAACCCTAACCCCAATCCCAAACCTGACCCTAACCCTAACCCCAACCATACTCCCAACCCTAACCCTAAACTTTACTTTGCCCTAATCCCAACCCTAACTCTAGCCCTAACCCAAAATCGAACTCTAAACCCAACCCTAACCCTAATCTTAACCCTAAACCTAACCCTAATCCCAACCCTAATACTAACCCTAATCCTGATCCCAACCCTAACCCTAACCCCAATGGTGGGTTGTCAGGGCCAGCAAGGCCTTCTCTGCAGGTATAACATAACCAGAGATCATGATAATAAATATGATGAAAGTTAATTATATTTTAATTCATTTTCCTTAAATATATTCAAATATATGTATAAATATATAATTATACATTTGGATATAATATGACATAGGCCAACACTGGGTAAGTGTTCTTTTTTTAGATTAGAGAGGTTTTATCCAATCAGAATTCAGCTAGTTTGTGTTGCCAGATTGAATGAAATCTGCCTAGGACCTTCAGAATCTAGAATGCAGGTCTCACTGCACTGTGAGTGAAAGGGAACATATAGTTAATAGACAGACGTGACAGCCAATTAGATCATTAGTTGGCGAAGGCCTACAAGCTGGCCTCACGTTCACCTGACATGTACGTGTCCTGTGATTGGATACTCACTCTGAGAAGGCGGCGCTATGCAGACGCTATGCAGATGCACATTTGAAGTGGTTCTTAACCTGGGTTTGATTGAACCCTAGGGGTTGGATGAGTCGGTCTCAGGGGTTCGACGGAGACGGGTGTCAAGACAAAACACCCGACACATTGTGTCGGGTGTTTTTGCCGAACATTCATGAATCACTGTGCCCCCCTTAACCATCACTGGCTGCAGGTGATCATGATACATCGCTTAGCCTACCTGTGCTACATGGGATTTTGCGCACTCAGTGGTCGATTTATGCCTGTCATGATTGTATATAATCGGATTGCTTTCTTAATATTGTAATTCATAGTAACTATGTTGAGCTAAAAAAGAAAGTGGTCGGACGAATATGTGCAATGTGAATTTTACATGTACTGTATAACAGAACGTGATGGGAGTCAGCGTTCTGCATGATTTGTAATGTCAAGTTGAGCAACTCTAGTCTGGCACTGACAAAAATAAAGGAAGACTTCCTTAAGTTTCGTGGAAAACAACAGAAACAGACTTTGCTGTGAAAATGACATAAGAGTAGCACTTGCCGAGGTGAGGCCACACACATCTGAACTGGTCTCTCAATAACAACAGCAGAATTCACCCTGATTTGCAGGTATGTCATTTCATGTGAGTTCATGCACTTTCTTGGTTTTGTTCTTTGAAAAAGGTGACATTAATACACAATTCATTAAATACACCAGTAAAACATATACTTTTGTCTTAAATTTGAAATTCATTTATTTCTTTTTTTACTAAAGAAGGGTTCGGTAAGTGAGCATATGAAACCGACAGGGTTCGGTACCTCCAACAAGGTTAAGAACTGCTGCTCTAGTGAGACGAGGGTGCGATCCCTGAAGGAGCTAACCTGTTCTAGCTAACCTGTTCTAGCTAACCTGAACTAGCTAAGTTGTTCTAGCTCACCTCTTCTAGCTAACCTATTCTAGCTCACCTGAGCTAGCTAACCTGTTCTAGCTAGCCTATTCTAGCTAACTTGAACTAGTTAACCTGTTCTAGCTTGTGGAGTGTTCTTGAAGAAAGAAAGGAGAATGGGTTTTGTGTTTAAATAAGTAGTTGAAGAGTTGTTTCGGTGAGTACAAGCATTTCATTTCTATAAGTTTTCATATTTCATGTTCTTTTAATTTAATTTAATTTAATTTAATTTAATTTAATTTAATTTAATTTAATTTAATTTAATTTAATTTAATTTAATTTAATTTATATCAAATCAATTATAATGAAATAAAATGAGAAATATTCTAAAAATGAAACAAATTCTTGCTCTTCTGCAATGTGTCTAAATAATGTGGTGCACTTGCACAGCTGTGTGATTGTAGTGGAGATACACATAGAGACTTGTGTCCCTGCTGAAAAATAGCCTGTTTTATACCTGATAGAGGTGATGCAACATCTAGTAGTGTGTTACTGTATATCTGTATTTAGTTTCTCTAGCTGTGGTGTCATAAATGATGGTCATTTCAGTCCGTTTTGTTCTTTGACATAGATGTGTGACGTCTATAAAAGGTGTGGTCATGGGGTTACACATCACCTTGTGATGTACAAGTGACAATAAAAGGAGTGGGGCTGACACCGGTTTTTGTCCCATTTGAGAGAAGTTATAAATATCCCAGTCCTGAATGCTACATTGGTGGCAGCGGTGGGAGCTGCTCACAGCATTATGGAATATATTTATTCAAGTTTGACTAAGAATAGCATCACTGAAGGCCTAGGTATGAAATGCACGGGCCGCCACTGCCTAACCCTAATCCCAACCCTAACCCTAACTCTAACCCTAACCCTAACCCAAAACCTAACCCTAATCTTAACCCTAAACCTAGCCCTAATACCAACCCTAGCCCTAAACCTAACCATAACCCAAATCTTAATTCTAAACCTAAACCTAACCCCAACGCTAATCCCAACCCTTACTCTAACCTTAGCCCTAACCCTAACCCTGAACCTAACCCTAACTCTAACCCTGACTCTATCTACTTTCATGGACAAGAGTCTTAAAATTAAACTTAAATTAACAGCTTGAAGCCAAGATTAAATTTGAATCAGTTACTTTTCTCTACTTCATTCATTAAATCTTTTCCTTGATGCATGGAGATGGCTAGAAATTGGACCCCTGTTTAATTTCTTTTAGCATCTCACAAGTAAATATCTCTTCGCTGCAAACCAAATTTTGACATGTTTGTTCAAATTTTCATAGGAAACAGCTTCATGATGTTTTTATGTGACATCTGATTTGCATTTAGTTGACATCTTCGTCTGTTAATCATGCATGATCGCATCTACATCTGCAAATCTATCAACTCTGCACACACAGATTAATTTCACATCAAACATTAGCGATGCACATATGCTTTTGCACTCGCAAACACATTCAGCTGTGAAGTCACAGTAAAAGAACCACACCATGTGCACACAAGCTGCAGATATTGTGTCATGGCAGATGGAGCCACCGGTGTAACTCTGGACTGATGCTGGTTTGGAGGATTTCTCTATTTAAATCCACTTCAGTTAACAATGCAGGATCCTCCTCTATGTGTATGTGTGTGTGTGCGTGTGTGTGTGTGTGCGTGTGTGTGCATTTAGACTCATGAAAATGTGTCCTTGGACGTCCACTTTTCTCTGTCGTAATACAGGTTTTGTCCGTGTTAGTTTTGGGCACAGGAATGTTGAAGGAGGGTAAAGCAGCATTTTATCATTTGAATATTGTTTCTGATGTGAGGAAATCTTTACTGTCTGAACAGCAGAGAGACTAGTACACAGTTTTATTACCAATTGGCTAGATGAAATTGATGTTCTCCTCACTAGTCTACTTAAAAAAACCCCCAATAAATCAGCATCAATAATTCAAACTTCTGCCTTACAAATGCTGTCTATGACCAAAACGGGAGCACACATTAAATTTACATTAAAATATACTCTAGTTATATATTTAGTGTCTTCATAATAGTTTTAAAAGTTATTTATAAGGCACTACTGTATATGACCTTGAGCCACACTAGCTCTTAGAAAAACTTCTGGTTTATGGACCAGGAAGACCCCTGTAAATAAAGGCAACACTGATATTTTTAAGGTACACTCTATCTCTATAAAGCTATCTATATGTTTATTCAAATTCAAAATGTAGCCGCGAGGGGACACAAGCCAGTGTCTTATTGTGCCGGTTCCAACCTCAGATATACACAGAGGGTTGTGTCAGAAAGGGCATCCGACGTATAACTTTTGCCAAATCAAACATGCAAATCAAACCTATGACTTCTATAATGGATCGGTCAAGGCCCGGGTTAACAACGACCGCCATCGGTGCTGTTCGCCAACAAGGTGCCGGTGAAAATTAGTCTACTGTTGGTCAAAGAACGAAAGGAGGAAAATGTGTTCGTAGGAAGAGAGAGAAGAGGAACGCCAAGAGTATAGGACTGAGAGTAGGGATGTTGAATCTTGGAACTATGACAGGAAAAGAGAGAGAGTTGACTGACATGATGCAGCGGAGGAAGGTAGACATACTGTGTGTCCAGGAGACCAGGTGGAAAGGTAGCAAGGCTAGAAGTTTAGGAGCAGGGTTCAAGTTGTTCTATCATGGTGTAGATAGGAAGAGAAATGGAATGGGAGTTATCCTGAAGGAGGAGTTTATTAGAAATGTCCTGGAGGTAAAAAGAGTGTCGGATAGAGTGATGAGTCTGAAGCTAGAAATAGAAGGTGTGGTATTCAATGTTAGTGGTTATGCTCCACAGGTAGGATGTGAGCTGGAGGAGAAGGAGAAATTCTGGTTGGACTTTGATGAAGTGATGCAGAGAAGTGAGAGAGTTGTCATTGGTGCAGATATCCATGGACATGTTGGTGTAGGGAACAGAGGTGATGAGGAGATGATGGGCAGGTTTGGTATCCAGGAGAGGAATGAAGAGGGACAGATGGTGATTTACTTTCCAAAAAGGATGGAAATGGCTGTAGTGAATACTTTCTTCCAGAAGAGGCAGGAACATAGAGTGACCTATCAGAGTGGAGGTAGGAGCACACAGGTAGACAACATCTTGTGTAGACGGTGTAACCTGAAGGAGATCAGTGACTGAAAAGTAGTGGTAGGCGAGAGTGTAGCCAAACAGCATAGGATGGTGGTGTGTAGGATGACTCTGGTGGTGAGGAAGATCAAGAGGACAAAGACAGAGCAGAGGACAAAATGGTGGAAGCTGAAAAAGGAAGAGTGTTGCATGACTTTTAGGAAGGAGTTAAGACAGGCTCTGGGTGGTCAGGAGGTGCTTCCAGATGACTGGACAACTACAGCTAATGTGATCAGGGAGACAGGTATGAGAGTACTTGGTGTGTCATCTGGAAGGAAAGTAGATAAGGAGACTTGGTGGTGGAAATTAGGAGTTACAGGAGTGTATACAGAGAAAGAGGTTAGCTAAGAAGACATGGGACACTGAGAGGACTGAGGAGAGTAGACAGGAGTACAGGGAGATGCAGCGTAAGGTGAAAGTAGAGGTAGCAAAGGCCAAACATGAAGCTTATGATGACTTTAAGCTTGGTTGGACAGTAAGGAGGGAGAGATTAATCTATACAAGTTGGTAAGACAGAGAGACAGAGATGTGAAGGACGTGCAGCAGGTTAGAGTGATTAAGGATAGGGATGGAAGTCTATTGACAGGTACCAGTAGTGTGATGGGAAGATGGAAACAGTACTTTGAAGAGTTGATGAACGTGGAAAATGAGAGAGAACAAAGACTAGAAGAGGTGACTGTTGTGGACCAGGATGTAGCAAAGATTAGTCAGGATGAAGTGAGGAGGGCACTGAAGAGGATGAAGAGTGGAAAGGCAGTCGGTCCTGATGATATACCTGTAGAGGTTTGGAAGTGTCTAGGAGAGGTGGCAGTAGAGTTTCTGACTGGGTTGTTCAACAGGATCTTAGATAGTGAGAAGATGCCTAATAAATGGAGGAGAAATGAGCTGATGCCCATTTTTAAGAACAAGGGAGATGTGCAGAGTTGTGGCACAGAGGAATAAAGCTGATGAGCCATACAATGAAGGTCTGGGAAAGAGTAGTGGAAGCTAGACTAAGGGCAGAAGTGAGTATTTGTGATCAGCAGTATAGTTTCTTGCCAAAAAAAGAGTACTACAGATGCAGTATTTGCTCTGAGGATGTTGATAGAGAAGTACAGAGAAGGCCAGAGGGAGCTGCATTGTGTTTTTGTAGATCTGGAGAAAGCTTATGACAGGGTGCCCAGAGAGGAACTGTGGTATTGTATGAGGAAGTCTGGAGTGGCAGAGAAGTATGTTAGAGCAGTGCAGGACATGTATGATGACTGTAAGACAGTGGTGAGGTGTGCTGTAGGTGTGATAGAGGAGTTCAAGGTGGAGGTGGGACTGCATCAGGGATCAGCTCTGAGCCCCTTCTTGGTTGCTATGGTGATGGACAGGCTGACAGACGAGGTTAGACAGGGATCTACATGGACTATGATGTTTGCAGATGACATTGTGATCTGTAGTGAGAGCAGGGAACAGGTGGAGGAGAAGCTAGAGAGGTGGAGGTTTGTCCTGGAAAGGAGAGGAATGAAGGTTAGCCGCAGTAAGACAGAGTACATGTGTGTGAATGAGAGGGACCCAAGTGGAAGAGTGAGGTTACAGGGAGAAGAGATCAAGAACATGGAGGATTTTAAGTACTCAGGCTAAACAGTCCAGAGCAATGGAGAGTGTGGAAAAGAGGTGAAGAAGCGTGTCCAGGCAGGATGGAACGGGTGGAGGAAAGTGTCAGGTGTGATGTGTGATAGAAGAGTTTCAGCTAAAATGAAAGGAAAGGTGTACAAAACTGTGGTGAGACCAGCGGGGAGAGATATATTGGTAAAAGGATGCTGAGTTTTGAACTGCCAGACAGGAGGCCTAGAGGAAGACCAAAGAGGAGGTTTATGGATGTAATGAGGGAGGACATGAAGGTAGTTGGTGTGAGAGAAGAGGATGCAGAAGACAGGGTTAGATGGAGGACACTGATTCACTGTGGCGAACCCTGAAGGGAAAAGTCGAAAGGAAAAGAAGACAGTTTATTTAAATTCAAATTAAAAAAACTTCCTTCGTCCCCAAGGGGCTCTAGTTCCAATGGTGTGTGTTATCATTTATTGCTTTTTTCCATTTCATTAATGCTAATTTTCTTTTTCTTTTTGAAATTTCTCTTCTCTTTCCTTCTTGTAAATGTTTTTCTTGCCAACATTACGTCTTACATTTCACTTTCTAAAATTAACTACCAGTCTGTTATTGTTGATGTTTCTGTCTCTAAATGACGTTGAATTAGCCTCTTTGTTTCATCAGCTGCTCTAAAGCACCTTGAACAGCAGGCAGAAATTGATTAAAAGGTCATCTATTATAAAATTTGACTGATTGATTGATGATTATGTGTGGTTGGTAACATTTAGACACACACACAAGCATGCACGCACGCACGCACGCACACACTCACGCACGCACGCACGCACACACACACACACACACACACACACACACATACACGCACACACACACACACACACACACAGATATAAAGCAGTGAATAAAGTCTTGCACCTCCCCCTTGTTTTCATTATACATATTGATTTATCTTCTGTACTACCTGTCATCATTAAATATGCAAACACACACACATGCACAAACACACACACATACACACACACACACACACAGGTATATGCATGATGGCACATACACACATATACACTGTGACACCACAGCCGCAGACATTAACATATTTTTATCCACCATCAGACGAGACCACCCACCCCAACGATCCCAAACACAAGCTGTTAGCTTTCCTCCTCTCGACACACACCTCCTCCTTCCTCCCCATTCCTCCCTCCCTTTGTCACATCAGGGATTTGCAACGCTCCCAACGTGTTGCCACCATCACAGCCCTGCAGATGTCACTTAGCTGCAGACACACCTCTTCATTTTTCCATCCATCGCTGTGCCTCTCAAGGGACGCAGTGGAGGGACGGGACAGGGAGCAGTGAGTGCATGAGAGTGTCTGTGTGTGTGTGTGTGTGTGTGTGTGTGTGTGTGTGTGTGTGTGTGTGTGTGTGTGTGTGTGTGTGTGTTTGTGTGTGTGTGTGTGTGTGTGTGTGTGTGTGTGTGTGTGTGTGTGTGTGTGTGTGTGTGTGTGTGTGTGTTTGTGTGTGTGTGTGTGTGTGTGTGTGTGTGTGTGTGTGTGTGTTTGTGTATAAGGAGGGGGATGGGAGTGGGGCAGGTTAATGAATTAGTAATTAGGATTGACATTGCATCTGCAGTGGGTTTCTCCCAAACTATTTCCATCACTGTCCTTCTGGCCATGCATTTAAATCTTTGTCATTTTCAGCCCTGAGCCCCCCATTTGCTCCATTCTCTCCCTGAGTGACCCCCCACCCCCTCCACTACCTGTCTGGTTTCAGGCCTCGCCTCCCTAACCTTGTCCTCCCCTTGTCTTCAAACACACACCAGGCTCTTTTGTTCTGTTCAAATCCTTACTGTTGTTTTATGTGTCTCTTGTTCTTAATGTGATATTGATCACTGGAGATCTCTGAATTGGAGATCCAGGTTCTGAGCAGATTCAAAATGGCCATAGCTTACCTTTATCAAGAATGTACTCAAGATGCAAGAATAAATTGCTTTATTTGTGCAGCAGGGAGTGATATTATTGCACATTTGTGCTGTTTTTTGACCTGGAGGTGCACCACGATGAGTGAGATCTTTATACATAAACCTAAATAGTACAGTAACCTTTCATATCAACTATGATGGTTTTAACTCTGGGGATGAGAGGATGGGATGGTTGTAGGGGATGAGAATGATGAAAATGGGTGAGAGGCATATGTTGGTACTGTATAGTGGCAAAATGACCTCTATGCTTTGTCAAGGTCAGAATGAGCAGATGCTGATGTGAGCTGTTCTGTCAGAGGAGGTGAACTGACTCTCTGTTTGAGTTTAAACATTTAGTATTAGATCCACTGCCAACAGAACAAACATGGGACCATGAACCCAGGCTCATAGAATACAAGATTTGACGATCACAATCAATCACAGATCTTTTTAAATTTGTATATTTCTGTCTTTCTACTGGGGGGGTCAGAACCCCAATCCATTTTCCATTTCTTAGACTGACGCTTGCATAGGGGCTCACACAAAGTAAACACAGGCAAACAAAATAGTGTATGCTGCAATAATAACAAACCAAAGTTTTTCAGATAACGTCAGAAAACACTGAAAGTTATTCATCTTTGTTCTCCAGGCAATATAACGGATGGTCTTCTTTACAGCGGTTTAATTAGTGGTATCTCTTTTGAATAGGCTGTAATTACAGCCCCCCTACAAAAGAACTGTTGACAGTCTCCTACACTGTAAAACCCTTAGCAGTGCTCTGGGTCTCGTCTTACTGCAACATAGTGCAAACTTCAGTCAAATTTGTGAGAGATAATACATGATTACTACAGTTCAAGAGAACGCTATTATTCACACAATGTGCTGTAAACGGCAGAGCATGATGAGAAAGGGAAAAGAGTGTAGGAACTAAAATTTGAAAAAGAACTATACTTGCTTCAATCTGATCAGGCTTTTGACACAGACGTGCTGAGTTGAATTTACAAGAAATGGCTTTTTAGAGGACATAAGATCTAAAAACTGGTTTATTAAATCTAATAGCTTTCTTTCTCTCTGTCTTTCTTTCCTAGACAAAATTTGCTTCATTCAGTCTCTTATTTGTTATGATAGAGGTTATAATTGTCAAATCACTGAGTAGTCAGTAAGGTCAAAAAAATGTTACCTTTTAAATTATCTTGAAAACTGGATAGATATTTTATATTGATATAAAACTTTGCCAGAGTAAATATATAGTAATTTATCAGCAAAATTGCTATCAGTATTGTGTCATAAACATGCAAAAAATTTGCTAGTACTTTTTGTCAGATAAGATATTGCAATTTTAAAATTCTAGAAGAAAATGAAAAATATTGAACAATACGGGTGAAACAGTAAATTTGTAAATTGACAGCAAAAAATTCACAGTATAGAGCTTTAATCAGGAGCTGACGAATATAAAAATACTGTAAGATCCATAAATGAAGCAGGGCCACTTTGGAGCTGCTGACTGACAAGGATCCTGAAGGGAAAACTGCTTCCCTGTCAGTTCTTGTTGGAATGGCCATCAGATCTGTGTGACTCAGCACAATGGGTATTGATTATGAATGTATTGATAAGAAACTTTGTTTTCAAAACATTGCAGTGATAA
The DNA here is from genome assembly GCF_040054535.1 of Antennarius striatus. Classification (NCBI taxonomy): domain Eukaryota; kingdom Metazoa; phylum Chordata; class Actinopteri; order Lophiiformes; family Antennariidae; genus Antennarius; species Antennarius striatus. The sequence continues at coordinate 18,441,068 of NC_090785.1, read as the reverse complement.
TCTAGATGGTGCCACTCCGGCTAACGGTAACAGTGGCAAGAGGCTATCTTTAATTCCTAGAAAATCAATATGGCACTGACAAGACCAGCTCAAAGGTCAGTACCCTAAATCTCTGCAGGAATCATGGAATACTCAGAGGTAAAACACACAATTGAAGTTAGCATCGTCCCAAATAAATCTGAGTTGTCTGTGGAGATTGTCAGAGTCCATCTCTGTGTAGAATAATAATCTCATCAATCTGATCCCATTCTGAACAGCTAGAACTTGCCACCAGGACTTCAAAAGTCTCCATGTTGTTCCTACAAACTCAGCTGACTTGATGCAGCGCAGGAGTCTCAATCTGATGGATTACTCATTACATTCTTCCACTGAATTATTGTGCGAATCAGAGTATTGACCACGTCATGGGTCATGCAGACGTTGAATTCCTAGCTGAACCAAACTTCAGCACGTCCGACTTGACGTCCAAAGGACAGCTGCAGGACTTTAGACCTTGGCCAGCGTTGTTTGGCCATCTGTAAATCATCTGCGTGGGTTTTTGGGTCATTTCTGAGGGCATCCTGGAGGACTCGGTACACTCCCTGGCACTCGCTGTGGGAATTATGACACAGATGGCTTTCTCCACATCAAGATTCTCTTAAAACAACGTCTAAACCTTTAAATAATATTTTACAACATGCTAAGCGTGGGTCGTTAGGTCACACGTGGTTGGAGTGGGCGACCTGTGTCAACAGCACTGATCTTCACTGTTGGGACAGTGTCTGATACCAACAGGCCCTCGTGACACGTCCCGTCCACAGCGCGAGCCAGCCGTGGACGCGTGACGGTGGAGCAGCCCGTGGAGTGGAATTACCCCCCCCCCCCACTGCCATTCAGACCCGCAGAAGCTCCACCGAGAGGAGGAGACGGGGAGGACACCTCCGCTGCTCCATCCATTCATCACCCCGCTCAGCCCTCCCGCGTGCCCTGTAGCAGCCTGCGTGGAGGCGCGAGACCACTCCACGGCCAGCGGCGTCGGTCGCACGCGCGCGGCGTTGAGGAGGAGGAGGAGGAGGAGGAGGCAGGACGCTCGCGCGGGGAGAGAACCAGCCGTCTGCTCGCGGTGTGGATGTGGAGACAGAGGGGGAGGACCAGCGGAGGAGAACCCGAGGCTGAAGGCTGTCACCGGTGAGTGGAGGATCGGCTCCTTCTTCCAGTTCGACACGGACGTCATTGTAACGTAGTTAAACCGCGTTAACGGGAAAAACAACCTCCGTGTGACGCGTAGTTAGACCGGAGTCCGTGATCCCGCATCAGATTTGCTAGCGAGGCTGTGGTGAGGTTCTACACCCGGTGTTGGTGCTGAAACACGGCCCGCTGTCTGACACACCGGCGGGCTAGAGGACGGCGGTGTCCGTGGAGCTGAGACGGGATGACAGGTTTCACGGGGGTGTGGGGTTGGTCTCCGTCCCCCCCCCCCCCAGAACAGAAGGAGAAAACGTTTGGTTTCCGCTTTAAGGAGGACAAGTCGCTCTTGAAACGCGACCAAGGTCTATTTTGGAGGCAAAGAAAGACACCGGCCTCAATTGAGCTCGAGCCGTGTCTCCCAGCCATCCTGTTGTCATGGTTACCGGCTCGAGGAGGCTGGAGAACATGGCTGTCTCGCGCTCTTCTCACTCTCTTTAGATAAAGACTGAGGCAGCCTCATGATACACTCTAAAGGATGTATACATTATTCTATACACATTTTAAATACGTTCTGTTTTAAATATGAGTGTTTGTATGTGTGTGTAAATGTATACACACACACACACATATATATATACACACATATATATATATATATACACACACTATATATGTGTATATATACATGTATATTTATATATATTTATATGTATATATATACTCATATAGATACATGCAGTATATATATACACAGTGCCTTGCGAAAGTATTGGCACCCCCAATACTTTCGCAAGGCACTGTATATATAAATATATACTGTGTGTGTATATATATATACATATATATATATATAGTATATATATGCACACAAAAATGATTAAATAATTATATATGTGCATAAAGACCATTACATATATCTATACACACACACACACACACACGCACGCGCGTGCACACACACACACACACACACGCACGCACACACACACACACAAAAACATGTTTGATTTGAGTTTTCTTTTGTCTCTCAAAAGCAAACTAGCTATTATTATAATAACAGAGATTTAAATGCCTGGTCTAAAGTCATTGTAGTCTATTACCCCAACTCAAAAAGTGTAGCTCTGCCACTTAAAGCATTAGACACCTGGGCAAGAGCAGCTGGTATAGCTTATGCTTATGTTCTCTATTGTTGTCTCTCTCCTAATTACTTTATCTGCACAATCACTGGTGAGACATCGCTGTACCAAAAACCCGTTAGGATGTAATGTCTTGAGGAAAAAACACACGTGCAAGACACTTGATTTGAAATAATGCAAGACACATTGATAATAAGAAGCACAAAAAAGAAAAGGTGTGTGTTTGCATAGTAAAATTGAAGTGTCCAGGGACAAACTGTAGCCCGAAAGAAGACAAATGGCCACATTACTGTGTGTGTGTATTTAGATGTCAGTGTTCAGTGAGACAAAATGCTGGTGGATGGTTGACCTTGACAGCGTAGAAGTGACATATTGAGGTGATTTTAGGGAGCTGGCTGATGTGACGCTCCAGTAGGCTAGTACGGCTGCTGGAGAATCCGTTTTCATATTGGTGTGACTTAAAGTCAGACCAGCGGCATAGGAAAACACCCTGGACTTGTTCCAACTTATTTTCCTGCTTTCCTGTCCCAGGGTAACAACTAGGAAATTATCTTCCCTCCTCTCCGTCTGCATCTGTGCACAACAGCATTCTTAAAAGGTGACTCTATGCCTGCAGTGATTGTGTGACTGCAGCTTGCCTGCATGTTATGAACAGGGTCAGTGGGTCAGTCATAGTGTGTGACTGCAGTGCTTTTTTTTTCAGAGTATGTTTGTGACAGACAGAAGAAGAGAGGTTATCCGTCCGTGTCCTTAGTGATCAGGTCTGATTATCATTCATCAGTGTTCAGCTGCTAGCCTAGTAAATTAATTGTGATTGCTAATTATCTTTCTGAGCAGTATTTAGAGAGTTGCCTCGGTGGTCTTTGTGATAAGGTGTCTGTTATGACACCCTTTATTAGGTTTGAATCCCTATAGGCCCTCTTTGTCTGATTTCTCCCTTCTTTCTCTTCTATTTATTTTAATGGAAAGTACAATTCAGCAAAAAGAATAAACATATTAAACTGTATTTTAAAAAAGTCTCTACACAAACTATTCCTTGAAGATCAGTTAAAATTTAAAATAAAGATGTGGTGATCAGCCTGGTGTCAGCGACTACAGTGGAGCACCAACACTGTGTCCTTCACTTTGCTTTTCACTATGGTGGTGCCTTTCAGTAACAAAACCCTCATGTTGGCAATCAGCAGAAAAATAAATAAATAAAAAATATAAAAGGACAACAGATTTTTAAAAACACAGGCAGCACTGCAGACATAATGAGGTCAGACAAGTTGAGAAGAGCAGCCAGTTGGCTGTATTTTAATGACGCAGTGATGCGCACTGTGTCACCATGAGTGTCTTCATGACAGACAGACAGACAGACAGACAGACAGACAGACAGACAGACAGACAGACAGACAGACAGACAGACACAGATAGATGGATGGATGGATGGTTGGATGGATGGATGGATGCATAGATAGATAGATAGATAGATAGATAGATAGATAGATAGATAGATAGATAGATAGATAGGTAGGTAGATAGATAGATAGATAGATAGATAGATAGATAGATAGATAGATAGATAGATAGATAGATAGATAGATAGATAGATAGATAGATAGATAGATAGATAGATAGATAGATAGATAGATAGATAGATAAGTCATTGATCACCTTCCGTTGCATATAATAATACGTGAGAAAATGTGCATCTCATTGGTTAAACTCAGAGAATCCTGTGTAATCCTCACTTACTTTGCACATCAATGACATTTATACCAACGGTGAAGAGTATTTTTAGACATATTTATTAAGATTTACATTTTTATGCGTCTAACGGGGATCTATCACTTTGTTGGTGGTATTACAGTACATTGTATTGCTGTATATTGTCTAGAGCCTCTGTACTGTGATATTGTGAGCTGTGTTGTGATGCTCTTGCCTACACAGCTCCATCTGGGTTTGGTGACTACAGATTTTTCTTTTACAGAAACTTTACATTGAAAAGGAGGGACATGAAATTGACAGTATGACCATTAACCAGACTGGTGAGGTCAGGTCCAATTTTTCCTCAGACGATGTTGCCAAATTGGGAAGAACAGAAATGTCCCTTGTTATTTTGTGTTGGAGCCATTATTCCAAGCGGGTTACCCAGACTGCTTGTCTTCCTGTCACATCTATTGGAGGGTAATTTAACTTGGATGAAAGTGACTTTTGAATATGACAAATGCTTTAATTTTTCCACAAAGTGATAGAAACATTTCAGCTGTCAGCGCTGAAGTAACCCATTAAAGTCTGACCGGACAGAATTGGCAGGATAGGGCACAATGCGGTAGCTGGGGGGTTTTCCTATTCCTGTATGTTCCTTATACACCATTTCACCTCAGTGTTTCTCAGGGATCAATGACTTACTCCCTGATTTATGTGTGTAGTTTGGTGTGTGTGTGTGCCGGAGAATGTGTGTGCATGTCTTAGTGTGAAAGAAAGCCAGACAGGGAGATAGACAGATATAAAAGGCACAAGGGACAGGGACAGCTATTCAACTGCAACTTGGCCTTTTATCAGTGTCATCCTCTCTGGATTGGGGTTTATACGCCTGGATTGGCCTTTTTTCAGATGTGTGTTGTTCACGTGATTGGCAGATGGTCCGATCACAATTAAAGGAAATTGATAAGACTTAAGAGCCTCAGTGTTCTGCTGACAAAAGTGAAATGGAATGAGACTGTTGATAGCTATGCTACACAAACACACAAAGACTGAGACACAGCGCACACATACAGGGTCTATTAGCCCCCCCCACACACAGCCTCTGTCTTTCATCGGTGTTTCTTTCTCCATCCATCTATGTGAGGTGTCTGAGCACATCCGCTCTCTCCTTAGCCACAGGATTCATAGTGCAGCTCAATTCCAAGCTGCTTTTCTTCTATTTTTTTTGTTGCCTATTTACCTCAAATTACATCAAAATGAGAGTCTGGGACAGAAGAGATAGACAGTGAGATAGCAGCAGCATAATGTAACCATAATGTAGAGCAAATGAGGAGGAGAGGGAGAAAAACACCAGACTGGAGACGCACAGAGAGACATTCCCTGGTTGCATGTCTGATTTCATAACTGTTCTCTGTTTCCATTTATGGAGACGTGTCACTGTTTTGTTTGCATGTCTCTCATTGTGTGTTAAGATGCACAAATGTGAATTTTTGTGTAATCACATAAATGATCCAAATTGTGCAGGTTTTTTTTGCAGATACCTAGTTCAGTGAGTGAATAGGAGCTCAGATAAAAATGTTTGATGTCCGTGATTTGTTTGTTCGTGATATCATAGACCCAAACTGATCCATGATCAGTCACTGATGAAGTCATGAGAATCTGTCTGATCTATTTGATTTATCTCTGACCCTGTCATAAAGCAATTAATGATTCAAATCCTGTGATATGATTTATGTTCTTTCTGATGAAATACACTGCCACAAACCGCCTGATGACTAGCAGATTGTGCAAAACGCTCCCATGCAATGGGTAGAACAGTCACTGATCATGTATTCAAAAAGAATTGGTAGTTCATGGACTCCACAGCGTCCTGTGAGGACATCACACTTTAAGCAGCAGTAAGCCTGAGCAGTGTTGAGATGCTAGTGAAGATAAACTCTCCTGTTGGTAAAGAATAAAACAAATAAAGCTCATGTTATGGTGTGTTTTTAAAATTTTGTCTTCTTAGAGTGACAGAAGACAGTTTCCACATATTCAAGTTGTAATGTGATGACAAAGACTTTAAGTGAAGTGCTGATTTTTGTGGACTTTCCCTTCGTAGTTTCCACAGGGTTTTGGATTGAGCAGTTGATTCTGGTCTGACACGTGTTTGGTTGTCAGAAAAGAAAAAGCTCTGCTGTAATTAGGAAGCAAAATCGAAATAATTGAGTGAATTGCCTGACTTGCACAATTCTGCATAATTTGCATCATCTTTTTGCAGATCTGATGAAACATTTAGTCTGTCTGTGGTGTCCTCGTGCTTAGGGGCTGAGCCAAAGCACTTGCAAAAACATCTAAATGAATTTGGCTTCCATCCTAGCCTGCCCCAGATCTTTCCTCCCTGCCATTATCCAGGGTTTCATATCAGAGTGAACCAGAAATGCCAGAAATGTCACAAGAGAAAACCAAAGGGTTTATGTTGGCAGGATTTGCTGAGTTCATTTCAGCCTAACTAAATCCTTACCTGCATCTGCATGCCATCAAAAAATCTGTGAATTCCAGTAAATATTTGAGTGCGGTTGTGCTGGAAGTCTCCTGCTGCACATGATTCAGCAGAGATAGGATGTGGCTAACGTCTGTCTCAGGCACACAGGCCTGAATCCAGGCTGCAGCAGCATCATCTTTCACTGCGTCTGTGCTGGCTAAAGTCTGCATTACTAGTTTGCTTGGTTTGTCCAAATTAAAATGTATTGTAACACCTTATTTACAACACATTTTATGAAAATAAAAGGGTAGATGCTAAAACGGATGTTTTTCTGAGTTCTGTAATCCATCCCAGTCTGGATTAAAGGATGACGTTGGAAAGCAGAACAGCCGCAAAAGTGATGAGCCTTCACTTTCAATCAGCTGAAATACTTTATCTTTGATTTTACTATACATATATTTGACTTATATTCACTGTGAATTGTTATTATAAAAATATTTTTTCTTGGATTAAAGTGTTGATTTCAACAATGTTCAGGTCTGCTGCCATCAGCAGAGTGCATGAAACCATCACGGCTCGACGCACCTACATTTGCAGCTTGGCTTGCCTCCATAGAGTTTTTAAAAAAAAAATCGGGTCAGTGTTATGTAATTAAACAAAATCTTTAAAAAGGCTGTATCAATTATGAAATCAGGGAAGAATGCTGAAGAAAATTCTTGACTCCATCTGTGAGTCATAATCGCTACCAAAATGTATTGCTTTTTGTGAATTTTTGTGAAAATCCATCCAGTAGTTTTTGTGACAAATAAGCCAATGGAGCTACAGACACTAGAGTTAAAACATAACCTCACACGTAATTCAAAAATATATATATTTAGATATTTTATCAATCCCTCTTAAAATCCTTTTTGTCACATAATAAGGACAGATCAATCTAAAGTTTATTTGTTTGTAAAAGATAATACATTTTACTCTTTATACTAACAACTATTTTCATGTAAAGAATTATAGATCAACTACCTTCAATTGAAATGTTCTTGTCTGTTCAAAAACATAATCAGAGTTACGCATTAGCATTTGTCCTTGATTCTCAATGAGGAGGCCGGCTGCTGTAGAAAGGTCTGAACTGACCTGACAACAGCAGAAACTCTCATGTATTCATATAAATAACAGTGGCTGCAGGGACTGAAATAGTGAGTTCAGAGGGAATAAACTAGTGGGATCATTCTGACAGGGATCTGTCGAGCTTTATTCAGCTCATCTGTCTGACTGGATTCCTCTGCTTTTTACTTTATCTACACGTTTCCTCTCCCTTTTAGTAATGTTTCAGCAGTGTCACCTGCAGAGGAGTAAAAGTGCCAGGTACACATTCATGCATGTACTTACCTCTCTTAAGACAGACACCTAGCATCACACTGTAACACATACACACAGCTGTTATTTTGCTGAAGGTGACCCTGTGTCTTACAATTAAGACAAGGAATAATAAAATGACTGAGTCATCATCTGTTGTATTGATTGTCGTCCTTTTACAACTGTTTTCTCTTCCTCTCCCACTCTTCTCTGATTCGTTCTCCCTGCAGACCCTTCCTGGTCGCTGAAGCTCTGGTGCTCATCTCTGGTAGGAGTGGACAGCTGCCCCCCACCTCAGAGGAGAGCACCATGACCCAGGAGGGGCAGGCTCTGCCCTCTCCCACTCCATCAGAGAATCCAGTGGAGTCCAGTACAGCTGCCACCACCACGACCAGCGACCCCCCCACAGAGACACACACCCAGGCAGAGCAGGACAAACTGGGGGTGAGGGATGAGATAGAGGACGGGAAGGAAGAGGCACAGTGGGAGACATGTGGGGAAGAAGAGGGGAGGGAGGGAGTGAAGAACAAGGGAGAGGGTGAGCTGAAAGAGGAGAGGATGGAGGGTGCTGGTGATAGGGATCAGCAGACAGATGGAGGGGCAAACACGGAGGGGGGAGGAGGTATGAGGGGAGGAGGATGTGAAGATATGGAGCTTCTCTTGGAAGGGAATGAGGCAACGCAACATGAGGAGGAGGAGGTGAAGGAGGAGGAGGGGAAGGATGAAGAAGGGACACTGCTGTCTGAAGAGGATCCTCAAGAAGCTGGGAGGTAGGCCACTAAATCACCCCCTCCCCCACCGAAACACTGGCAAAATACTGTATATATTGCTTTTAGATCTAGTGGCTACAGCCTTTAACCTTTACTGTAGGTGTGAAAGTATGATGTCAGATTTCAGCTCCTTTGAATTCTTTCCCCTCAGATCCAACAACATATCAAGCTTCATTCCTGTGTTATTGTGTTTCCTCTACAATCAACAAAATGAGATTTGTTTGGCATCCACTTACACAAAGTATCACATAAGCTGTCAGCAAGGTTTTTATCTTGGGTACATCTGTGAGCTTATTTATCTTTTAACTATATAAAAGCTAAATTAAACAGACTGAAAGATAAACACAGAAGGGTTATTGTCAGACTTGGTAAACCAGTTTTATGCCACCAAAGACTTCAACTGTACCAGTCAGGATAAGTCATTTTGGACAATGCAATGTGACACTGCATTAACAAACCAATGCAAAAGTGAAACAAGCCGGTAAGAGACTGCAACATCCCGCGACACCCCTGAATTCAAAATTTTACCCCGACCTACACATTTTTTTGCCTCTGGCTTCCTGAAAATCTTGCTTTGTTTTGCTTTGGGATTATATCATCAGGTTACAGAGATTTGTACCTAAAAAGGTATAAAAGTGAAAATTTGACCTTGACCTAGTTTTTCAAGGTCAGAGTTGTGATCTAATTTTCATCCCCTTGCCTCCCTGAATATAACGCCTTTTGTTTCCTTTTTAAAAAAATCTTATCCAGGTCCTGAGATATGTGCAAAAAAATATTCAAATGCTGAAATTTGACCTTTACCTAGGTCAAGGTCATCATCTCATTTTCATCCCCTCCGCTGCCCGAGTAATGTTCTTTTTCTTTCATCTTTCTATCTGCGATGGTTGTGAAGATATTTGGTGGATGGACGGACGAACGGACGGATGAACACACAAACACTGACAATTACAATACATCACTGCTTCGCGGGATGTAATAAGAATATATATGTCATTAAGCTTCTTTATATGTCATTCTCTATTGACACACGTTTAATGAGATATTTCTGTCCTGCATCAGAACACAATGTGCTACAATCTAATCATATTCTCACACATAAAGGATAAAATACAGGAGATTCTACAACCGAAAGGAATGGAGCTTCCTACTATTCACCCAGTAGAAAATTGAACAGTGCTTTCTCACCTTTCATCTTGAATCAATTGTCAGTCTGGCTATTCAAGCTGAAATATTTTCTCTTTGTGCATGAGTCTGCTGAATGGAGTATGATTTTAGCGATGAATATGAATGATCTTTCTCGTGTATGTGCCAAACTCCACAAAGACACCCTGCATGGTTGAGTCACATGCTAAAGATAATTTTATTTCTCTCTTCTTTTCTTTCTTCGTGTTGAAACAGACTGGCAAATGGGATTGGTGGGAACGAATACGATGATGAAGTGGGTGAGGAAGACGATGGAGGAGATGAGGGGGCGTTGCAGACGCACTTGGACACTTTCAGCTCTAACTTTGAGACGACTGTTGAACAGGCCGACACGGAGGTGGAGGAAGAGGAGGAAGAGGTCCACAAAGAGACTGAGGGCCACGACAGCTTCAGCTCAGTGTTTGAGGAGATTGTTGAGCATGTTGGTGTTCAGGAAGAAGAGGAGGATGAGGAGGAGGAAGAGGAGGAGAGGGGATTGGAGGTGGAGAGGGAGAAAGGTAGGGTGGACAACAAAGACGGCTTTAGCTCCACGTTCGAGCGCATCGTGGAGTCGGCCTTGCTGAGGGGGGGTACCTGCTACAGCAGCCTGGACTCTCTGGACGTGCTGTCGCTCACAGACGAGACGGACAGCTGCGTCAGCTTCGATGCTCCACTCACACCGCTCATCCAACAGAGGGCGCTGTTACAGGGACCTGAACCCCTGGAGCTGGAGCTGGCAACTGTTCTGGAGCAAGAGGGGGCCGAGGCTGGACCGGACGCCCCAGGTAGTGATGTCACATCTGAGGAGGGCTCGTTGTGTGAAGGTGGAGCCGTGGCTGGAGTGGGAGGAAGCCCGCTGAGGACCACCATACCAGGCAGCAGGTCCGAGTTTGTGCTGAGTCAGCCGGGACGCTGGGCCATCCCGAATGGATACCACACAGAAGGAAGTGGAGCCATGATCAACTCTGTCAGGTAGGGGGGGTGTCTTCACATGGGTCTTATTCACACTGAAGGGAGAAGTTGTGCTAGAAGATGAAGACTCCAGTCAGCATTTGTTCTCATTTCCATTCTTGGCTGACAGTCTCTCTATAATTGGACATGAAATTTAAAAACCTGTGTTTAGGCTCCATTTACACACCAATGGAATCACATCCCAAACAGTCCATCTGACTGCAGCTAAGGCTTGATGTGTGATATTTTCAGGTAGTCTGGTCATTGATCTCGTCCATGAGCACAACATGGTCTGAACATTGTCTTAGACCTAAGACTGAACTGTTTATTATGGTCAAAGGTCACTGGGACTCACAGAACAGATGCCCAACCAGAATTCAACACAATTAAAAGTTCAGACACTAATTAAAAAAAACAGACACGAATATCTAACAGGACAAAATGAGTCACGACATTTTACTTTTAAAAAGGTCTTAACAGTGACATCATTACGCGATGTCATCATCACCATTACATCCTGGACATCATCTAATTTTAACTTTAAAACTGTGGTAATTCTATAAATCCTCTCCATACTTGAGAATTACACTTATTTATAATTATTAAATTATTAAAAAGCCGAATTAAAAAGTCTAATAATTAAATGAGTTTGAGTAGGAATGAAGGTAAACCACAGCTTAGTTTATTCATGAAGATACACGTTTATTCAATGTTGCTGGTATTTTTAAATATTTTTCTGCAAATTAGCCTCCGTCCCACTCTGATAAAAATATCCACATTGAAGAAGCAGAACTAGAGTCAGAGTGAGGCACATGGGTTGAGAGAATATGTGGATCAGTGTTTTCAGTGAAAACCAGCACATAGATAATGTTCTTATTGTTTATGCCTCCCAACATGCGGTGACCTTTACTGAACCAGCAGGTGGCGTGAACGTGGAGCGACCCACTGTGGGGCCAATGTGAGTGTGTTCACGTGGCTCTTCTGAGGAATGACGTTTACCTGATATGCAAACTTCATGATCAAATCATTTACCAACATGAAATACAAATTAGTGGTTAAAAACAAGAGCAGGGGGACGCTAACGCTACCCAGCTAGAGATCTTTCATAGTTTGGCATTGCACCACGTTTGGAGAGCCTTAGTGTGAGTGTCACGTTACACTACAGACTTAAACAACAACAAGCAAACACTAAGTAGAGCACTGGTAAAATATGAAAATCCTGTAGGAGAATGCTTACATATTTATGGAGGAGTTTGAGCGTTTAAGGCAGGACTGTTGCATTAGAAATGAATCGACCCCGTCCCTCCTGCTGTTAGCGATCCTGAAGCGATCCTGTTAGCGTGTTCCTGAAGCAGACCTGCACACTCTGGCTGAGGTGTTTGCTTTCTTCTACTGCTTTGCTTAAAGCATACTTACACAGCAGAAAGACATGACCTTGGTGCTGCTGAACTACAAAAAGTTCTTGCGTGTCCAAAGAGCTGGTCTGAAAGAAACCTGAACCTGTGGGTGTGGTGGTTTCATACGGGACACAATCACCTGAAATGTATACAGCAGTGTGCGCAAAAGATAGAAGGTGTGTGTGTGTGTGTGTGTGTGTGTGTGTGTGTGTGTGTGTGTGTGTGTGTGTGTGTGTGTGTGTGTGTGTGTGTGTGTGTCCTCAGTGAAATGACTAGCTGGAGGATCCTCCACTCCACTCACATGGTCTGCTCTCCCTAAATCATTTACTCTTGTCCATCATTTGGCATCGGCCCCAATGATTTCTGGGAATAGACTAACAGCTGACACTACTTTCCTGTATTTAATTACCTTAATAGCACTACAGAGGGTTAGCAAAGACAGTGGGGAGCTGCTTAGGTAACAGGAACCATATGGGGAAATCCATGTAATCTGAACCGGGGCTTTAGGTCTGTGTCTGGCCTGCGTACGATCCCTGGGGCTTGTTCACAAGCACTGCACACTTTCCCTCACTAACCTGCAGAAAAACCAAACACACCTCTGACACAAGCAGCTCAGCTAACGGCTTGGAGTCACTCACAGACTCTGCTAGTGTCCCCACAGCCCAGAATATCATACGATGAACGGAGATGTCGGCTCTTCTTCTCTCCCCCATCTACATATGTTGTCTTTTAAGCACGGTTGTCCTGCTTCCTGACCACCAGCGCCAAAAGCTGAATGAGCTATTGTTTGTCGTGACATCATCATCTTCAGCTTTCTTCTGCCCAACAGGGTCTTAGAGTGAATTTGTGTGTAAGTGAGCGATTACTGCTCTGTGGTGGCCAGCTTGCCAAACATTTGAGCACTTAAATCCAGAGTGGATACATCTGCTGGTCGGTCTTGAAGGGAGAGTTTGATTTTTCAAGCCACTCACCAGATCCAGTACATTATGAATGAGAACTTCATGCTCAGTCAGCTTCAAATCTTTTTTTTTAGGATGTTAAAGGGAGAAGAGTAAAGCACAACAAACTAAATCACAGCTGAAGTTTATGTTGCTGCTCTCATCTGACTGCAGGCAGAATTTTAACAGAATGGTTTCATGACATAACTAAAAATGTGCATAATGAAGACATCACAGCACCAGAAGTTGTTTTTTGAGACAAAAAAAACCAGAATGCAGACCGCACAATTAACACTCAATTAAAAATATTGTCATTATAAATTCTTAATATCAATAAAATGGCTTTGTGTCAAAGCGCTTCAGTTATTGATGCAGTGTATGATGGCATTCCCTCCATTTTATGTAGTCTCTCTCCATCTCTTTGTTTGGTTCATGCATTTCTACCCTTTATTCATCTTATCTCGCTGCCCTCATCCCTTCGTATTTGCATCACCTCCTCCTCCACCCCCCTGCAGTGCTCCAATGCTGCTGTTTCTTATCTGTCTGATAGCTGCTTCTATTCTTCCCAGTGGGTCGCCGTGAAACTGGCACGGTTTCATATTTGGACAACTAGTCTTTTTCACCGCAGGACAGACCAGCTGTGACGCCATTGGCTAACTCATGTTGAGTCAATCATCCAGTCAGTCATCTGGACCAACATTTAGCTCTTTTATGACTCACTGCTTGTGTTTACCTGTCGACCACATTTTCTTTTTGTCATCAAAACAGAATGTTAGGATTATTCTTTTCAAATAGGGGTTCCATTTTTCTTTTCCACTGCATTTCTCAGATATCAAAGACTGACTGCAATCTTTGGATATGTTTGGAGTCAGCTGTTTACATAGTTTCTGTTATCACATTTCCATTCACATGCTGCAATGCAAAACAAAAGACATTCTAGCCAATATTAGTATCAGACATATTAAAATGGTGCTGAAGGTATATTCATCACCAAAGTTATGTTGGGTAACAACTGATAGGTCAGTTTCTTCAGACTCAGTTGAAGAGCTATAAGGCAAAAGCACAGACATGAAATCCATGATGACATTGGGGGCCTGGGAGTCTGGCTACAGACGAAGCCACTAGAATGCATCCTTTGGTCATCATGGTCTGGATCACATTACATTCCATCTGATAGTTTTTAAGATATTGCAATTTGGAGAAGGGAAGTCATGCCAACCCCACAGCAACTCCACTAACATCTCTAAAACCGTTACAGGCCTGTGTTTAACAGGGTCCAGAGATACCGAAGAGTCTGAACAACAATGGTTTGCCTGCAAAGGGAAACATTGGCATGCACCATAAAGCAGTTGGATCAGCATATGTGTCTTAGAATGCTACAGAAGCACTGCTAGGGAGAAAAATCAGTTGTACACATGTCTAACATGCTCTTCAAGAGTGCAACTGTTTTCATCTATTTGATCTCTTTAGTCTTTACAGTATTTTATTGTGGCCTTTTAAACATTTTAAAGCTGTCACTACTTTGTCGTTACTGATTTTGGGCTGATCAAAATAAAGTTTTTTACCTCTCAAACTTGGCATTAATAATTTTGATAACCTTAGTGCATAAAGACTTCAGCCTCCACACCAGACAGAGCCCTGATGACACCCCAACAGTCACATCAGCTGCTCTCCCTGTGGATCGTCACCCTGCTTCTCAAGGTCATTCTAACATCAGTAGAAGACCAGAGTGAAGCAGGCAGCTGGGGATGTAGGAAACGGCACAAACACTTACAGATATTGTAGACATGCAATCCAACACAAGTCAATAAAAAGAGAACGGTTTCCATGACGCAGTCAGTGATAGACTTGGAGCGCTCCCTTTGTGAGTAAACCTGTTTTTCGTATCATGTAAAGCCGTCAGTCATTCAGGTTGTACTTCAGATTAGACTGTCAGTCACATTTGGTTGTTTGCTTACGCAGCCAGTCGTTACTTTAACGGTTCTGTCACTCTGTGCCCTGTGGGAGCCATCACCGGCATCGTAATCTACATCCACTGGAGCTGTGGAAACTCCATGAAAACACTCTCTGTCTGTCCGTCTCTCTAACAGCTTATAACTCACAGTTCACTTGATCGAAACTGTGGAAACACCCAGTTCAATATTGCTTTCAACCTGCGATGTAGCAGCACAAAACATGGTCACACAAAGACAAGCTTCAGACAAATTCAACAAGAATAGACCTCTGGAGATTATTACCCACAGAGCAGAACACTAATGTTCACAAGGAGTAGAGAGTGTGAGCTGTTGACTTGTGTGTGTTTTTACCTCAACATGCATTTTCTCTGGCTGCACATTTGCATGCATGCATGTGTCTGCATGTGTCTGCATGTGTGTCCCAAAGGGAAACATGCTGTAAGTGAATGTTCCTCCCTCCAACTCATGAGCCTTCCAGATCTGAGCTCAAGCAGAGCAGATAAAAGCCAAGCGCAGTGGTTTCCATATCAGAGGAGCAGCTCTGCTGTGTGGACTAATCTTCTTCATAGACACCGGCGTGTGCAGAAACACTAACACAGACTCACACACTCAAGACAAACGGGCCTGCAGCAGGCATGTGCAAACAAAAATGTGTTCATGCTCGTATATCCAATGCTTGCTCAGTGATGCGTATGGGAGCTTTTATATCTAGCTTTCACGCCGCGGATGTTTCCTGCTATCTGTTTGTCACGTACACACACACAAACAGACAAACAAACACACATCATTCTGAATGGCACTTTGGAAAAAAGCTTTAGCATGGTTCTATAACAGTGCAGAAACATCCTGCAGATTATTCTCTCCTGGCTCTTTTCAGGCAGTGATATGGACACACACAGTCCAACACGAAGACACTTGTGCAGCACGAGCAGTGATACACACAGATTCTCTCTTCCCCCTCTCACCACAGACACACAAAGCAACTGAATCATTTCAGCACTGACGGATTTATCCCTGCCTATTTATAGGTCGGCTCTACTGTATGTTTAGTGTACATCCCACAGCCTAACTGTACATGAAACTTAATGAGGTTCTTCTTCTCACAGGCCTCTGTCCTGTGAGGCGTCCATCAACATCTCTGAATGTGCCAGAGGAAGTCAGCCTGCTCCGTTTGGCATCTCCCGTTTCAATCTGTAGTTTTTTTGTAGGTGTGAATTCAGGCCCACGTGTGGACGGTTAATTTCTCCCAGTCCACAGAGGTCACCATCGTCCACTGTCAGCAGTTGAGTGGGTGTTGCTTGGGTCTTTTTCTTGTCTTTGCTTGTGTGGAATAAAGAGGAAGATAATATTTAATACCGTTTGTAGCAACTTTAGTTCAGCAGCTGAAATAACAATTTACAAATCTGATTTCATTTTTCCTTTTAGGATTTTTCATTTAATATGAGTGTTTATTTTGGGTCAGTTTACACTGAAGTCGTATTCGTCTCAAATACACTTGTGTGTACAGTTTTATCCTCATCAGACCATACTGAAACAAGATTTTTGGGACAACTGCAGCTGAACAGCTGGTCACTTAGGGATTACCAATAATCTGTAAAATAATTTAGGTTTACTTGTAGTAATTGTGTTAAAACGTCAGTAGTCGGTAAAGTCATCTCTCTATAGCTCCTCCATGTGGATCCTAAAGCCTGGAGGGAGTTTGTCCACTCTTTAATGGGAATATTCCACCGCTTGTATCTATAATCTCATCACTACCCAGGGTTCATGACCAGAGGTGAGGGCTAGAAAATAGACCGGGTCAAGGGACCAACCTACCCGTTCAGATTGTGCTTCATTTTCCTGTCACAATAAAAAATACTTAATCTCCCAGAATACTTAAACTCCTTTGGTTAAAGCAGGGAAAAGTCTGTTGATTGCTGACTACCCCGTATTGTGTTGGTCGTGGGCTGACGATTAGACTTCTAAGGAGGTATAATTTATTGATGATATCTTGAGCAGGATTGAATAGAAACAGAAATTATAAGTCTTGAGAATGGTCTTTTTTCTGTTTTAACCCGAAGAATTATCTATTACAAGAAGGGAAGGGGCAAATCGTGGCTTGCAGGGCTCACAGATGCAGGAGTTTGATGACGAGCAGAAAGCAGTGGGAGAACGTTGTGACCTTTCCATTTTGACAGATGTTGATGCTGTAATGAATTATCTTCTGTTGCATTTTTTCCATTGTGAGTTTATTTGTTTCCAGACTGCAGTAAGATGGAGAATAACTGGTGACCTCACCGCTTTGGTACTTAATGACTGAGAAGTACAAACAGACTCATTCTAATAGGTTGATACAGTATGTTAGCAGGTATCACTTATCTCATGTGTTCCAACTGACTGACTCAAACACTGAATTAGTCTTTGGCTTTTATTTTTGCTGGCTGCCATGAGACCTTCACATCTGTGCTGCCACATTTATGTAAATTCTGCTGTCTTTGAAATATGGTGTGTCAATGACAAGGATTATCCCTGAGTCATGGTTGTAAACAATTCAAAAACCTGTGTGTGATCAGTGCTCAGCGGTGTCTGCTCGGTCCAAATATGGCTTCTTGATCTCTCTGAATGTCTGTGGTGTAGTTGTGGCTGGGAGTCTGTCGTCAGTGTTGTTGTCAGTACCTAAGAATACTCTGAACCAGGTTGTGGTGAATCTCAGAACTCACATGCCCACCAGACTTCCTCCTTCATATCTGATCCCGTTTTTGTAAACTTTTGACCCCACAGCTGCTTCGTTGCTTTTTCTATTGTTCTTCTTTCCAACAGATTAGAAAGAGGAAGGAGGAACTTAGTGCACGGTTAACGTGCACAGATGTGTCAGTGTGCCCTATGAAAGTTTGCGTGTGTGTGTTTATTTTAATGTACAGTCCATCCCTTGTGTTGTTATACCTCGTTTATACCTGTATTTAAAGGTACTGAACCTCAGTCAGTGACCTTAATAAATCAAACATCAACTAAATCCAAATACAGATGAGACACAGACGTTGTTTCCTCGCTCCTGTGGAGCAAGGAAATGATACATTTTTTAGGCCTATGGATCAGCAGCGTGTCTGCTGTAAAGATCATCCTACCCACAGTGAAGCATGCTGGGGGATCAGTGAATTTCGAGGGCCAGTTGGGTCTCTTCAGACACTGGAAACCTGCGGTGTGTAAAGGGTACAATGATTCCATTAAGTATTAGGAGATAGAAGGATGCTGAGTTTTGAACTGCCAGGCAGGAGGCCTAGAGAAAGACCAAAGAGGAGGTTTATAGATGTAGTGACAGAGGACATGAAGGTAGTTGGTGTGAGAGAAGAGGATGCAGAAGACAGGGTTAGATGGAAGCTACTGATTCACTGTGGCAAACCCTGAATGGAAAAGCCGAAAGGAAAAGAAGAAGATTAGGAGATCCTAGAGGTATCTAATCACCTATGAAGGCAGCTGAAACTTGGTCAGCTTTGGATGCTCAAAAAGGACCCAAATATATCTCAAAGTCCACCAAGGCTTGGTTTCAGAAGTTCTGAATCATTCTGGAGTCACAGATGTCCAATGTGAATCTCGCTGAAAATCTGTGGTGACATTTGGAGAAGGTGGCAGCAGTAGGTGGTCTCAGGTTGGAGGTCATTGCTCAGGAGGAAGGCTGTGTCTGGACATCTTGATGGCATCAGGGTTCAGCAGCCAGATGGTCTCTATGAGTACTAGAGACACTGATGGTTGAATCATTTAGAGACTAAAAGCAGCCTCTACTGTTACATTTAAGGAAAAAATAATTGTTGTACATTTAAATTTTTCTTCTTTAACCTCGTTATATCAACAGCAGATGAATAATAAAATTTACCAATAACCTTAACACAAAGGAGGTTTGTTAAAGTCAATAATGTAATAGATTTACCTGTTTTTGAAATGCAATAGCTCAATATCGCAGGAACTGGCCAGAAACTGAACAAAAGTCCTGAACCAATCATAACTTTTGACCAATAAGGTAATAATTTATTAATAACCCTACCCCCTAACCTATAAATCTAAACCTAACCCTAATCTATACTCCTAAGCCTAACCCATACGTCTAATTATTACATTATTAGCCAAAGTTAATACGTTATCTGTACAGGACTTTTATTACATTACTGGCCTATTGCATTCGAAAAATGGTCAAATGTACTGTTATCTTTCTTTATTACATTGAATAGCTTCCTCGAAGTTGAATAGTTTAGTTCCTACTGTTTCCCTCTATTTCTGTTTAAGTGATAGCCATTAGCACCTTGGCTAAACTTTTCATTACCCAATCTGAGATATTCTCCCTTTATCACCAACTCAAATTTTTGGTGCACATAAACTGTGCATAAGTGATATAAATTTATCACCAAGTACGGGCCAGCCTGTATGCTGGAGGTTCTGGATGTTCTGGAGGTTCAGTGGCTACTGAACCGAAGAGTGACTTTAGTGCATGTTAGAGAGCAGCAGCTTCCCTCCTTGAGTCCACGCACAGGACGTCCCGCTGGCAGTGGGCTGACCTGCCTTGTCTTCAGAGCAGAGGAAGTGGAACTGGCCTGGACACAGAGCCATTGTGCAGCGCCACTAGGAACGGTTCACCAGGAACAGCAGCCCCGTGGGTGGGGGGGTTGCTCCGCCCACCACATCCTCACTCCGTGGAGCCTCTCCGGCCACAAAGTTGAAGGAGAGGACCGAAACACTGCGTGTCGACACGATGGTGGAATAACGCCGCTAAATCCTCGTCTCCGGGCAGGCTGGAACTGTGTGTGACCCGGAACTATGTCTCTGATCGGGCTTTAAATTAGCAACCACCCGGGCGGATGGAGATTAGCCCCTGAGCCGGTGATGAGGCGGTGGGACCGACGCGCGCCTTAATCGCTGAATTCCATTCAACCTCCGAGACGATGTGGAAAGAGGAATATGAAGTTCACTTCAACTTCCTGCTGCAGCTCCTGTGAGTCCGGTTTAGTAAAGCTCAGTTTAGACAGGGTTGGTTCGGATCACAGGGGAGGAACAGTAATCTCAGGCTGCGTGGCAACATGGAAAATCAGATGGCTCTAACGAGCAATTACTGGAGCAGGCTGTATTTTATATATATATATATATATATATACTCACACATACATACATACACACATTTCAGCCCTTCAGCTTGTCAAAGTACCTGATAATCCACATAGTTGGTTATTTAATTACTGCTGATAAATCCATTAATAGATTGTTTCATTCCTCTGAATAGACTATTTCTATGTGTAATGATCTAAATGTTTAGTTTTGATGTGTACTCTAATTTGCAACTAGTATAATTTCAGTTAATGTCAAAAAACCTTGTTTTACATCATTGTCAGCCGACGTCAGTCACAGAAAATGAAAATGAAACAATATTCTATGAAATAACAGGATTACATAATCTGGCTAACCCCCAATGTGGATACATACCGTGAAGAAATGCCACAAATGATGCCACCAAACACAACGTACACACACACACACACACACACACACACACACACACACACACACACACACACACACACACACACACACACACACACACACACACACACACACACATACACACTGCATGTAGACACTCCTTGTGGGTGTGGGTATGGGTGGCGCACAGCCAGCGATTAGCAGGTGAGTCAGTGGCGTGCACCATCATGTTCACTATCTCTGACGCTGTGTAACGGTATCAGCTAGTAAATATTTGTGGCCTGGTGTGTGTATGTGTGTGTGGTGTGTGTGTGTGTGTGTGTGTGTGTGTGTGACAGCAGTGTCTTGAGACTGAAATCTGGTTTGAATGATGTATAAGGTCTGGAAGAAGTGAGTTAATAAATGTGGTCAGAAATTTGGGAGCAATTTCCCGGCGAGCTCCAGGTGAGATCCTGTTTTGATCGTTCACCACAGTCTGATTTCATTTTGAGTGACTCCATGGGCGCGTCTGTGTGCATTTATGTGTTTGTGAAATATTTATGTATATTTTCTGGTCTCTAAGGAGATTCTAGGAGATTCCATC
The DNA here is from genome assembly GCF_040054535.1 of Antennarius striatus. Lineage (NCBI taxonomy): Eukaryota > Metazoa > Chordata > Actinopteri > Lophiiformes > Antennariidae > Antennarius > Antennarius striatus. The sequence goes on along the minus strand of NC_090785.1, from coordinate 18,420,041 downwards.
TTTCCCAATTCATTGTGCGTTGGCTCAGAAGTCTCTTCCTTGTTGGACATTTCCAGAATCCCTCCAGAGGGATCCTTTCAGGAAACATTTGAATCTGATCCAAAAACCACCTCGACTTGATCCTTTTCCACATGAATGCGCGGTAGATTTTGTTCTTCCTGATAAACAAACGCTCCACCCCGTCCCCAAGGATGTGCTCCGGCACCCTGCACATGAAACGGTTTCTCCTAGCTCTGTCTGCAATCTGATTATCATTCTTGGCTGTGATGCTCCAGTGTGATACGCTTGATGCGTTTATGTGACCCACTTCAGCATGGTGGAGGCATTATGTGTCCCCACGACGCTGGCTAATGCTTTGCTAGGAGCGACGGCTCCTGGTAGGGTCTCCGTAAGTCAGAGGTCAGATGAGGAGCGCTTCTTGGAGCCTAATGGATCAGCCGAGACAGGACAGGGTAATTCTGGGCCTTCTGCAGGTTTCAGCTGTGGGGTGGGGGTGGGGGTGGGGTGGTCCTGTGTCGTGGGGGCTGACCCCTGGCTGTGGGAACTGGTTGTTTGTCTTTTTTTGTTTACTTGTCAGTTCTTTTGTTTGTTTGTTTCCTGTGTGTGGTAGGCAATCCTGTTACTCCTCCTCCATGGATACAGCTTCCTCTGTATCCATGACAACCAGCAAATCCTTTGTGACAACAGTGCGTAATGTATCGAATTTGTGAGGTTAATGCCATTGGGCTGATCAGATTATGCATAAAATGTCTGAGTCATCTGGAGAGAACGCTGACGTTGCCACACCGATGCACAAATGAGGAAATGCCACTTAGACTGTTGGAGGTGGAAGTGTGTCATCTGTCTCTGAAATGTAAAGTACGTATTAATGCCTGCCTGAATGCTTTTTGAAACAACTTTAAACCAAACCAACAGAAGTAATTGTTTAATGTGAACTTAAAGGGACGTGTAACTGCCTTCCTGCTGCTGCAGTGAAGTGGACACAGCTCGCTGTCTTTATCAAACTACCACAGGAAGCCATAAATAAATCAGTTTTGCAGTGTGAGACCTTGTGCTGATTGGACAGTTCATCAAACACACAGTGTGGAGTGTTGTTGACATTCCGCAATGTTGAGTCTTGTTGAATATACTGGTATTAGTTGCACTAACACCGATTACAACACAGCTATTTTGTAATTGCTTTGATATTTTTTCATTTTTGTGCCCTTCAGTTGGCACCGAGTGGAAGTCTAGTGATAAATGGAGAGAGCTGCTTTCATTAGCATCAGGAATATGTTATTATCCAGTGTATTTAAAGAGGTTTCAGTCTTTTTCAGAGTGAAACAGCATTTTATGGTATCAGAGTGAGGGATTAGCACATCAAACAGGCCGTCATTCATAAAGACTTTGCATGTCATTACTAAGAAATGAACGCTGTGTTTGCTTCTTCAGCTGTGAGGCTGTACTCTTAAATGTTTCTTCGCTGGTACAAACATTGAAGCTTTATCTGAAACGCTGCTCAATAACAGCCCTGATCGATCTGCTCATCGCTGATATCGATGTCTTGGTGATGATCGTGAAACGGCCTCTTTTCTTTTTCACTTTGAGGGTTGGTGTTTTGTTCGAGGGTGCATTAATGGGAGTTATTAGATAAGATAAGATAAGATAAAAGACCTTTATTGTCCCACAGTGGGGAAATTTGTGCGATCGTGGCAGCAGGGGGGGGGGGGTCAAACATAAATAGTTAAATAATATACATACATATTAACATCTGCAACATATGAAATTTACATATTCACATATTATTATATACATATATTATAGCCAGAGAACGTATTACATGCTCACTATATGGACCTTTTAACTTAGAGGCTATACTTGAGTAAAATTGAGGTTTAGTTTTTATGCAGCAGCACTTTAAATGTTAGAGGTTAAGAGTCTGAGATTAGAGGAGCGTTTTGGAAGCAATAGGAGCAGGTGAAAGCTGCTTCAGAATTATAATCAGATTTCCTGCATTAAAGTGGGCCATTAAGTGACAGGGAAACTGGGTCAGTATCATGTGAAGTCATTTAAACCTCATTTGACGTTGGGATGTGAACATATGTCTTAATAATTGAGTTTCATTCCCAGTATTTTAGTTTCCTCAGTCATAATTTAAGCGACTGGGCTTCTTGCAGCGGATATGTGCTTCATGCATTAACCTTTGCACCTGCTTGTGTGTGTGTGTGTGTGTGTGTGTGTGTGTTCTCTGCCGTCCAGTGACGCCAACCTCACAGATGTGCTGTCCGACTCTGAGGACGGTGATTTGGGCAGTCTGGAGCGTTTGGAACGCGGCAGCACCGACACTCTGGCCAACGGTTGCCGTGCCGACTGTGAGGCGGCGAAGAGGCTGGCCAAGCGCCTCTATCACCTCGAGGGCTTCAAGCGTTGTGATGTGGCCAGACACCTGGGCAAGAAGTGAGAACACACACTCTGTGACGCCTGTGTACACACAATGTTTGTTTCAACTGACAAAACACTGACAGCATTATTGAACATGATAGTTGAAGTGAGACACACACACACACACACACACACACACACACACACACACACACACACACACACACACACACGCACCTGGTTGATTTATGAAGGTATAATCCAACAAATTTAACACGTTAACCCGTCTTCATGTTGCATTCATGTGCCAATTCTCTCTCCGCAGTAACGACTTCAGCCAGTTGGTGGCGTCGGAGTACCTGAGCTTTTTCGATTTCTCTGGCCTGTCTCTGGATCGAGCCCTGAGGTAATGCCCAGTCAGCAGTTAGAAGTGATGAGTGTGTAATGTAGACGTCGATGCACGTGCGCGCTCGTCTGTCCTCTTCACTCTCCTTCCTCACAAGGCATTAGCTTTCAAGCTAATCAAGCTGCCGTGTTGGGCGCCGTTAGCCGGTGGAGCTGACAGCTGCTGAGTTCATCAGCGCCTCACAGATGACGTGCTGCTGCGTCAAACTGCTGCTAACTTAAGTGTTCGCTTCAGAGGCTGTGTGTGTGCATACGGATTAGTTTAATATTGTCAGAAGATAACTTCCTAAAAGTCTGCTTTAATGCCCCACGATACACTGCTCTCTCGCCCATTACATGCTGGGATAGGCTCCAGCAAACCCCCGTGACCCACAAGGCAGATACGTGGATGTAGAGTCGATTACGGTCGTCTTCTCTACAAGAAACTGGATGGATGGAAGCTTTAATGTTTGTAACATTAAAACTTTAATGAAGTTTTAATGTTACATGATATAATGCATTCACCTGACTTCATATAGAAATTCTTTATTTTCTTCATTTTGAAGTTGAGAGCATTGAGCAGCACTGAAGCTAATGTCCACTCTGGTTATTGGGTTTGTCCCAGTGAAATATTAGTTTACAATGATATATATAAAAAAAAAACCCAGCTGACTCTCAAAAGCGGGAACGTGTAAATATTTAAGGCCACAGCTGGAAAATGACGGAAATTTGTGACCATTTAAAGAATCATGGAACAAATTGATTCCAGCTCTGCGTGCGTTCCACCTCCAATAAAACAAGTAAAACTTGTTCAATCTAGCTCGCACTACAAAATCAAATCCGTGTATCTGCAATTCAAGAGTGGGACACACACACACACACACACACACACACACACACACACACACACACACACACACACACACACACACACACACACACACACACACAGAACATAACTACTGTGCCAAGTTTAAAAAGAGTCTCAGCTGTTTTTTTTCACAGTAAAATATTTCCAATAAATCATGCAGCAGCATAAATTCTATTTATGGTCAGAATTGTTTTAAATCATTTTTTCCACTGATGTGTTACTGATGTGTTACTGGGAACCATGTGACCTCCTGCTGACCTCCTGCTTTCATGTGTTCGTGAAGGAACTTCTTAAAGGCCTTTCCACTGATGGGGGAGACCCAGGAGAGAGAGAGGGTCCTTGTCCATTTCTCCAGACGCTTCTGTCAGTGCAACCCACAGACGCCCACTTTTGAAGGTGAGAGTGGTGGCGTACGGCGGTAATGATGGTTATACAGGTAGTACTCTAAATACGAACACCCGACTTACAAACATTCGTAGATGAACAACCGTGCGGCGTCATGTCTGACTGCTGCAGTTCCCCTTTCTGCCACAAACCACGCCGAGGAGCATTAACAGTGTTTTGACCGTTGAACTCTGAATATTTTGCTAGTTGACATTAACTATTGGTCAAGTTAACTTAATGGAAATAAAGCATCAAACAGAAAGGGGCGTGTCAGACTTTTGATGACCAGTAAGTGACATCAGCACATCATTCATGTCATTGAGGTGGAAAACTTCAGTGGATTAAAGCTTGGCTTTGTCCCTACACCCCCCAGGAGAAAAATTCATTGAGCAGAGGTAGAGATGTTAAAGTTAAATTACTGTACTACCGGATTTTATTATTATGTGTTGTTTTTATGTCTTGTAATTGTTTCTGGTCAGTCTGAGGGAATTGTACTTTAGTATTTAGAGTAGCAATGACATTTAAATGACCTCAAATGGCGATTATAGGTTGAAATTGAATGAATGTTGATTTACAAACAATTCAGTTTACGAACAACCTCACAGAACCATTGTGTTCATCGATTGAGGACTACCTGTAACATATTCTACAGTATCAGCTCTGTTCTACTCACATATGGTTTCAAACTGGGATCAGATCATGTTCATCACAGACTAGATTATTACAGCAGGTGCTTTAAAGGTGTGTGTGTGTGTGTGTGTGTGTGTGTGTGTGTGTGTGTGTGTGTGTCTTGCCTGCTGTCTTCTTGCAGATGGAGCCCACACGTTAACCTGCGCCCTCATGCTGCTGAACACTGATCTCCATGGACACGTATGTTCTGATGTCCTCCTCCAGTCCTGCTAAACAAACCCAGCAGACAGTCTGTTGTCAACAGTTGTGTGTCTCTGCTCACGTCTTCCTCTCTCTCTTGTTCACTTCCTGTCTTTCCCTCCAACCTCTCCCCTCTCTTCCTCGCTCCTCTGCAGCCTACTTTCTGACCTGCTTCTGTCTCTCCGCTCCCCTAATAGTCACATCTATTCAGCGTTACTCTGGAGTCGTCTGGCCAACGTAACACCATTAGTAGCATCGGTCCCACGCTTGACTTTCCTCAGTCCCTGTTAATAAAATTATTAACGACTGTCCTTCCTCTAACTAATATCCTTTCTCTCTTTTCAATTTCCTTTTCCTTCATTTGCTATCCTGCTAACCCAATCGGGCTCCCTGGTGTCTCTCTGCTCTTCGCAGGTGGTGAGTATAATTACAGCACTAACATCATCATCTCTGATGCCTGGGCCTCCTTTTTTAGCTACATCATACATAAAATTATAGATAGATAATAGTAGCCTCATACGAAGTGATTTGCAGAGAGTGAAACATTTATACTTTGTTTAATGGTTAAAAAAAAAGACATATGGAGCAGTTTTAATATTGTCGACCAATATTGAATGGTTTTATCGTGTTCAAGATAAAAGCAGTGCTATTTCCTGTCAGGGATGTACGTCTCTCCTCTCTTTTCATGCACCGTTTTACATTTAAAGAAAATGAAGAGCATTTCATATAGACTGTACATTTTATTATAAATCTTGGAAAGAATGCACTGTCCCATTACCTTTGTGTGAAAATGTAAATGAAATAGTGAGCAGCAATGCGTCCAGCTCAATCAAGGTTGTGGACTACATTTTCTCAGTAAAGGGAAGTGTACCATCCTAATTGTGACGTTACCTTCTCAGAGCAAAAAGCCCCTCACCGAATCATTGTTTTGGTGCTGCAGTGGGTTCTCATTCTCATTCTCATCCTCATTCTATGTATCTGTTTAGGACGCTGGTTTAGACAGAGAGGGGAAGTATTTCACCTACACCCCCCCATGTGTACATCATATGGTGAAGCATCATAATCAGCCGTTCAGACATAAAGAAAGGTACCATTGTGAGCGGGTTTTCCATGAGCTCTAATAGGGGTGGAGTCTCACCGAACGTCACCAGCAGTAGAACCATTAGAATCATACTGCCACCCAGTGGACGGTGGTAGAACTGCATTCAGACTGGAGCAGATAGAGATGGGCTGAAGGTTCCAGCTGAGAGAGGTTGTCAACATCTTTGGAAAATAAAATGAACTGAAAAATAACCAATTTAACTTCAAGCACAGCTTAAAATGTTTAATTCTTAAGCGTGAAGTGTTATGTTTATGTGTCCTTGTTCTCTCATACCAGAACATTGGCAAGAAGATGTCATGTCAACAGTTTATCAGTAATCTAGATGGTCTCAACAATGGGAAAGATTTCCCTAAGGACTTACTAAAGGTACAAACTTACACCCTGAGTTATATTTGCACATTTTCAGCAAAATAGAGTAGAAATAATTAGAATTCCTCTTTTTTCCCCACACAGGTCTTGTATAACTCAATCAAGAATGAGAAGCTGGAGTGGGCAGTGTGAGCATACGTTTTAATATTCGACAGAAGGGCATTTGGCGTATGGAAGTAACTTCACCTGGAAAGTGTTCTGTTCAGGTCTATTTGAAAAGGTATTTGTGTGTGCAGTGAGGAGGAGGAGCTGAGGAAGAGTCTGTCGGAGCTGGTGGAGGAGCAGTGTGAGGGTGGAAGTAAGCGAGTGGCCCGGATCACGGACGGCAGTAACCCTTTCATTGCCATTCCCATTCTCTTAAACGCCGTCACCTACAAACACGGAGTGCTGAACCGCAAGAGCCACGCTGACATGGATGGGAAACGCAGTGGGTGATCGCACTCGCACACACACACACACACACACACACACACGCACACACTTCTTCACATATTTATGAAGCTTCTGAACATATATGAGATTTTTTCCTCTTCTATTTTCCTCATCTAGCGCCTAGGGGTCGCCGAGGCTGGAAGAAGTTCTATGCGGTTCTGAAGGGGATGATCTTGTATCTTCAGAAGGTACCGCATCCTGTTGACTGCTTTGTTACCATGGAAACACATGTGCACTGCTGCTGTCATGTGGCATTGTATGCTGCTGGCTGCTGTGTGCACATGTACTTGTTTTTTTCAGAGGGACTTGAGACATGGCCTCTTTACTGTGTTTGTCTCCCTCCGCTGGTGGAAAAGCTGTACTAAACACATGTCAGCTGTGATATGTGGAGTTATTTTATATTGCTGTCTTTACCTCTTGTTTTCCCTATAACCCAGGATGAGTACAAACCGGATGCAGACATTTCAGAGGTGGACCTGAAGAACGCTGTGCGGATCCACCACGCTTTAGCCACTCGTGCCACCGACTACAGTAAAAGAGCCAATGTACTGAAACTTAAGACCTCAGACTGGAGAGTCTTTCTGTTGCAAGCCCCGTAAGTCCCCAAAGTTAAAATGACATTTTTACTATATTTTAAGTAATAACTCAAATTTGAAATAAATAATTGACAAAGATCATAAAATATATTGGTGGAGCATCCTGAATGGGATAATATGGATGTATAAATGCTGGGAGGAGGGAGAGATTTTCTGCCTCTCCTGGTTATTGTACCTTAAACACTGAAAACATTAATAAGAGCTCGATAAAAGTCTCTAAACCACCGTTCAATCTAATTTGATTTCCCAAATGGTGGAATTTATTTGTGCTACAGGGATGAAGTTCTCTACTTTTCTATGATGTTTGTCATTTTGATAACATCACATTGCAGGTTTAGCATTTACAGTTACAAAGATGTAAAAAATAAACTCAGTCTGGGGTGTTATTGCAGTAAATGGTCAACAATTAAATTTACATGAAAAAATTTACAAATAAATGCAAACTATGTATTTTAAGTCCAGTGTTGGTCATGCTGCTTAGAAAATGTAGTTAAATTTTCAGTTATTCTTTAAAGAAACGTCTTTGCTACGCCTGAGAGTAACGTAACAAGCTATAGAACTGAAACATGGCAGAAGATCTGTGCTACCTTCAAATTCATTTTTACTTACATTGAAACATTTTCATTCAAATTCAACGATGTTGGCGATCAATTAAATTAGGAAGCGGTGCTCTCAGCTCTCACTGACGCGAAAGGAAGTGAGTCACATTATATGGAAGTGCTTCTGTCACCTGTGTTGGTGGCATCGCGCCCTGACCCCTGGTACTTTTATTTTGAACTGCAGCAGAAGCTCGTCTGCACTTCAGAAACACTTTGGAGAATTGTAGTTTATGTGGACAATTCTACAGTACTTGATCAATAACAGGTATTTATCGCTGGAAAGCTATTTGTTTCAGGAAACAGGGATGTGTCGACCACAATGCTGCATGTAGGGCCACTACAGCGTTCAGGGAAAAGCACTGAGGCACCCAGTGCTGAACAGTAGCGACTAGCTAGAGATGATATGTGATTTAAATGTTTAAAATAAAAATCAGGTTCAGGGTGTGTCCTTCATTATCTCCTCACTCTTCTCCCTCGCTGTCTTCCTCTTTCCAGGAGTGAGGAGGAGATGATGTCTTGGATCTTTCGGATAAATCTGGTGGCGGCGCTGTTCTCTGCTCCGGCCTTCCCGGCTGCCATCGGCTCCATGGAGAAATTCTGTCGGCCTATCCTGCCGTCCTCATCCACCAGACTCAAGCAGGTACGAACAATGAGGACCCACACGTCCGTCACACTGTGGTGCTTTTCTAGTAATACATTATCATCAGGACTGCAATAAATGTCCAATTATACTTGATACTTTGCATTGGACAAAATAAAAAAGCAACACGCACAATCTTTCGACTGTGAAAAAACCCACACTCGGCTAAGCTATTTACATAGCCTGTTTGTGTCTGCTTGAATCTGATTGGCTGTGGGGGGGGTCGTCTGTCCTTTTCTCTGGTCTGTGGTTGGTTCAGGAGGAGCAGCTGCTGAGTCATGAGAGCAAACTGAAGCAGATGAGCCTGGAGCTGGAGGAGCACCGGAAAAACTCTCCGTCGGCTGACCCCAAGAGCCGTGAGTGGGAGGAGTTCCGGCTCAAAGAGCACTACCTCACGTACGAGGTAATGGCTGGACTCAGCTTTCTGTTCGATGAAGTGATTTTATGCATCAAATATATGTTTAGAAGCTAACTGGCCCTGTCTCCCTGTCTGAGCAGAAGACTCGCTATGAGACCTACATCAGCCTCCTGCAGGCCAAAATCCGTGCCGAGACGGACGACCTTGAGAAAATCGAGACCAGCGTGATGGGTGGCCTGTTCATGGAGGGCGGCTTGGCTGGCCGCGAGTGCCACCTCCGCAAGACGCAGTCCTCCCCATCCATCAGCCAAGCTCACAGCGGGTCCAACGGGAAGTCTGCTGCCTGTCCTAAACCAGGGCAGAGGAGCTGAGGGGGGGCGGGGGGAGGACCAGAGACCACAGCCCACAAATCAACATCCCTCTATGCCAAGCTAGCTTAAAACACACACGTCGTACGGTGTTACCGGTTCATATTTTGTGTTTTGATGTCCACGGTTCCTCCTAACCGTCACTATCCATCCCAGAATTTATCCACCTGGTGATAAGTTTCTGTTCTTGAGCAATATTTGAAGAAGACGTCGAGCCGATGCTCGACACCTGAAGTGACCCGGCCAAACCTCAGTTCCTTGAACTTTTGTTATTGCACGATCCAAACTGTGATCCCTATTTATGACAACGTCATCAGTATTATCTTAAAATGACGAAACAGAGCAATGCAGTCGTCTTACGGTGAGATGTGTCTTCAGTTATGAGCAGAACAGAGTAGAGATAGTGGACAGATATAGAGTAGGGCTGTTTGCCTCTCTGCTTTACAGCGTCAGGCGGTCACAGATACAGATGGTACTAATGTAGCATTTTGGCCTTTATTTCATCCACGTTTACACACCTAGCCCCTCAGAGGCGTGTGTTTGGACCTACAGTATGAGTGGAGATACAACCTATAGAAGTCTCTGCCATGTATAGCATATTTATTTATTTATTTAACTCTAAAACAACCCAGGAAGGGTTTCCTCTTAGCTCACCTGGTCGCTTTGATCAGTTTCCTTCTCCATGTTCCTGCATTCACAAGCAAGAAAAAAAGCTGCCAAGTAGAGTCGCTGTGGGTTTACGTGTTCACTAAGCTGTTCCAGCAGAGGAACTGGGGGTTGGGTGCCTTACTCAAGGGCACCTTGACAGTAGGTGTCGAGGGATTTGGAGACTGTGTCGCGATGGAGAGATCACAAGTCTGTATTTGTGATTCTGAATGTTCTGCTACCCCAAATCTTCACTTCTGCTTGTTTCTCAAATGTGAACTGCTTCAGACAACAGTGTGTGATGGAATGGAATCACTGTGCCATGTTCTGTTTTATCCTGATTTCGGCTCATTTTGTCAAGGAGTGCGCTGAGCCGACTGAACTGTAATGTGACGTAATGGTAGGAGGCTTACGACAGGAGAGGCTGATTCACGTACGTGTATTCTCATTTGATTTAGTGCAGCTATTAAGTTAAATACCAGCAGACCAGTGCTTTTGTATGAAGAATTTATTGGTAAGAAACAATCCAATGGCCTTCTGCTGAACAAGCCTGCCATCAGCACAAAGGCAGCCATCATCCCTGTGACAACAGCTGTACCATAACCTCCTCAAACAGGAGATCTGGCCAATCCATAACGTTAGAAAATACCATATAGACATATCATAACTTCAGCTGCACCCGTGTGTTTCTTCTGCTGCTGTTCCGCCCAGCAGCTGAAGACGTTCTGGTCCAGACTGGCTGATTGGAGAGAGTAGCAGCAGGACTGCTCCAGCTTAATGCGCTAAAGTCATGAAACGTGTCAGTTATACTGGAACTGCGGCAAAACAACTCCACCAGCAGACTAGCCATCAAAACATCCTCCACGTGAGCGAGGAAGAGGAGGAGAGAGAGACTGGTTTTCTAAGAAGAGATTGTTTTTTTCTAGGTAAGGCCGCCCCCGCTGGCCAAGAGCAGGAAAAGCTGCCACATTTTTCCAAACAGTGGAACACGAAACAGTGAATTTGTTTCTTCAGAAGGGAGGGTTTGTGTAATGTGAAGCGCTGATGTTGTGGTGGCCCGACTTGTATGTTAGCACCTTAATTGATCCCAGCACACACAGGCCGCTTGTCTTTCTGCGTATTTTGCTTATGACACAACTGTAGATCAGTGAACCTGGTGCCCACTTACTCAGAAGCATGCTGACCAGTCGAGATGTGACCTGAGCTGAGCTATAATATCAGAGGTTCTGGACGCAGTGCTTCTGTCTTATCAATGCTGACTGCTGGGGGGTGACGTGGCTGGAAACCTGGACTCAAAGCTGAATTCCTGGAACTGGATTCTCGTACAGACCAAAATGCCGAAGTGCAGCTGCGTTTTCAGAGAGGAAGGACCGTTTTATAAAGCTATATTCTTAGGATAAATAACTGCTTTCTTACAGGGAGAATTCCCCTTATAGTCACTTTGGCTGTTGTGCTAACCATTGTTTCCCAATGTTCTAGGGTAGGCCTGTTCTGTAATATAGGATTGTGACAGAAAAATATTTGTTGATATGTTTTATTTAAAAAAAGAAAAAAAAGAGACAACTTTGGCACTTTGATGTCAGTATTGGATCTGTCTTTTTGTTTGTATACGGGAACTGTTTTTGACAGGATGCTCATACTATTTAAAGGACATATTTACTGAATATTTAGTTCGTGCTTCATAAAGTAAGCTTTTATACACAATGTTGTGGCTGTGATTTATCAATATGCTCAACTCTGTTTACAAAGTGCAAAAAAGATGTAATAACCTGAGTTTGTTGTTGATTTCATTACTTTATATCACCATGTGAACACATTTAATTTAAGATGTATAATTTCCCAATATCGATGCTCAGGAGAAAACGTGTTGTTACCTATACCTAAGTATTCACATACCTAGACAGCCTATTAATAAGAGTAACCTTTATAGTTTATTTCAGCATGACGCTGCAACACCATTCAAAGCTAAATTCACCAAACAAGCCTAATGTGTTATGGTGTTTGTCATGTATCGGGACATATTTAATAGATAAAGGAACGGCCATTTCAAAGTCTCATTTTTAACAGCAGACATGGTGCAACTCAGGTGAAAACTTTACTGCTCTGTCCACCCTGACACGACCGACCTCCGGCCCATCAGAGACTGATTTATTCTAGAGGAGCTTGCTGCACTTATTTAATGTCTATTTATTATTATTGAAATTTTAAAAAATAGACATTTCATTACTTATTACTGAAAATCTATTCTAAAAAAAAATAAGATAGTACTAATTTTCACTCATTTACTATAATAAATAAATTTAGGCAAAAAAGAAAGATAAAAAATTAAGGTTAAATTAAGCAATTAAGGTTAAAAAAAAAAAGGGCATGAATGTGAATAGAAGTTCATTTAATACAACGTTTGACATGTGGGGTAAAAACCTTACATCACATACACATACTTTAATTTTTAGGAAGAAAAAGGACTGAACAAAAGCTCAGGTGTTTTTAATTACAATACGTCACACGGAAGGGTTCCACCTACTTCCGGTGGAGGAGGGACTTCCGGACGGAAGCCAGCAGTGTTATCTTATTTCCCAATCTATTAACATGGTAATTTACTCGTCCCCGTAACTAGGTCAGCTTTTGAGGTTGCCATGGTGACAAGATTTTTTTTTTTTTTTTTTTTTTTACAGCAGATTTGCAGAAAATGAAAAAGCGTTTTATTTGTTTTGAAAAATCTCATATAAAATGCTGTGGAAACGATTGAGGTACCAGGTCCTCAGACTGTTAAAAGTTTAATTCTGAATCATCACAGTTATGAATCATCTTTGTCCAATTTGTTTCCATGACTCACGTCTCTACCATCGGATTTAAGGTTTGTATTGTCAACGCTACAACAACTGACACCAGAAGGTGAGATTAGTTTCTTTAACGGTTGAAGCAGACAGAAAAACCCTCACTTGGGTCAATATCATTCTATTGTCTGTCCTGCCAGATAGACGCGACAACATCTTTGGTTTCAAGCATCCGGAAGACTGTTAGAAAACTTAAATACAGTTCAAGAGAGAAGAATCGTTCACTGGCATTTCTTACTTTTTCCCTACACAGTTTATTGCATACAAAACCTTTCATATGACAGTTGACTGGCGAATAATCCCTATGAAAATGAAATAGTCATGGGGAGTTTATCCTGTTCATACATGACCTTTATATTATATAGATCCAACCTCTGCCGAGTTGCTCAGCTTCTTCATTATTGCACCTAAACGAGTCCTGTGATACCCTTATTCATAAAGACCCAGATATGTTATTAGGAAGCTCATTGGAAACATTATTAGTTTGATGGTTGTTCAAGAAAAAGAATGTTTTAGTCATGGCTGTGGTAACGCTTTCCTCCATTTTGGTAATTTAATGCAATCTGACAAAATGTTTATAGCTCACAGAGAACAGTCCAACATCCCTATCTTTAAAAAAAAGAACTGATTTCTGCACACCACTTTATCCGACTCTGCCCCCAAATGTAAGGATTTTAATGAAGATACATGGGCTGTTTTTTTTGTGGACAGACAAATATTGTCCAGCCATGACTGATTTTCACGATTGAGTATATCAGATAGAGAAGGCTGACTAATGCTGAGACAGTTGTGCAGAGACAGGCGTGTGTGGAATGACTTTTTATTGCGCGATTAGTCATTTTTCAGACAAGGCTCCCCCAAACATTAAAACAAACAGCAATGTACAAAACAGCACACGTTTTTTTTGTTTTTTTTTGCCATCAACGGAAATTTAATAAGGTCGTGAGAGTACATAACAGAAAGTAATGAAGGAAGTGAGGAAATGTGTTATGATGATGTCGAGATGTATAGGATGAACTTCATGTCAAAGCCAAAGTAAGCACCATCGTCATGTTGTCAGGAAAGGCCATATTTCAGTAAGAAATATTTTAAAAGGGGTGAGAAGAGGTTAAACATGACACAAGAGGTTGTTATCACAGTTTTCAGACATTTTTACCAACTGAAAATAGAACAATATTGGTGTAGCACTATATTAACATGCAATTTACTTTAGTAAACCTTCTGACACACAGACAAAATATACTTCAATAAGTAGAACTCAATACATCTCTGTCCAGCAATAGTCACAAAGCCTGTAATTTATACTCTTTGAATGTGAGATCCCTATCAAAAATAATATGCAGATTTTTATTTTCTTAATATATCTAAAGTGCAAGTATTTATCCATTTTTATTCAATGCTTTCTGTAAGTATAAAATACAAAGGAAAAAAACAGCAATGTTTTTCCTGTTTACATGTTATATTTTTCTGAAAGGAGCATCATATATAACAAATCATATATGTATATATATATATATCTATATATCTATATATATACATACACACACACACACGCACACACACACATACGCCACAGATAAAATATTCTTAAAAGATATAACATATTATCTCATATGGGGATGGTAAAGGGCTTTAGACCAAATGGTGACATGGGATATGTTCATTGTGCATTGACCCCACCCCTGGAAATCCGGGATCTATTTCCCAACATCTTCAAAACATCTGAAAGAACATCTTTATATCTACACACAACAGTAGCCTATACAGTCTGCTAACATGATGGACCCTACGATGCATGTGCAAACAGAAGACGCGCTGAATGGGCTCCTCTGTTAGTGGTTTTCTGATGAGTCACTTAGTGCGTGGCTTTGACCAGAGGCTGCGATTGGCTGTCTGAACTCTGAATGGCCAATGACAGACTACAACACTGAACGCAGAGACAGAGCAGATTTGGTTCTCTGGAGATTTGGTTGCCTGGATCGTCTTATGGAAGTAGAATATTGTAATTTAGAAACAGAGCTGTTTCAGTAGAGGAAGTTCGCTGTACAGGTTTCTGTATAATCTCCAATTTCACCAACCGGACAAAAAAGAAAAAAGAACCTACAGCCGCAGCCATCAGAGCAGACTGAGCCGGAGTACATGCAACATCTCTGATTCATGTCTACAATTACATTTTTCCCACAGTCGGAACATGTGAAGAATGTTCTGGTCTCCTGTTAATCTGAGCAACAAGCGATTTAATAAATCTGTGTGCACTACAGTACTACAACAAACAGCAGGCTGGAGGGATTGCTATGATGGCTGCTGCCGTATAAATCGAAAGATGAGCCACATCAACGCTAACAGTTTCAGCACACCACCGATCTCAGCCCGAGCCACTTGAGACGGCCCGCTGACGCTTCACACACAACACCAGACAAAAATCATCTGCCTGCCGTTCTGCGTTTGAGTCGACAATATGAGTGTGTAATGTGGGCACAACATGGCTGCAAGGTCACTAGAGGTTTTTGCTGTGATGCTAGGCGAGCTCTCATGAACTGAAACCTCAGATATGATCACAAAAGCCCCACCCCACCCCCTCCCCGCCCACCCCACCCCCACTCACATCTGTAGCTCGGATGCAGCTACGCCCCAAAACGGACGAGTCGTGTTCCTCATCTGAATCACTCTGCACTCAAAACACAAGCGACCCAGTAGCACCTGGCGATTACAGTCATTAGAACAAGACGACGAGTCTCTCAATCTTCAAGAAAATGTGTGCGTTTCATCGAGGGAGACATTCACAAAGTGAAATCTTGCAGGCTCTCCTTGTATTTGGCCATTAGAGAGAGAGAAAGAGAAAAAAGTAAATGTTGAAGTTCCAGTCTATAGCAGGACACCTAATTTCATTCACGCTACAGCCAAAACACTTTGGATAACAAACGGATCACAACAGACACTTGAGATTCGTGGTGAAGGAAACAAACTCACTGACCTCAGGTGTGCTTTTCTGGGCACAAAGTCATTTTGGGATTGTTTTTGAGTTTTTCATGGAGATGGGATCCCTGTTGGTGGAGATGTGGTCCTCTCCTCCAACAGGGATCCACTTCCTGTTCTTCCAGTTCTAACTGGACGTGTCAGGTTCGCCTCCTTCTGCGGTGCCAGGCTTCATCAGGCCTTTCACTCACAACTGGAGACAAACCTGGGCTTACATGAAAAAGATGGGATGTTCTTCAACGTTTTCCTTGGCTCTTTTTTGCCACGCCCATTCCCAATCAAACATCGGACACTGTTTCTACTCAAGTGCACTAAGGGAGCTTCAGCTTCAGCCGAGTCTCAGCTATCCCACGTCTGGTTGTGACTACATCAGCAGCTTTTATCCATGCAGTTTTTATTTCCATGTCATACCACCCAGGTGTCACGCCACTCTCACAACCCGCTTTTAATAAAGCTGACGCGTCAGCTAACAGTTTGGAGCGTACGGATTGTTAACTAGCACAAAGCGTTAGCCTAAAGGCTCATTTATACTTCATTTAGGTACAAAAATAGATACGTCCGTTTCATGTGATGTATCCACCAACGTGTCCTTTACATCGAAATCGATACGTTCAAAAAGATGGCAGTGAAGAGTCAAAAAATTCAACGACAACGGAAATGCGACAGTACTATTAAATAAATAGCGGCGTAAGCAGTGGTCTGTGCGGACATGAAATACATCACAAAGTGGACGGAGTTTATTTTCTTAACATTTTAACGTGACTCTCTTCGTCTTCATCGTGTCTTTAGACACTTGTCTTGCTTGAATCTCCGCCTCCAACAATGTCCGCCATCAATGCTCCACTTCGTCCAGAAAATGTGCACGAACACAGACAAAGTGAACACTCTTTAACTTTGAGCATACTGTAAATGAGCCTTAGAGGTCGACAAGGTCAGAAAGGAAAGAATGGACTGGAGGAGATTTTTTTTGGAGGGGGGCAAGTTTTGCTGCTTGGAAAATGAGCTGGGCTTCTTTGAAGCATCAAATCCCAAGTTGGGGATAGAAGCTAACCTCACATCCGAGAGGATCGTGATTCTCAATGCAAAAACAACAAACTCATCTATCCTGCAGCTCTGCTGCGGCAGCTCACCATCACACAACTAAAAGGAAACCACAGACAAGCCAATATCAAACCGTAGTTCACCTGCAATTAGCAGCTGCAGGTGAGAGAGGGGAGGAAAACACACCGTTTCCTGTCTGCAGATGATGGGAGACCTTGTGCAGTTTGAGGCCTCCCAAAAACTCCTACAGCAACACCAGGCCTCGGCTAGGAGAGACTGTGTTTGTTCAAAGTGGCGCGACTCTGTAGGGGGGATGTAAAAACACCAAAACTGGTCTACGCGTACGGATAGACGGACAAGGCCATGACATGAAAAATATCTCACTACTACGATTACTTCGAGCAAGTGCTTGGGAAGAAAGACTTCACATTTTGGAAATATAATGCAGAAGCATTATCCTCATCGTCATGCGCTCAATAACTACAGATCACAGAGCCTACACATTTTTTTGTCTTCTAATAGTCTATACACGTGATACAATGCCGCTATTGGCACGCACACAATATTGCACACTAATATGAAATGTCCAACACTATTAGGACCTCTCTGCCTGGGAGGGAGAAACCTGAAACGTTTTGGACAACATAATGTGGATGGAACAGAAGAGCGTTAGAATAAAAATAATGCAAAGGTGACGTCTTGTGAGCGGCGAAGCCCCTCGTGGAGCGATGAAGGGGCTGTAGCACCATAAAGAGATAGATACTGCCTCGGCCCTGCAACCACAGGTCTCTACATCCACCCAACTGCATTTAGACTGACGGCATGGGGCTGGCCTGTCTGGCTCGTTGCCACCTCAGCTCAGACAAATCGCCTCATCCAGTCAATCCTGATTTAGATTTTTTTTTTGTTACCGTTTTTTTCCATCATGATGCATAAGGTGTGCAAAGCCACTCGTAACGTCTACACGGACTCTGCTGGGGCGCCAGACCCATTCCTGCCACCAGGCCAGGGATACTGCTAGGGATTCTCGGCCCCCAGCATGGAGGGCCCTCAACATGTTGGTACAGCAGTACCTCATCTTTTCTGAAAGGCCCATTTTGGCCCCAATCTCCACCATCATTGGCCCCCGACCTCCCAGCAGCCGTTCGGCACATGTTAGCCATTGCCACCCATGCTCCATGAACCATAGAGGCGTGGATCCCGCAGCCCTACCGAGTAGATATTCCAGCCTGCATAACAGCACTCGTAAATGAAACCTACAACGGTCGAGGTCACCGACCATCCACGTGAGAACACGTAAACGAGTGGAGTATATAAGGCACGGGTCGTAATTACGTCAGAGAGGATGCGTTGCCTCACCGCGTTGACGCGTCGTTTTTTTTTTTTTGTTTGGTTTTGTTTTTTGTTTTCGTTTTCTGCGCCTCACGCTCCCACGAGTGGACCTCAACCTTTTTACGCCCCCCCATCCCCCCCTCCCTAGAGGAAAAAAACAAGGTAACAGAAAGAATTCACCCACAGAAAACGTGGGTATCTTAATAAGGATTCTTTTTACAGCTGATTCACAAAATCATAATTAGTACATCTAAGTTAGCACTTTTTTCATTTAGGTTTACATGGACATGGTGCAAGAGGGTTGATATTCAATATAGTAGCAGAGATATATTGATCCCACTTGTTTGAAGTGCAAAAAATAGCCTATTCATTTTTGATTCTCAACATTTCCATTATGGCATGATAGACGCACTTTTAATTAGCCTGCTATATTTTAGGTCAAATTAAAGAATATAACCTAGTTGGCCAATCTTCTTCCAAACATGAACCTACACACATGCTGACAGGTGTTTACAGGCCTGTGGAGCTGCGATCTGCAATTTATACACTTTCGTATTTTTTCTGCGTACCTTTATAATAAACTGTACATCTGGTATCAGATTTTGGTTTCATAAAGTCCATAATATATTCTCTTTGTGCTGATGTCAAATATTCTCTCTACGCTTAGACTGTCATTTTATATACTAGACCTCTGTTTTTAGGTTTGATTAAATCTTAGCATATGACCATTTTGACATGTTTTTAGTTGTGTTTTTTTTCTTCCAAATAGCTTTGATGTGTGCAAAATCTGTCGTTGGTTAGAGATATAAACACTCTGTTCATTGTCATTTAAATCAAGTAGGAAACAGTTCATATCTTACAGTTCAATCCTTGGTAGCAGCGGCTTACTGTTATAGGGGTGCTAAGTGGGTGACATCCAGTAAAATGAGCGTGGGGGCAGCGGAGGCGCTGCCATGTCTGTGGAGGTTGTGTGTGTGGGGTGATTCCCTTGGAGATTCTCTTTCTATTTTACAGTTAAAAGTCTCAGAGTTCAGTTTTCTTGTTGTCATCCTGCTCTTTTAAACTCCGCGTCAGTCATCCTCTCCGTCGTCTCCTCCGTGAGGGCCCTCGGGTAGCAAATCGGAGGCCCGCTTCTCTCGACTCCTCTCCTGGATCTTCCTCATCTCCTCTGCGTATTTACAGAAGGTGTTGCCAAATTTGGACCACACTTTGCACGGAACCGTGATGGAGTTTCGGTACGTGGGCTTCACCTCGCTGACCCGCATGAACACCCCGTACTTGTTGGAGCCCACGTCGAAGAAGAAGCGCTTGTTGTCGACGGTGAGCGAGGTGCCCTCCGGGAGCTCCGCCGGCTCCTCGTCCACGCCGTAGTCGTCGATGAGTTTGGCCAGCGCGTCGCGGAACTCGATGAGCCCCTGCGCCGGCAGAGCGATGGTCTGGCCTTGCGCGCTTCCCAATCCCGGCCCCCGGTTAACGGTCTGCCGGATCCTCAGGAACCGCCCCCTCTGGTTCTCCTTCAGATCCATGTAATATTTCCGATTCTCTCGCACCAGGAATTCGCTCTTGAGAGCCCGCCGCGGCTCATCCTGCACCACGTCCGGGTTGCTGGGGCCCAGCTGGGCGTAATGTTCGATAAAGTCCCCGAGGTAGTCGCGGAACTCCACGGCCACCGACATGGAGAGAGTGAGGCGGCTCTTGTTGCCTCCAGCCCCGACCTCGGCTATCTTTAGGAAGCGGCCTTTAACATTCTGCTTCACGTCAAGGTAGAAGCGCTTGTTCTGGATGTCGACGCGCTTGGAGGCGAGCTCCTCGGTGTCGTGCTGCAGCCGGGACATGGCGCCCATCGCGCCCGGGGGCAGCGAGCCGGGGCCTGTGGTGGGCCCTCCGTGGTCACTGCCACTGTCTCTGTCCGCCATGATGCTGCCTCCCTGCGTTACCTTCCACCGTCTCCCTCTGCCTGCTGCAACCTCAGCTGCCCGTCAAAGCTCCGCCGCTCTATCGCGAGAAGAGGGGCGAGAAACCCCCCCACAGCCGCTGCTGCTGTAGTCCCGGAGCGGGCTGCGTTCAGGACACGCAGGCTGTCCGCAACGGTTCAAAGCCCTTCAGCAGCGTTATTACACATCATCTGTCTGTCTGTCTGTCTGTCTGTCTGTCTGTCTGTCTGTCTGTCTGTCCGTCCGTCTGTCTGTCTGTCTGTCTGTCTGTCTGTCTGTCTGTCTGTCTGTCTGTCTGTCTGTCTGTCTGTCTGTCTGTCTGTCTGTCTGTCTGTCTGTGGACAGTTGTTCAGGTGCTGGAATATTAGAAGCCATGGATTAATTGTGTCCACCAATGTATTTGAATAAACTCCCTTGAAAACCTCAAGGTGTCACATTTTGAACTCTACCCACTACCTGTCAATCAAGCGCCCCAACCAATCACAGTGCCCGACCAATCTGCCAGAAGGAATCACGTGAACAACTTGGCGTAAAGCATTGGGCGGCGAGGCTTATTGCTGCGGTTACGTCTGCGCGACAACGCAGATATCCTGGACGAAAACGCTGTCCAAAGTGAAGTTTTTTGAAACCGCCGGGTCTGCGTTGTCATGTGGACACTGTAACCGAAACTTTTTCTATCTGCGGGGGCGTCTCCCTGCGACGAAAACCGCTGTGACGTCAGTGTGTGTGACCCCTGTCACACAGGACCTGTAAGCATGCAGTGGGAGGTAGAGCGGCAGGCAGCTCCTGCTTGGTCCGCCCCAAGTGAGCAACCTGTAAAAGGGGACAGCGTCTTGCTCAAGGGCACCTTGGCAGCAGCTCACACTCTGGGTGGCTGGGTGGGAGCAGGAATGGTACCGCCAATCTTGGGAACATTGGACGACCCGTTCTACCGCCCGCTCTACCACTAAGCCACTGCTGCCTCCTTTTTTAAATTCTTTTTAAAAATTAATTAAATTTTATGTATTTATTGCAGTTGGTTTTGGGGCTATTAAGATCAGACAATTATTTTTGTAGCTATTAACAGCATGGTTATGTGGTTATTAATGTCAGGGACAGTGTTTTTACGCTGCTAGCACTATGAACAGTTATTTTTAGGGCTGTTAACACCATGAACTGATTTTTGTGTCATTGAACCGTTATTACATAACTGTTGGCACAATAGTCACAAACGGTTACTTTTGTGACTGTAACAACAACTGATGGGCTGTTAACAATACAGACAGTTGTAGTTTTGGCTTTTTAACCATGTGCAGTTGTGTTTGGGGCTAATATTTATGTGTCTTTAGCTCATTGGACATTTACTGCCAATAGATTAGATTAGATAGATTAGTTTAGACAGACCTCCATTAGTCCCACAGTGAGGAAATTGGCATGATTGCGACAGCAGTGGTGGTGTTGGTGGCGGGGGGTCTTACATGCATAATACTGTAAAGATATTCACATACAGTACATACAATACCATGAATTGTACATTTTGGGGCTGTTAACAACATGAACTGTTGTTTTTATGACTGTTAGCAACATGGACAGTCATCTTTAGGGCTGTTAGTAACATGGACAGTCATCTTTAGGGCTGTTAGTAACATGGACAGTCATCTTTAGGGCTGTTAGTAACATGAAGAATTATTTCTGGGGCTGTCAGCACCATGGACAATTATCTTTAGGACTGTTAGCACCATGGACAGTTATTGTTCGGGCCCTTAGCACCCTGGACAGTCATCTTTAGGGCTGTTAACACCCTGGACAGTTGTTTTTAGGGTTATTTACACCATGGACAATTTTACTCCAGAATACTGACACAATGAATTGTTGTTTGTGGGGCTGTTAATAGTATGAACATATATTTTTTTTATGTCTGTGTGCAAATTGGGGTGTTATTTTTGTGGATGTTAACACTACGGACACTAATTTTTGGGGATGTCAGCACCATGTACCGGTGTTTTTGGGGCTGTTACCATCACAGATAGCAGCTTTTGGGTGCTGTTGGCACCAATTCAGTTATTTTTTGGATGTTTATAACAAAAACTCAAGTTTTTAGGGATGTTAACACAATGGACAAGTATTTTTGTGGCTTTTTACAGTACAACCAGTTATTTTTGTGGATGTTTGCACCCTAGACAGTTGTTTGAGCTCTCAGCACCATGAATGAATATTTTTGTGACAGTCAGCATCATAGTCAGTTATTTTTGGTCATTATCACCATGGATAGGTGCTTCGAGCTACTCTTGTGCTTGTAAGCACCACGAGCAGTTGTTGCTTGGAGTTGTTAACGTCTGTTGATGTGATTAAGCTTTTACAAATAAAAGTTGATTGATTGTTTGGGATAGATATAGAAATCGATATGTATTTATAGATGTGTGTGTTTGTTGATGTAAATATACATGTGTTTACAGATATAAATAGATCTGTCTATATATATATATATATATAGTATATATATATATATATATATATATATATATATAGTATATATATATATATATATATATATATATAGAGAGAGAGAGAGAGAGAGAGTATATATATATATACAATTCCAAGTTTATTCTCTAAATGCATTATTTTTAATGCTATATTTACTAGTTTACTACGTGTGACTGAAACTTGATTTCACTAATAATCAGTCAGACTCAGATGAATTTCATTGCCATTCTGACCACTTGCACGATTTGAAGATGACATTGTCCCTTAACCTCAGTGTGTAGTGAAGAAATAATTTAATTAAATTAAATAATTTTGTTTAATTAATTAAGAAACAGAATATATATAGAGTTGTATCTCCCCACCTATATATTTGAATATGCTCACTTGAAAACCTCACAGTGTCACGTTGTAACTCCACCCACTACTGCCCAACCAATCACGGCTTATCTGCCAGAAGGAATCACGTGAACAATTTTGCGTAAGGCCTCGGGCAGCAAGACTTTTTTGCGGTTACGCTTTTCGTCCGCACGACAGATATCCGGGATGAAAAAGTTGACCAAAGAAATTTTTTGAAAACGCTGTAACCGAAACTTTTTTCCCATCCGGGGGGCGTCTCCCTGCGACGAACACCGCTGTGACGTCAGTGTGTGTGACCCGTGTCTACATGTACACACAGGATGGACGGAGTTAAAACCAGCTGTGATTGATAGACATGCTTGACAGTTGGATATTTGTTTGTCTGTTTCTCAATTTTTGAGTCATAAAGTTGATATATTTATATTTACTGATTTATTTATTCATTCACGTTCCTCACCAAAGACACCGACGCCAGTTCTGGGTCAGACCGGGATTTGCTACCTGCTGGTGGGAGAACTTTGTGATGGGTGCGCTTGGCTTATAATACCAATACAATTGTTTTCATATGTTTAGTATGAAGTCTGATATTATTGTTTTATCGTGGAATTTCCACGGGTTCCCGCTAGTAACAGTATAATAGAGTCGAATAAGATAGAGGAGACTAAAACTGCATGGTTGAGCAATAGCAGTGTTAGGGAATGAAAAAGTCCCACCGTTGCAAGGTGGACCGTGTCCACAATGTGAGCGTGACTGCATCTGGGTAGAAGGTGTTTTTTAGTCTGGATATTTTAGCCAGGATGCAGCGCAGTCTCCCACCAGCAGGGTAAGTCAAAGAGTCCGTTTGCAGGCTGAGTGGGGGTCATCTAGGAGGCAGGTAACTCTTGCCCTGCGCCTGGTGGACTGGATGTCCTTGATGGGTGGGAGGATGCAGCTGATGTCCATTGTGCAGACTTTACCACCCTCTGCAGTGCCTCCGTCCCCTCCACAGGGCAGCCACACTGTACAGCAGGAGGTGGGGTTGCTCTCCACCATGCAACTATAAGATGAATGCAGGACTTCCACACCCACACATTCCCTCTTCAGTTTCCTAAGGAAGTACAGCCATTGGTGGGCTTTCTTTTTGACTGCCATAGTGTTGGTATGACAGGTGAATGAGTTGGAGAGGTGGACTCCAGGGTATCTGACGGAGGAGACCATCTCTACTGCTTCTGCACTGATGTAGAGAGGAGGGACGACAGTCCAAATCCACACAGCTTCCTAATGTTGCAGCCTCCCTAAAAGGTGCCAGTTTACCGTCTCAAAAAACAAAACAAAAAACAACTTCATTCCCATAATTCTGACCTTACTCTCCAAATCCATGTATTATTGTTAATAATTCATTATGACTTCAAACCTGGACTCACTTCTATCATGCCTTTGCCATATTTGATGTAATTTACTTTAGTGATTGTAGCTTGACTAAAAATTGACTTTACTATTAGTAAGAGAATTTCAGGGTGACATGATGGTGCAGTGGGTAGTCGTTCAGATGGTGAACCACGTTTCAGCACCATGGACAGTAGTCTGATTTGTCAGCACCATGGACAGCAACCTGGGACGTCCTCCCAGATGGAGACCAAGAAAAAGGTAGAAGTGATGAAGAACTGATGTCTGATTACACCTG
This sequence comes from Antennarius striatus, assembly GCF_040054535.1. Classification (NCBI taxonomy): domain Eukaryota; kingdom Metazoa; phylum Chordata; class Actinopteri; order Lophiiformes; family Antennariidae; genus Antennarius; species Antennarius striatus. The sequence continues at coordinate 18,395,456 of NC_090785.1, read as the reverse complement.
TTTGCATCCCACTGCTACTTAGTGCCTTGAAAGACTTCATCAGCAAATAACAATGTCTTAGAAACTCACAATTGATTAAACCCCCCCCCCAAAAAAACAAAAACAAAGAATAAATATACACACAAAGCAGAACCCTAACTCAATGGAGTGTACATTTTGGGGGGGGAAAGTCATTTTTATGTTTTAATTCTACATATACAAATGTGGAAAGAATAATTTCTGCAGATCAATACACTTTTTCATTCTTACTTCAAATATTAATATTTAGTTTTGTCATTTTAAAGCCTTCTTATATATATTTTTAAAAAATCTATGCTTTAAGTCTAATCACAATAAAAGTCACTGTGAACAATATTCCAAAATTGCAAGTATTTTATGTACAACTTAAGTTCACACCTGTTTTGTGTTTGTTCTACAGTTGTAAGTCTTATAAATGAGGTTTTGTAGTTAGGTGAAGATTTTCACATCTTTTTCCTCTTGTTCAGCTCTGATGTGAGTAGAATTGATCCAGATTAGTATGAGCTGAGTTTTCCCACAGCTGGAATATTGTTGTCTTTTGACTAAAATAATCAACATCCAGGTTTAACTGTATCCCTCCGTTAGAGGTCACAGAAGGTAAAGAAAATTACAAGAATATCATGACATGATACGATGAGGTCTACAGCACTCATGGCCTCAGGAGGGCAGAGCAGACCTCAAATAAAAGAACGGTGTAGGCAACATGAAGGATGTTAATCAGATAACAGTTTCTCATTAATATTGATGAACAATATCTGTAAAAGAACCTCTGTATCATTGAATTTAATTGTGGAAAAAGAAGAAATGTAGACTAGTCATTTTAAGGGAATTTATAAAATATTATATGTCTTAAACTCTTAATTTCATATCTATGTATGATCAAAACAATCTAATTTTATGCAAAATCATTACAACAGAGACAGAGGCCCCAGGGACAGAGGCCCCAGGGACAGAGGCCCCAGGCGTCAGTCAGCAGGAGTTGGTGTCGACTCCCATTTGCTTTGTCAACGAATTATTTTACTTCAGTTCTAATTGGAAAATTCTTAAATCGCGCGTAAAGTCTTTAAACGGGGGTCTAATGAACGCATGAGTGGATGAATGAATACACAGATCGGTGAATGGGTGGGGAGTGGGCGGAGATGTAAAGAAGTGGGGGGTGGGTCACGGGACAGATCACACATTCTAAAGGATTCTATTCCCTGTTAGAAACGACCGTGGTAACCCCCAGACCGGAGAAGCAATCCCCACAATGTGGAGTCATCAGTTTGTTAACGGCGTGTATGATAATACGGACAGCCACCCAATGAAAGCATGTTTTACAGCCCAGTAAAGGAGACCACCCTCTGGCTCTTGTAGGTGCAAACGCATGCAAACACCCAGGAACAGCCCTTCATGGCAGCTATCAGCCCGTGGCCCTCAGGTTGGATGGAGTGCGATATGATTGGCCTGTTCGGTCAGAGCAGTTAACCATGGACAGGAAGCGGCCCCTGGTGTGACCCCTGGTGAGCAGTGAGGTCAGGATGTAGGTGCACACAGGGATGAAATAGCTCTTATCCATTTATCATCTCACCACACTGTAGTCATAATAATCGTAAATTCAAGTGTGTCCTCTTCGTGACGGGATGTGTTGTCCCCCTCTTTAGCGTGGACAGTGAAAGGCGTTCTGACCTCCAATGAAGGACACACAGCTTCTCACAGGGAGGGAGGGGGGGGAAAAAACCTTATGAATGGCTTGATTGATGGATACACAGATTGAAAGGCTGGGTCTGTTTCGGCTGTGGAGGGAGGAGAGGATATTTGTGGTCAGCCTGATCATATTATGCAAAAGCTCTCCTATGATTGGTGGAGATGTGTTCAATAAAAAAAAAAAAGGGGGGGGGGTGTTAGCAGTAGCTGAGGAGGGCTGGCAAAATTGCGTCTCTTCAGCATAATTCATGCAGGTGATGGTGTCTGACGTCCACACGTGTAACCAGAGTGGTCAAACTGGTAATAAAGTGAGCTGCAGTGACAATAATATTGGGGTTCATGATTGTGTTGCCACGCAGCGAGCGAGGCGCGTTATGTCGGAGGAAATATTTCTGTGAAGTGTCTAAACTCCCTCTCCCTTCTCCATGCCGGAGAATCCATTGAGAGAATTTCGCAGCGTTAGTCATCGCAGCAGCTCTCCGCAGTGAGTAGAGGTCTCCTCTCCTGCGCCCCTCTGGACCCACGGTGCTCTCTGTGCGGAGGAGCCAGGGCTACAGACGCGTTCTTTTCCCGTGTGTCTGTGAACCTGAGTGCGTGATTTCTCTTGGACCGACGCGCAAGACGAGGAGGAGGAGTGGAGTGGAAGGGGAGTGGGGGGGGGGGTTTGGGGGGGGGGGGGGTAGAGGTTTAAACACAAGTCAACCGGCATGGTCACATGCTGGCTCTGTCGGTGGCGGTGTGCCGGTGGGCGCCCGGGTTATTAGACTGTTTGCGCAGGACGAGGCGAGCCGACGCCAGTGACCGGGCAGGTGATGTTTGCGCACGTAAGCCGCTGGCGTTTGGTGAGGGGCGCGGGGGACGCGGCCGGAGGGTGCGCGCTGCTGTTGCATCGCCTCACTGGATAACCGCGACTCCCTCATCCGCTCCGTCTGTTCCTCCCTGGGTTGCTCCTCTTCTCTTTTTTTTTTTTTTCTTTCTTTCTTTTCTTTTTTTTTAATGCTCACCGACATACGTGGGACTCTTGATATTGGAAATCAGTGGATAAAGGACCCGACTTTGCGTGTGTGCGTGGAGTGCGTATAATTTCTTGTTATTCTCCTGTACGCGCGTAAAAGCTGCTTCTTCTTTTCTTTTTCTTTTTTTCTTCCAAGAGAGGCAATGCGCCCACCCATGCGATGCTAGGTCCTTAGCTGGGGAGGGAGAGAGAGAGAGAGAAGAGAGAGAGAGAGAGAGAGAGAAGAGAGAGGGAGAGGGAGAGAGAGGTTTTTAGCTGTGGATTTCAGAAGAGGCTAATTTACGAGTCTTGTTTTGCCTTTCAGGGAAAAAAAAAGGGGGGAGATAAGAGGGGGAGGGTGGTTTGGTGAAGGAGAATGCAGCAATCACGTTTTTAAGCATGCAGAAGTGGGCCGTTTCCGGTTCCTAGGCTAGTGTGTGTGTGTGTCCCCCCCTATCCGAGGCCAGCCAGCAGCAGCCGTATGGGGAAAGCAGCGGCGGACACAGATGGCATGGACACTTCCACAAGGTCTGCCGCTCTGCCCTGCCTGCTCTGCCGGAGCCCGTTCGCCGCCGCATCTCTCTTCCAAGTCGCTCCGCCGCCCAGCAGCACTGCAGCACAGCACAGGCTGACGGCATGAGGCTTGATCCAGTGCATTTCTCCATGCTGGTCATCGGGGTCTCCTTCGCCTGTTACGCCCCGAGTCTCAACTCCCTCCAGGACCAGGCAAACCGATCAACCGTGGTCATCGAGGGCGAGGTGCGCTCCTCCCCGGAGAACGGCTCCTCCCGGGAGCCCTACAGTGTGAATGTCAAGGTGCTGGACGTGTGGCCCCTCCACAGCGGCGGTCTGCTGAGGGAGCAGCTCGTCACCGTGGGGGACTTCGGCTCCGAGGCCCCGTGCGTCACGGTGGAGAAGGACCACAGATATATCTTCTTCATGGACCCCACTGCCAAGCCCTTTGTATTCAAGGCATCGTACGCCCCCGTGGACGCCAGCGAGCCGGAGCTGAGGAAGGATGTGGACAGAGCGCTGTGCGAGGACTGCGGTAAGTTCAGGGCATTTCTGTTCCACATGCCTCGCACCGCACCGGGGGGGCCACTGAGGCTGCCATGGTGATGTAAGGAGACAGCGCTCTGGATGCGCGTGCGCGCGCAGTCGGTGCCGTGTCAGCGTGCCTACACACGTGTGCGCGCGCGAGAGTCAGTGGGCAAATCTGTCATAACCCGGTCACCCATAATGCAATGTGTGTGTGTGTGTGTGTGTGTGTGTGTGTGTGTGCGTGTGTGTGTGTGTGTGTGTGTGTGTGTGTGTGTGTGTGTGTGTGTGTGTGTGTGTGTGTGTGTGTGTGTGTGTGTGTGTGTGAATGTGGGGTTGAACCCCTAAACATCACCATCCTGGTCACCAAAACTTCCACCAAGGTCTGCATCATCGTGGATGTGGTGTTCAGGTGGAAGACAAGCTGGTTGGATGGTGCGTGTGTGTGTGTGTGTGTGTGTGTGTGTGTGTGTGTGTGTGTGTGTGTGTGTGTGTGTGTGTGTGTGTGTGTGTGTGTGTGTGTCTCAGAGGGAGCGTTGGGTAGAGCATGTGGTGGGAATCAGGGACAGCAACCTTTTCTTGAGGTAACCTCCTTTCCATGTATTACTGCTACACGACATGTTGGAGCAGAGAAGCTGTCGCTGCCACCCGACCATAGAGACAGGATGTGGGTGGTGGCAACTGTTCAAAGCTCTCAACTTGTTGCAAGTTTCCTTTATGGGGATAAAAAAAAAAATTGTGTGTGTGTTTCTTTTTTCTTTTCTTTTTTTTTTGAACATGAGTGGATTCCTCTGTAGTGTTTTCTGTTTTAAAGTGGGATGAAGGCACAATCCTAAAGCTGAACAGACCCAAGTTAACGTCACTAAAATGGTTTAGTAGTTGTCAGCTTCACACCGTTTGTCGTTTCCTTCCTGACATTCCTTCAGAAGTCTCGTTCTGAGTCAGGGTCAGCTTCAAGTATTCTAATATTATTCACTCCTCCTGTTGCAAAAGCTCTCAGGTGTATGATTCTATATCATATCCAATATTACAGGAGGCAGCACTGAATTTTTGTCAAATCAGCTCTATGATCCTCTGCTCTTGTGTTCTCAGTGGCTCTATTGTTGCACCGCCTTTGAGATCATGTAACAGCGTCTGACGTCCATCATAAACCGTGTTAAAAGCTCCGCTAGTTCTGATGAGACACAGAAAAGATGTGACAGAGGGGATGAGGTGTCATACATGTTCAGAGAACCGCCGGGAATCGTTCAGCTTCCTTGTCTTAGTTAAACTTTTGAAACAACTTGATTGTACTAAGACGACTTCCTCATCTTTGATCTCCTCTAAATCTAGATTCCACCTTATTTCCATGTAAATTAGTCTGTGAAGTGTTCAATTCTGAAGTAACTCAGATGTTTTAACAAAGGGCTCATCCTGCATTTGAGCTATTCTTACCTCTGTGACATGCTAAATTTAACAAGTCATTATTTATGACGGTGCTTCTGCAAACAGACCTCAGACTTAAAAAAAACAAAAAACAAAACCAACACATTTTCAGGGCAGGGATAAGCTCAAGAGAGGAGATACCCACTTATGGGCTGATTCACCCTGTACACACACACACACACACACACACAACCTAATTAGACCCTGCAGAGTGAGTGGCGACACAATAGATGCACTGTAGCCGTCACTAGCCTCTGAATATGTCCACAGCGACAACAGACGACTGATGCTACTATCATCACTTCTGCTTCTTTGCTGTGACTGATCAGCTCCATCTGCTGAAACAAATCTCAGAGGTTCCTGCCCAGAAACAAGGCACCTAGTGAACGAAATTATTCAATCAAATTGTATTAATATTCCAGTTATTTTTTGCATGAATGTTTTGTGATAATACTTGCACTCCTCCTCTTCAGAGCTGCTGTGTTGCAGATAAGTGGTGTCCTGTTTAGCCCATATTCAGACATTAAAACTCAGTGCAAGCGCAGCTTCTCCTGCTTGTAAAAATACATTTAAGTAATGTATCATAAACCCTCCCTCAGCAAAAACAAAACAAAAAAACTCTCAGCTGCTTATTAGGCAGGACTCTCTATCAGGTGTTCAATCACGGGCCAGATGACATTTTTCATCGGGGGGGGGGGGGGTGCAGTCATGTCGTTTGGCAGGAGATGCGCTGAGAGGATTCTGATGTGTAGTTTAATCTGAGGAGGAAGGCGCTCAGAGATGGGGTGGAGGGAGTGTCTGCAGACACACACCCAGAGCCTAACCAATCCCTAATGTAGCCTAAACACTGCCAGCAAATCACATTCAGACAGAAGGAACACCCACTTCTGTGAACGCCCCCCACCCACCCCACAGGACCTGTCAAAGCAGCAATATTATATACTATAATGTTGATTTTGGCCACAGTTACTGATATCTGTTTTGTTAATGTAATACTATACTGGAAAAAGCTGTGCTGATGAATTCATAGCCGAGATCAATTTAAAACAGTTTCCTGGCTGAAGTCATGAGTTATTGTTTGACTGTTTGAATGACGTGAACCCAACGAGTGTCTGAAGAAACAAACCAGCAAAATGGAGAGCTTGGTGTGAAATGGAGGGGAAATGAAAAAGCAGCAGCGGAAGCCTCAGGTTTCCTCAGTGAACATGAACGCCGCAGCTGTTTAGCACGAACACTAACAGCTGGGCTGACCTGGTAGGGTTCCATCATGACTGTTCACCTTTAACCTTCTGGTTCAAATGTCAAACCTTAAATATACGTAGGTGTTCTCTACGGCAGCCAAACATGAATGACTGGTACTAGTTTACCACACAGTAAAACAACAAACCAGCAGCGGCTGGAGCTCCACCGTTTTATCGCTCGCTTTGTTTCTGAGCCGCTGTTGACGCCGCTGGTTTGTTGTAGTAAAACCATTTTACTACCAGCTCCACCGTCTCCAGGTCGGGTTCAGAATTTGTGTCTAAGAATAATAACATTTGCAGAAAATCATGGATTTGGCGGAATCAATGGCACAGCAGGCCTTTTACAATTATTACATAATTATCAAAACACAATTATGTGATCTAACTGTGCAACTGTGACAATCCCTTCCATTCATCTGGTGTTCATAGAAACTGTTGGATTAAAGTGAAATAGCTTATTGTCACATATTTCCCAGTTTGATTGTGAGTAATAACAATAACAGTGACAATACTAATAATACTAATGCTACTGCCACTAGTAATAATATTAGCAACAACAACAGCAGCAGCAAGAGCAACGAGAATAACAACGCTAATAATAATAATAGTAATAGTAATAAGAATAAGAAAAGCATTGTCTGGCTGCATCCTGGTGGCCGACTTTTTTTCTGAGTTGTTTAACTTTTCAATAAACATCTCTTATATAAAAATCGTGAATTATTTTGACTTAAATTATACAGCACGTCAGCTGTTAGCAACTGGTGGTCTTAAGACAAATGAAAAAGGTTTTTATAGGATTTTGTCATAATTGCGGAAAAAAAGTTGCTATCAAAACTGCTAAAGACCCATTTTTGCTATATGTTGAAGATGGATGCTGCCTTCATGGTGGAAATGCAGCTGCTGTACTGACAGAAATAGTTGACAGTGTAGCTGCAATTCAAGGTGGACAAGACAAACATGTATAGAAGCAACAAAGAGAAAAACTGAATTAAAAAAATTTTGTAAAAGCTCTCTGTCCTCACGTCATCACCTCTTTTTTGTAACTTTGGAAACTACATTTTCACAACCCCGTCTTACCACTGCTACGTTTGTTGGTGCTCCCCACACCCAGGTGGCCAACCTTGACCCACTGGTCACTGACTCACCATCAGAGGAGATTCCAGCTCATTGGAGCTACTTTGCTGATCATGCTCTGCAGAACTGGTTGCAGCAGCACATGTGAAGGAAAAGCACGCCTATTCTCTCCACAGATTGAAAGCTACAGGAGTCAAATAATCAATAAGGAACCTTCTTTCTCTCTGTGCAGAAATCACATGTATGTCTCTGCTGAGCTCCAGTAGCCTACACTCCTCTCCCTCGCTACTCACTCCCTGTTTTAGTCAGTGGATATATCTCAGACATGTTGACAGCTCACAGTTCCATTTTAAAAAGTACAAAACCAACCTTATCTCACATCTCAGGCAGTCTAAAACATAATGTAGGTCTTCTCTGATCACTGCTGTTGACATACCTTTTGAGATACAATGACAGTTTCTTCCTAAAATAACTCCATGTGATGCCCAAACATGCTCCTGTCACTGATGCTGGATCTGCTGCAGCGTCGCTCCGCTCTCCCTCCCCCTCGCACCGCCTCCCTCCCTCACGCTGTCGCTGTGTGTAGCCGGAGTGTGTGCTTCAGTTCATGGCTGCCCTCCCGTCAGTCAGCCACACAGAGGAGGAGAGGAGGATGGATATTTTGCTTTGAGATTACAAATACATCCCACAATAATGCGTGCTGTGAAGCATCTAGAACTAATAGCGAGAGATTTTTTTCCTTTTGCCCTGATTGAGAACTCTTAACCTTGTATTTCTATAGTTTTACCTTCTCCTAGCTCATATTTATCATGTTTTTACTGATGTGTTGCTTACAGGCATTACAGGAATAATTAGACTTTGAAAATAAGTTATTGGATTTTTAGTTAGAAGACTGATTACATTTGTGCACCATGTAAAATATTGAAGTCTAACTGAAAAATACCCCCTACCAACCTGTCTGACGCTCACGAAGCTGACACTCGATCCTAAGCAAACGCACACGTACATGTAAAGACAACATGTTGTCCTGTTTCTGAAGTCTTGTCATCAGATTGCAGTCGATCATTCCAGTCCTCCTGTTCCTGCGCAAGAGACTGAAACGGAAACTTCACACTGCCAAGCTCTGCTATAGCTTGAGATGTTTTACAGCACTCAACAAATCAATAAACCTTTCTTCATCAACAAATAGTCCAGATAAGTTGTGTGGACCGTCAGGTTGTTTCCCCGCATTTCCAGTTATTGTCTTTCTAAACCGCATTGTGGCTCAGCTCACACACACACACACACACACACACACACACACACACACACACACACACACACACACACACATACACACACGTGTGAGAGTGGTGTCAGTGTTCTCGTGGGAAACACACACATTTTGATTTAACACATGGAACTATTTTGAGGTAGATCTGAGAACACTCGTAGCGATCATACCGGGACACAAATTGATGTTTGGGATTTTTTTTTTTTTGGGCACATTGGAATTCATGTTTGTGTGTAAGTGTGCATGCAAAATGGTTATAATTATGTCAAAGTGCTACTGGATGTGTATACAAAGTGTAATTGCAGATTAGTGTGCATACATATGAGGGTGTTGCTGCTTCTCAGCTCGGGCTCACATCAGCTTTCACAGTCGCTCCGGCATCGATTTTCCAAAACCCAGAACTTTGAATTTTATTTTTCTCTGGAGCAGCATGTTAAAAACGATCCTTGCAATGGGAAGCGTCCTTGAGGCCACACCCTTGAACAAATCGTTAAACCAATCACAGTGAGTTTAAGCTTTCTTTATGCCTGCAGCAAACAACTGTCTCAATCAGCTAAGGAGGATAGAGATGTGATTGTGGAGCGTTAGCACAACCTGAACTGTCCATGTTGGTTCCCAGTCGTCCAGGTCGAGTGAAATCCAACAGAGCAGGTGTGAATGGTTCTTGTGGTTCCCCAGGAACCACAACAGCAGCAACCATTTTTGCTCTTCTCGACGATCTGGATCGTAAAAGTTTGGTGAATGTTTATCACGTGGTCTCAATGTTGCTTGTACCAGAAACAATACTTTACGGAGTCTTTGAATAAGAGGCATTCCACCTTAAGCCAGCCTTAAGGTGGTGCCCAGAACATCGTTTGTCCTGTATGGTAATATGAACACAACGATCCACTGGGTTGTGTGTGCATCCATCCATCCATCCATCCATCCATCCATCCATCCATCCATCCATCCATCCAAACAACAGCTTTGGATGTCCGAGCTCCTGACATCTCTGAGGGTGAGCCCAGGCACCCCATGAAGGAAGCCCACTTCATCTCCTTATACCCACAGTTCCAATCTGTTCATAACCGTCCAGCACTTATGAACACAACCCCCAGATACATAAACTCCTCGGATGAAGGCAGCAACTCACCCCAACCTGGAGGAAGTCTGCAGGTTTCCAGGAGAGAACCACGGCCTGAGGTATGGAGGTGTGACTCTGATGCCAGCTGTTCACACGCAGCTGCCACGAGTATGGTGCATCCTAAAGACGATGAAGCCAGGAGAACAGTAACAACACAACAGTGCTGTTGTTCTAATCCCGACATAAACCTCATTCTAACCTTCTCCTTCAAAAACAAGTCTCATCCGTCAAACGGCTCTTTGAAGTTCTGACAATCAGCCAAAATGTACTGACTTTAACATGTCTTCAGTCTCTTGGTTAAAAATCTGCTTTTAACCACACACACACACACACACACACACACACACACACACACACACACACACACACACACACACACACACACACACACACACACACACACACACACACAACCATGCCAGTTAGCTGTTGCTGTTGCTGCTGTGCTGCAGATGCCCCAGTGTGCTGTCATTAGCAGGGAGATCTGGGGCTGCTATAAATTATGCACACCGAATAACAGAAGGCTGAGGATTTCTCCGTTTTCCTGCTTCTGTGTGTGCGTGTGTGTCTGTGTGTATGTGTGCATGTGTGTGTGTGTGTGTGTGTGTGACCTATAGACTAGGATTTTAGTCATCTGTGTGTGGCTGACATTACACTGATCAACGCTTCTCGTCAACATGCGTGTCTGAGAATACTCCTGTGGGGTTCAGCATGGTCACGACTGCCTAGCTTGTGTACATGTCCTTCAGTTATGTAGCATGTGTGTGAGAGAGAGAGTGTGTGTGTGTGTGTGTGTGTGTGTGTCCTAGCTTATGAATAATGTATCAGCACTCACCTATTCCAGCAGTCAGCCTTAGTAGAAAACTTCAGCACATGCTTCTTAAAGGGACGCCATAGCTCAGTTTGTGAAAAAGAGAAATCTCACACACCTCACGCACACACACACACACACACACACACACACACACACACACACACACACACACACACACACACACACACACACACACACACACACACACACACACGTAGAATTGCGCAGCTGCACACACCCTTCTCACTGCATCAGCAAACTGTGCGTCTCCTCAGATGTGATGGATTTTTGCTATATGTCTGAGATGTCCTATTGTTTTCTTGAAAATCCATTTCTATCTTTGTCATTCTTCTCTGCAGGAAGCCCAGTCGTGGTCGACAGGAAGGGTCTGACATGCAGTTAGCAAACCTCTGATATTTTTCAAGTTGTAAAATGTCAGTTTTCTGTCACTGGGAGTTAGAGTTAGTGACCAAGAACTGGTCTGTCGTATCCAAAGTGTCTGTGAGTGAGTTCTGTAACTAAACCGTTGGCTGTTGCCTGATCCAACACTGGAGCTGTTCGGAGCAGCTTCCATGAACCCCCACCTCAGTGATATCCCTGAAACAGACGGACGTACATGCTACATTTCCTGAGCAAGCGAAGAGTTAAGCTGTCCCTTTTTGTTCTATATCGGGCTGTCATTGGCTCAGAAAGGTGGGCTATCTTTATCTCTGTTTGTTGTGGTGAGCTTTGATAGTGACAGGTTGAGTATCTTCATCTGTCTTCCAGATGTCCTCCTCTGCCTCTCTAGATGGTATCAAGGGATCATTATCAGCCTGTAGTTTGCACTGTGTGCGTATTCTATGTTTGTGCATCTCTGTCCACACATAAATAGCACATATTTGCTTGTGAGAAGTAGAGGCTTCATTGCTGGTAAAACATTTGCTCAGTCGTTGCTTCTGAAGTCATATTTATTCCCTCATCATTTTGCTTTAAGACAAGTTTTTTATGCTACATCCCAGCTACTCCCATTGATTGATTGTACATTATTCATAATTGCATCAAGTTAAATTTCTCGTAGCTTAGGAGGTGAACAGTAGGTGCAACCTGTTCTTCTGGACTGACACTAAAACAAAATAGTTTCAGATGGTTTTGAAGTTTATTCCAGGAGAGAAAAAGGAGCTTCTGACTGACTGTCTAACCTTTATATCCAGGGGTAGCAGTGCAGACTCTGAACAGCAGACCAGCTCTTTACCCTTGAAGGCTTGCTTAGAGGGCCAATGGAGTTGACCCAGTCTGTTGACTTGTGTTTGTAGAGCTTCAAGAGCTCCTATGTGTCCCTCAGGATGGTACTATGGGGCCATCCCGTCCCTGTACAAAACCCTGTAAAAGTGTGTTCTTGCCACAAAGTCAACCGTGCTTTCAGGGGATGTCTAACTCCGCCAAGGTTGTCCCTTTTCTCTAATCCTGTTGTGATGCTCATGGACAGGATCTTAAGGCACAGCGTGGGTGAGGAGAGGGCCTGTTTAGGGACCGTTCGCACGTCATTGTTTGCAAGTCCAAATTAAGTCTTAAGTATTTCGGGGATAAGTTCAGGTAAGGTCTGTTGTAATGAGAACATTCTTGAATCTGCTGCACACCATCCAGTCTTCTGAGAGTAATATGTCCATCTTTAACCAATTCAGGGCATGTATTGGCATTTATCTGTTATGTGTTAGTATACAGCATTAGCATTTTTTTGGGTATATAGGTAATTCAGGCAGGCCATACCAATGCAGTATAAAAAGATCATGCCCAGCTGCTGCATCATGCATAATCTCTCATAACAAAAAACTCTTTTGCAGCCTAGAAGCACAGCGCAGAAGAATCTTTAATGTTCTCTGTGAAGGCATGAAGGCTGGAAACAAAGCCTGTTGCTGCGAAAATGCAGAAACAAAAGTCATGCAGTGTAACTGTCCAGTGAGGAGGAGAGCAAAGGAGAAAGATCCTCTGTACACCGACATGCGAGAGGAAGAGTGTCCGGCTGAATCACCTGATATCAATCACTCCATTAAACACTCAGTCCGGTGTAAGTCATATAAAAAGGAGATCTCAGATGAAAGTGAACGAAAGACCTGCAAGAAGACCAAGAAACCACAGCTAGCGCTCTGTGTGGCAAAAAGCTTGCTCAAGTTTTTATGTATTTGGAAAACGCTTGTTCAATCCACCTCGACTCAAAGCTGTAGTTTGGAATTTGTCTCACAAATGGACGCTAGTCTCCTGGAAACAGTTTGGTCTTTGATGCGCTCAGTCATCCACGCGCCACCCAGCACCAGACTGTCTTCTCCAGCTATGACACTAGAGGGTTGTAAAAGTAAGACGATGAACCAAGAATAGTATTTTATTTATTCCCTCAATCCAAACATATTAACTGTATTTTCCCAACATTATCACAAGACGTGTGTGATCACTTGTTGCCCTTTGTCCAGAATGTAACTAGCTTTATTCATGTCCATCAACTCCATCAGCTGGCTGTTCCCAGTAGAATTTCCCATTTACCTAATTTCCAAATATGCGTTTACATTTAAGCTTTAAGTGTGTGCTGGTTTAGTGTGACCTCCTCTTTGGTACTCATACTATCTTTATTACAATCATATTGCATAATAAGTCAGCAGTATCTCAGACAGAGTGCATGATTCGTTCTCATGGAAAAAACTGATAATTTTAATTAATTTTTTCGTCGTCAACATTTCACCATTTTTCTATGACCACTCAACTCCTTCGTTTTGTATTTAAATCCATTGTTAACCAGAGTTATCTGTAAAAAACCCCATTTTAATATGATACGATACTTCTTAACCTCTGTTATGCTTGATCAAATATGTAATTTCATATTTCACCAATGACTGTTTTTAAACTGTTATATATTTATATACTGTATATAAGTGTTGTTTCTCATCAAGCATCCTACAAGTGAATCTCTTGAACGGGCGCTCAGCCTGTTGAAACTTGGCCCCATTATGCATCATTTTGAATCTTTTGTGATAGTCTCTGTTGGTTCTCACAGGCTGACCAGCTGATAACTAATGATCAGTTTAGCGAGGTTAATTTAGAGAGTTTTGTGGGAAATCAACTTTAAGCTGCTATCTATTGCTGCCAACATCCACACTTGCCAAGAGCAGATCTAAGCCTTAAGAACACTTGTTTAGTGGAGCGGATTCATTTCTGTGGAGATGGAAGTGCTAAAGTGAGACTCAGTGTTGTTTTCAAATCTTATATATAATTTAATGTCATAATTAGGTGCGTAATGGAGATATTTGAAACTCAGAATGTCTGTCAGATTTAAATATACCCCCATTAAACATGAAGCTGACACATAACATATAGCATTTACTCATCATTACTGTTTAACTGTTCATCAATCAATTTGTGGTTGTTCTTTGAGCTGTTAGACATGTTCTTGCTTGTAGTATTCTTTTGTAAAACACAAACACCATAAAGAAACATGCTAACCTCAGCACACCCGTTTTTAGTTATTTTGTGTGATTAAGCTGAGATATCTGATGACACGCCAGATCTCTGGTGTGGCACCACAACCCATCAGCTTTAATTTGAACTGATGCCACACAGCTTCAATCATACCAGTGCTCAACAAGACACTGCTCTGACTTTTGGCTTCAATTGCTTGGTGTAAACACAGAAAACAGCGCTATTTTCATCATGGCATCATGGCAGTAAACGCAGAGCCAGGGAACTGTAAGCAAACAATCAAATGAAACCAAAATATCAAATACAAGAGCCTTGTGATCATTGTTGGATCATCCAGCGACTTAAAGGACTTTGTATTGACCTGTATTTATGTCCGTATTAACCCGTATGACTGTCTTTAATTACCAACAATAGCAAACAATGCTAGGAAGACAAAAAACAGAAACACCTAAACTTTCACCGCTGAGGCAACTAAAATACAAAATATTTCAGAGTAATTAATGCTTGCAGTGATCATCCCCTTCCTCATGACGTGTTACAACCTGTGTTGTAGGTATAGTAACACTGGAGATTTGTTTGTGGGACTTCCCGAGAGCATCTATTACAATCTTTCAAATGTAATTATTGTCATCTATATCCATTTTTCTTCAAATTCATAAGAACAATCCACCTTCATTTCTGTATTTAGTTTTTTCACAGGTCTGATTGTATATGAACTACACCTGACCATGTAAACAACAAGAGGACAAACTGTGGCGTAATACAATATGGACTGGATTGTCAATGCTCCTGTCATTTATTTCACCTGTTACACAAATATTGAAGAGAGTAACGAGTAAAATCTCAAAATGTAGCAATGTCTCTAAAATGAATTCCAAAGAGAGAAAGAAACCTGGTGGACTAGTCAAGACGTTGGTATAAGAACCAGCTGCTAGCTGGGACACATTTAGCTGCACAATTTATTTGGAGAAAAAGTGAATGTGAGCACACCTGTCAGTTTGACAGTTTGGGTTGCAGATACACTGATTGTGTTTGTTTGCTCTTCAGAATAAATTTTGTTGATGGGGGGGGGGGTTGTTTTCTACCTGTATCATTGATTGTCTGCTTCTTGTTCAATTGGGCTTATTTATAGATAGTCTTGCTGCTTCAGAGAGCTCAGCCCTTTAGTCAAATATTAGGTCACAGCCAGCATAAGTTTAGTTCTCACTAGCATTGGTTTTAACAAAGGACCTGGCTGAGCTGTGCAACATCAAGTGTGTTCACACTTTTAATTAGGCCAGAATGCACTAAACTAGGGATACCTGAAAAGTATAGTCAAAATGGCCCAAAAGTTAGACTTAGACTTCTCGTCCTCAACTTGGTCATTTACAAGAAGTGAAGAACCTCAGGAGACTTGTCAAGCTTGTAAAAATGAGAATCAAGGATATAACATTCACTCTGGAGATCAATTTTGCAGCCCTGCAATGCACAGGCAATGCATCCGGGGTGTACCCTGCCTCTCACCTGTAACAATCTGGGATAGGCTTCAGTAGACCTGTGACCAACAAGGTGGGTATGCAAAGAAAATGGATGGATGGATGGATGGATGGATGGATGGATGGATGGGAGGATGGATGGATGGATGGGTGGATGGATGGATGGATGGATCACCATTGCAAAGTCTCAAAAAAGTACCATTATTCGTGAAACAGGAAGTGTACTAAACAATGAATACTACAAGTAGTACACTTGTGAGTATACTGTAACTCTAGCCAATCATTATTATTATCATAAATGGAAATATCAGCTTTGACATGTCTGATGTAGACAAGTCATAATGAGTGTGAATGAATGGATCTTTTCTACACTTCTCTGATTCAGAATATAATTTATGATCCATTCACTAACACTGGAAACTAACATTTCAAAAAGGTGCTATATGTTAAAGCGAAACTGATATTAAAGTTATAAATGATAGAATTTAATAGTCATGTTTACATGCAGAAAGAGAGGGGAACAATGACTGGACCATGAGGCACGCCACATCAAATATTCTTATCATTTTGTTTGTCAGTAGGTCACCTTCTCCTGTCATTGTCTGTGTCTGGACTCTCCAAAGGGCAATGGACAATAGAATCTTCATTAGAATATTTAGCTCCTGATTGAAGACAGATGTGATCAATGTTTCAATCCCCTTATCAGGAGGGTTAGGCTCCCTTACAAGCCTGCTGCTAATGGTGTGTGCGTCTTGGGGGGTAAGCTGATGGGAGAAATGAAAGGTGAGAAATGGTGAGGTGGTGGTGTAGGATAAGTGATGGAGGAGAGAGAGGGAAGATAACAGGATGGATGAAAACAGGAGGTGAGACAGAAGTGAGACAGACACACAGAGAGAGAGAGAGATGAATGAATGAATCAAGTGCTATGGAGATGGAAAGGGAAAGAAAAAGATAAATGGAGGACATGTGGGGAGCAGAATGACTCCCAACCCAGAGAAAGATGAAAAGAAGGAGAAAGGAGAGACAGAGAGAGAATCGGTTCTCCCTACCGTTCTGCCCGCAAGCCCTTCATTAACTATTCATTGCCAACTTTGCACATCCTCCCATTGTCTATCTGACTATTTATCTATCTATCTATCTGTCTATCTATCTACCTATCTATTGTCTGTCTGTCTGTCTGTCTGTCTGTCTGTCTGTCTGTCTGTCTGTCTGTCTGTCTGTCTGTCTGTCTGTCTGTCTGTCTGTCTGTCTGTCTGTCATCTATCTATCTGCCTTCCTACCTGCATCCCTACCAACCTACCATCTATCCATCTAACAATGAACAACTCTAGTGCTGATTGACAAGGTCAAGTCAGAGTTAGTGATGGTGTGTGTTAGTGTTAGTGGTGTGTGTTAGTGTTAGTGTTAGTGGTGTGTGTTAGTGATGGTGTGTTAGTGATGGTGTGTGTTAGTGTTAATGATGGTGTGTGTTAGTGTTAGTGATGTGTGTTAGTGTTCGTGATGGTGTGTGTTAGTGTTAGTGATGTGTGTTAGTGTTAGTGATGGTGTGTGTTAGTGTTAGTGATGTGTGTTAGTGTTAGTGATGTGTGTTAGTGTTAGTGATGTGTGTGTTAGTGTTAGTGATGTGTGTTAGTGTTAGTGATGGTGTGTGTTAGTGATGTGTGTTAGTGTTAGTGATGGTGTGTGTTAGTATTAGTGATGTGTGTTAGTGTTAGTGATGGTGTGTGTTAGTGTTTGTGATGTGTGGTAGTGTTAGTGATGTGTGTTAGTGTTAGTGATGATGTGTGTTAGTGTTCGTGATGGTGTGTGTTAGTGTTAGTGATGGTGTGTGTTAGTGTTAGTGATGTGTGTTAGTGATGGTGTGTGTTAGTGTTAGTGATGTGTGTTAGTGTTCGTGATGGTGTGTGTTAGTGTTAGTGATGTGTGTTAGTGTTAGTGATGGTGTGTGTTAGTGTTAGTGATGTGTGTTAGTGTTAGTGATGTGTGTTAGTGTTAGTGATGTGTGTGTTAGTGTTAGTGATGTGTGTTAGTGTTAGTGATGGTGTGTGTTAGTGATGTGTGTTAGTGTTAGTGATGGTGTGTGTTAGTATTAGTGATGTGTGTTAGTGTTAGTGATGGTGTGTGTTAGTGTTTGTGATGTGTGGTAGTGTTAGTGATGTGTGTTAGTGTTAGTGATGATGTGTGTTAGTGTTCGTGATGGTGTGTGTTAGTGTTAGTGATGGTGTGTGTTAGTGTTAGTGATGTGTGTTAGTGATGGTGTGTGTTAGTGTTAGTGATGTGTGTTAGTGTTAGTGATGGTGTGTGTTAGTATTAGTGATGTGTGTTAGTGTTAGTGATGGTGTGTGTTAGTGTTAGTGATGTGTGGTAGTGTTAGTGATGTGTGTTAGTGTTAGTGATGATGTGTGTTAGTGTTAGTGATGTGTGTTAGTGATGGTGTGTGTTAGTGTTAGTGATGGTGTGTGTTAGTGTTAGTGATGTGTTTTAGTGATGTGTGTGTTAGTGTTAGTGATGTGTGTTAGTGTTAGTGATGTGTGTTAGTGTTAGTGATGGTGTGTGTTAGTGTTAGTGATGGTGTGTTAGTGTTAGTGATGGTGTGTTAGTGTTAGTGATGTGTGTTAGTGTTAGTGATGTGTGTTAGTGATGGTGTGTGTTAGTGTTAGTGATGTGTGTTAGTGTTAGTGATGGTGTGTGTTAGTGTTAGTGATGGTGTGTGTTAGTGTTCGTGATGTGTGTTAGTGTTAGTGATGGTGTGTGTTAGTGATGTGTGTTAGTGTTAGTGATGGTGTGTGTTAGTGGTAGTGATGTGTGTTAGTGTTAGTGATGGTGTGTTAGTGTTAGTGATGTGTGTTAGTGTTAGTGATGTGTGTTAGTGATGGTGTGTGTTAGTGTTAGTGATGTGTGTTAGTGTTAGTGATGGTGTGTGTTAGTGTTAGTGATGTGTGTTAGTGTTAGTGATGTGTGTGATGGTGTGTGTTAGTGTTAGTGATGGTGTGTGTTAGTGTTAGTGATGGTGTGTGTTAGTGTTAGTGATGTGTGTTAGTGATGGTGTGTGTTAGTGTTAGTGATGTGTGTTAGTGATGGTGTGTGTTAGTGTTAGTGATGGTGTGTGTTAGTGTTAGTGATGTGTGTTAGTGATGTGTGTGTTAGTGTTAGTGATGTGTGTTAGTGTTAGTGATGTGTGTTAGTGTTAGTGATGGTGTGTGTTAGTGTTAGTGATGGTGTGTGTTAGTGTTAGTGATGTGTGTTAGTGTTAGTGATGGTGTGTGTTAGTGTTAGTGATAGTGTGTGTTAGTGTTAGTAATGTGTGTTAGTGTTAGTGATGGTGTGTGTTAGTGTTAGTGATGTGTGTTAGTGTTAGTGATGAGTGTTAGTGTTAGTGATGTGTGTTAGTGTTAGTGATGATGTGTGTTAGTGTTAGTAATAGTGTGTGTTAGTGTTAGTGATGTATGTTAGTGTTCGTGATGGTGTGTGTTAGTGTTCGTGATGTGTGTTAGTGTTAGTGATGGTGTGTGTTAGTGATGGTGTGTGTTAGTATTAGTGATGTGTGTTAGTGTTAGTGATGGTGTGTGTTAGTGTTCGTGCTTTGTGTTAGTGTTAGTGATGGTGTGTGTTAGTGTTAGTGATGATGTGTGTTAGTGTTCGTGATGGTGTGTGTTAGTGTTCGTGATGGTGTGTGTTAGTGTTCGTGATGGTGTGTGTTAGTGTTAGTGATGTGTGTTAGTGATGGTGTGTGTTAGTGTTAGTGATGTGTGTTAGTGATGGTGTGTGTTAGTGTTAGTGATGGTGTGTGTTAGTGTTAGTGATGTGTGTTAGTGATGTGTGTGTTAGTGTTAGTGATGTGTGTTAGTGTTAGTGATGTGTGTTAGTGTTAGTGATGGTGTGTGTTAGTGTTAGTGATGGTGTGTGTTAGTGTTAGTGATGTGTGTTAGTGATGTGTGTGTTAGTGTTAGTGATGGTGTGTGTTAGTGTTAGTGATGGTGTGTGTTAGTGTTAGTGATGTGTGTTAGTGTTAGTGATGTGTGTTAGTGTTAGTGATGATGTGTGTTAGTGTTAGTAATAGTGTGTGTTAGTGTTAGTGATGTGTGTTAGTGTTAGTGATGTGTGTTAGTGATGGTGTGTGTTAGTGTTAGTGATGTGTGTTAGTGTTAGTGATGTATGTTAGTGTTCGTGATGGTGTGTGTTAGTGTTCGTGATGTGTGTTAGTGTTAGTGATGGTGTGTGTTAGTGATGGTGTGTGTTAGTGATGGTGTGTGTTAGTATTAGTGATGTGTGTTAGTGTTAGTGATGGTGTGTGTTAGTGTTCGTGCTTTGTGTTAGTGTTAGTGATGGTGTGTGTTAGTGTTAGTAATGTGTGTTAGTGTTAGTGATGGTGTGTGTTAGTGTTCGTGCTTTGTGTTAGTGTTAGTGATGGTGTGTGTTAGTGTTAGTGATGATGTGTGTTAGTGTTAGTGATGTGTGTTAGTGTTAGTGATGTGTGTTAGTGTTAGTGATGGTGTGTGTTAGTGTTAGTGATGTGTGTTAGTGTTAGTGATGGTGTGTGTTAGTGATGGTGTGTGTGTTAGTGTTAGTGATGGTGTGTGTTAGTATTAGTGATGTGTGTTAGTGTTAGTGATGGTGTGTGTTAGTGTTCGTGATGTGTGTTAGTGTTAGTGATGGTGTGTGTTAGTGATGTGTGTTAGTGTTAGTGATGGTGTGTGTTAGTGGTAGTGATGTGTGTTAGTGATGTGTGTTAGTGATGATGTGTGTTAGTGATGTGTGTTACTGATGGTGTGTGTTAGTGTTAGTGATGTGTGTTAGTGTTAGTGATGTGTGTTAGTGTTAGTGATGGTGTGTGTTAGTGTTAGTGATGGTGTGTGTTAGTGTTAGTGATGTGTGTTAGTGTTAGTGATGTGTGTTAGTGTTAGTGATGGTGTTTGTTAGTGTTAGTGATGGTGTGTGTTAGTGTTAGTGATGTGTGTTAGTGTTAGTGATGTGTGTTAGTGTTAGTGATGTGTGTTAGTGTTAGTGATGTGTGTTAGTGTTAGTGATGGTGTGTGTTAGTGTTAGTGATGTGTGTTAGTGTTAGTGATGGTGTGTTAGTGTTAGTGATGTGTGTTAGTGTTAGTGATGTGTGTTAGTGATGGTGTGTGTTAGTGTTAGTGATGTGTGTTAGTGTTAGTGATGGTGTGTGTTAGTGTTAGTGATGGTGTGTTAGTGTTAGTGATGTGTGTTAGTGTTAGTGATGGTGTGTGTTAGTGTTAGTGATAGTGTGTGTTAGTGTTAGTAATGTGTGTTAGTGTTAGTGATGGTGTGTGTTAGTGTTAGTGATGTGTGTTAGTGTTAGTGATGGTGTGTTAGTGTTAGTGATGTGTGTTAGTGTTAGTGATGTGTGTTAGTGATGGTGTGTGTTAGTGTTAGTGATGTGTGTTAGTGTTAGTGATGGTGTGTGTTAGTGTTAGTGATGGTGTGTTAGTGTTAGTGATGTGTGTTAGTGTTAGTGATGGTGTGTTAGTGTTAGTGATGCGTGTTAGTGTTAGTGATGGTGTGTTAGTGTTATTGATGTGTGTTAGTGTTAGTGATGTGTGTTTGTGATGGTGTGTGTTAGTATTAGTGTTGTGTGTTAGTGTTAGTGATGTGTGTTAGTGTTAGTGATGTGTGTTAGTGTTAGTGATGGTGTGTGTTAGTGTTAGTGATGTGTGTTAGTGTTAGTGATGGTGTGTGTTAGTGATGGTGTGTGTGTTAGTGTTAGTGATGGTGTGTGTTAGTATTAGTGATGTGTGTTAGTGTTAGTGATGGTGTGTGTTAGTGTTCGTGATGTGTGTGTTAGTGATGGTGTGTGTTAGTGATGTGTGTTAGTGTTAGTGATGGTGTGTGTTAGTGGTAGTGATGTGTGTTAGTGATGTGTGTTAGTGTTAGTGATGATGTGTGTTAGTGATGTGTGTTAGTGATGGTGTGTGTTAGTGTTAGTGATGTGTGTTAGTGTTAGTGATGTGTGTTAGTGTTAGTGATGGTGTGTGTTAGTGTTAGTGATGGTGTGTGTTAGTGTTAGTGATGGTGTGTGTTAGTGTTAGTGATGTGTGTTAGTGTTAGTGATGGTGTTTGTTAGTGTTAGTGATGGTGTGTTAGTGTTAGTGATGTGTGTTAGTGTTAGTGATGGTGTGTGTTAGTGTTAGTGATGTGTGTTAGTGTTAGTGATGTGTGTTAGTGTTAGTGATGGTGTGTGTTAGTGTTAGTGATGTGTGTTAGTGTTAGTGATGGTGTGTGTTAGTGATGGTGTGTGTGTTAGTGTTAGTGATGGTGTGTGTTAGTATTAGTGATGTGTGTTAGTGTTAGTGATGGTGTGTGTTAGTGTTCGTGATGTGTGTTAGTGTTAGTGATGGTGTGTGCTAGTGATGTGTGTTAGTGTTAGTGATGGTGTGTGTTAGTGGTAGTGATGTGTGTTAGTGTT
Source organism: Antennarius striatus (assembly GCF_040054535.1). Taxonomy (NCBI): domain Eukaryota; kingdom Metazoa; phylum Chordata; class Actinopteri; order Lophiiformes; family Antennariidae; genus Antennarius; species Antennarius striatus. Next base: position 18,373,421 of record NC_090785.1, on the reverse strand, counting down.
AGTGATGTGTGTTAGTGTTAGTGATGGTGTGTGTTAGTGTTAGTGATGTGTGTTAGTGTTAGTGATGGTGTGTGTTAGTGTTAGTGATAGTGTGTGTTAGTGTTAGTAATGTGTGTTAGTGTTAGTGATGGTGTGTGTTAGTGTTAGTGATGTGTGTTAGTGTTAGTGATGTGTGTTAGTGTTAGTGATGTGTGTTAGTGTTAGTGATGATGTGTGTTAGTGTTAGTAATAGTGTGTGTTAGTGTTAGTGATGTATGTTAGTGTTCGTGATGGTGTGTGTTAGTGTTGGTGATGTGTGTTAGTGTTAGTGATGGTGTGTGTTAGTGATGGTGTGTGTTAGTGATGGTGTGTGTTAGTATTAGTGATGTGTGTTAGTGTTAGTGATGGTGTGTGTTAGTGTTCGTGCTTTGTGTTAGTGTTAGTTATGGTGTGTGTTAGTGTTAGTGATGATGTGTGTTAGTGTTCGTGATGGTGTGTGTTAGTGTTCGTGATGGTGTGTGTTAGTGTTAGTGATGTGTGTTAGTGATGGTGTGTGTTAGTGTTAGTGATGTCTGTTAGTGATGGTGTGTGTTAGTGTTAGTGATGGTGTGTGTTAGTGTTAGTGATGTGTGTTAGTGATGTGTGTGTTAGTGTTAGTGATGTGTGTTAGTGTTAGTGATGTGTGTTAGTGTTAGTGATGGTGTGTGTTAGTGTTAGTGATGGTGTGTGTTAGTGTTAGTGATGTGTGTTAGTGTTAGTGATGTGTGTTAGTGTTAGTGATGATGTGTGTTAGTGTTAGTAATAGTGTGTGTTAGTGTTAGTGATGTGTGTTAGTGTTAGTGATGTGTGTTAGTGATGGTGTGTGTTAGTGTTAGTGATGTGTGTTAGTGTTCGTGATGGTGTGTGTTAGTGTTCGTGATGTGTGTTAGTGTTCGTGATGTGTGTTAGTGTTAGTGATGGTTTGTGTTAGTGATGGTGTGTGTTAGTATTAGTGATGTGTGTTAGTGTTAGTGATGGTGTGTGTTAGTGTTCGTGCTTTGTGTTAGTGTTAGTGATGGTGTGTGTTAGTGTTAGTGATGATGTGTGTTAGTGTTAGTGATGTGTGTTAGTGTTAGTGATGTGTGTTAGTGTTAGTGATGGTGTGTGTTAGTGTTAGTGATGTGTGTTAGTGTTAGTGATGGTGTGTGTTAGTGATGGTGTGTGTGTTAGTGTTAGTGATGGTGTGTGTTAGTATTAGTGATGTGTGTTAGTGTTAGTGATGGTGTGTGTTAGTGTTCGTGATGTGTGTTAGTGTTAGTGATGGTGTGTGTTAGTGATGTGTGTTAGTGTTAGTGATGGTGTGTGTTAGTGGTAGTGATGTGTGTTAGTGATGTGTGTTAGTGTTAGTGATGATGTGTGTTAGTGATGTGTGTTAGTGATGGTGTGTGTTAGTGTTAGTGATGTGTGTTAGTGTTAGTGATGTGTGTTAGTGTTAGTGATGGTGTGTGTTAGTGTTAGTGATGGTGTGTGTTAGTGTTAGTGATGTGTGTTAGTGTTAGTGATGTGTGTTAGTGTTAGTGATGGTGTTTGTTAGTGTTAGTGATGGTGTGTGTTAGTGTTAGTGATGTGTGTTAGTGTGAGTGATGTGTGTTAGTGTTAGTGATGTGTGTTAGTGTTAGTGATGGTGTGTGTTAGTGTTAGTGATGTGTGTTAGTGTTAGTGATGTGTGTTAGTGTTAGTGATGTGTGTTAGTGTTAGTGATGGTGTGTGTTAGTGTTAGTGATAGTGTGTGTTAGTGTTAGTAATGTGTGTTAGTGTTAGTGATGGTGTGTGTTAGTGTTAGTGATGTGTGTTAGTGTTAGTGATGGTGTGTTAGTGTTAGTGATGTGTGTTAGTGTTAGTGATGTGTGTTAGTGATGGTGTGTGTTAGTGTTAGTGATGTGTGTTAGTGTTAGTGATGGTGTGTGTTAGTGTTAGTGATGGTGTGTGTTAGTGTTAGTGATGTGTGTTAGTGTTAGTGATGGTGTGTTAGTGTTAGTGATGTGTGTTAGTGTTAGTGATGGTGTGTTAGTGTTATTGATGTGTGTTAGTGTTAGTGATGTGTGTTTGTGATGGTGTGTGTTAGTGTTAGTGTTGTGTGTTAGTGTTAGTGATGTGTGTTAGTGGTAGTGATGGTGTGTGTTAGCTGTGTGTGTTAGATGTGTGTGTTAGCTGTGTGTGTTAGCTGTGTGTGTGTCAGCTGCATGCATTAGCTGTGTGTGTATTAGCTTTGGGCATTAGCTGTGTGTGTATTAGCTGTGTGTGTGTTAGCTGTGTGCATTAGCTGTGTGTGTTAGCAGTGTGTGTTAGCTGTGTGTGTGTTAGCTATGTGTGTTAGCAGTGTGTGTGTTAGCTGTGTGTTAGCTGTGTGTGTGTTAGCTGTGTGTGTTAGCAGTGTGTGTTAGCTGTGATGAAGGCCTGTTGTGTCTGCGTTGCTTCTACCACCAGTGCTCATCCGTCTCTCCTCTCAACCTCTCCCTCATTCTCTCTTCCACTCAGTCTCAACCTCCTTTCCCCTGTCTTTCTGCCTTACATCCTCTCTCTTACTCTCCTGCATCTCCTGCACCCTCCCTGGTTTCCATGGTGACAGCTGTGGGCTAGAGAAATCACACTGATGGGAGAATGAGACAGAAGAGGCTTCTCTCTTTGTACATGAGCACGCACACACAGTTTCAACTCCACATGCTTTTGTACATTTTATGAATGTAGCAGACGTCTTTGCTCAAAGCCTCGCTCTCTGTCAGCTGACTCCCATCATATGTGAGGGCTGTGGTGCTATGGATTTGTTCTTACACAGTGAAGGTGATAAATAACCAAGAAAGGATGCGGTAAAGAAAACATACAAAAATAGCAGCAGGCTAGTTTTAGAAATGTGGAATATGTAACTTTATTAAAAATCCTGGGTCAGCCTTAAACATTTAAAATACACCTGGGGAAAGGACAATACCTCCCTAATACCTCTACTGGTAGAGCATGGCCCTCATCTGAAGGCACTTCAGTTGAAAGGGCAGCAAATGGGGTAAATGTGGCATTGATGAGTTAACAGGCTAACATAAGTTAACTTAAAGGGACAAACAAAAGTCAAGCAGTCCATCATTACAATGAGGTTGTTGATCTGACTGCAGGTACAGACAGCTATAACTATGTCACCCATGCAGGTGTCTTAAATACTGCCTGATGTTCAACAGGTCTGCTTCATCTTAAGGAGGCTGTTAGACACAGGCAGAGACCGGGCAGGCCTAAGTCAGCTGACCTTCCAGGCCCCATTTTAGAAAAATTACATTTATGCCACACACACACACACACACACACACACACACACACACACACACACACACACACACACACACACACACACACACACACGCACACACACACAGATACATACATACATACATAAATACAGTAGATGGATGGATGGATGGATGGATGGATGGATGGATGGATGGATGGATGGATGGATGGATGGATGGATGGATGGATGGATGGATAGATAGATAGATAGATAGATAGATAGATAGATAGATAGATAGATAGATAGATAGATAGATAGATAGATAGATAGATAGATAGATAGATAGATAGATAGATAGATAGATAGATAGAGACAGAGAGAGAAATGGGGGGGAGCGTCAGCTGACCTTGAAAGAAGGACCTCGTGATAAAGGCTGATAGGAGCACTGGTCATGTGCCATTGGCTACTGGAACAGGTCGGTCACAGGCTATTGGTCAGATCCGTCTGTCCATTTGTGGCTCGTCCAGCACCCACCCCCACCTCCACCTCACCAAGAGCTCTCCCATCACTCAGTGATACAGAAGGCTTGGATCAGCAGCTTATACAGCACACACATACAGGTACATACACACACACACACACGCATGCACACATGCAAACACACACACACACACACACACGCACACACACACACACATATGATTGTATTCAATACAGTACAATCATATATCCAGCAGTGCGGATAATACAACGCTTATATGTGCACATGTGCATCACATTCACTCAGAAGTGATTATCATGACGTGTGTGTGTGTGTGTGTGTGTGTGTGTGTGTGTGTGTGTGTGTGTGTGTGTGTGTGTGTGTGTGTGTGTGTGTGTGTGTGTGTAAAATGCTCCTGCAGATTTTGGCTTGTTATAGCTCACGTGGAGCCTGTGGTGTGTGGGATGTGTGAATCTACTCTAATTGTGTTAGTGTAAATGTATTTCTGCCTCACTCTTTATGCATAACAAAAATTGTGCAGACAGGCTTTGGTTTTTAAATGTTTACAGTAGCAGGAATATTTACTTGTCAAACTGAGCCTCAACCTCAGGTGCAATATTTCCAAACCGAACCATTTCAAATGATATTTTGTTTTCATCCACAATATAATTTTCTGTTTTTGTCAGCAAGCAATGCAGCCAAAATGGGCATTATTATGAAGAGGTTTGATTTGTTCCAGCATTTATTAACTGACTTGGATGTTTTGCAGTCCCCATAATGGTTTTATTGGTGAAATGTTTAAACAGGATGGCAGACATGGTTTCCTTTTGGATTTTATGACCATAAAGTCTGATAGTAATGTGAAATACCATTACTGTACTGATATGATACAGTATAGAAGTTTGACAGCCTTTTAAAGATTTAAACCAAGTCTTTAAACTGTGAATTTTGACTGTTTATTGCTGAAATCTCTAAGAGTCAATATTTCCATTTTACAAAGAATAAATATTTAACATTTTACCCAGTAAATCTCTTAAAAACCCTCACAAATCAATACGTCAATCCATGCCTAGCCCCAGTTCAATCTTCCATCAATTTCTTTTTGTGCTATCTGTTTTTAGATAATACAGCAATATCTTTAAATTATGTATGGATGTGTCCATGTATTTATGAAATAGCACTTATATTGATGGAAAATGAACATGCTTTAAACACACAGACACATGCGAGGATGTCCTCATTCCTCACATGATTTCCCATTTTAATTTAGATCAATTTCATTTCTTTTTTTTCTTTTTTTTTTTTACAGGATAAATTCATCAGGATGTTTGAATATCTAAACTGATTGAATGTATTATATCAGATGTTAAAATTAGAGAAGGAATTGTCACTGATTCAATCAATCCCACACTGCTGAGGCCATGAAATGCCGGTGTCACGTCCATGAAGGGTAATTTCCCTGTGATTTCCAGCCAGCGTTCCCAGGCTGACTGAACATCTCTGTTGCCTGGGGAGAGAGTCCCAGAGAGGGATGAGCTCACTGATAACCAGGTTCAACACTCACAGCTGCTTCAGGCTGATTGTCACCACAGAGTCCCACCATTAACTGCATAAAGGCCTGACAGTTTCACCTCAGACCCAGCAGGTGATGAGTGTCTACATGATTGATAAGGCAGCTGCTACAATGATATCCAATAATATATAAATATAAAAAAAAGTCTTATATTTATTATTATTTCAAGACCAAATCACTTATTAAAGGGGTATGTCTCCTGTAAAACCTTCCTTGGTTGTTGTTATTAAGCCCACAGTGAGCTGCAGATGACATTATAGCATATTTACTGCAGGTAGAGCAGAGTTTAATCTGATTAGATGAGTACAGTTGATGATGTAACTAGTCATCCTGCTATATATATATCCCTCATTTCCTTCCTGTGGGTATTTGCCCGAGGAAGATCTGCTGTCTTGAGGAAGATCTGCTGTTAGTCAAAATGCTTCTAATATAATTAAAGGGAGCTGTGGCTCCAATGCGCAGGTACTTTTTCTACAGTAGTAGAAAATACTGTGTTTCTACTGTATCACACATCTATCTACCGAGGAAGAAGAAATATATGAAAATAAAGACTGATTTAAATTCAAAAACATTTTTTCTTTTCAGTTACCTTTTATGAAGTTGTTCAATGAAGTGTAGCATTAATACCTGGTGTCTTACTTGAAAACAGGCTCAGGCGTCTAGAACAGATTGGTGGTAGTGAGGAACAGACTGGTGCTGCGCCCCAAGTCACCAGCAACCTCTTTAATATTTAAACAAGTCAAAGATCTTAACCAAGAGCCCTTCAGATGCCAATGTTGTGTTAGTTGTTCCAGTGTGTGTAATATGTGTGACGACTCTTTGTTATTTAAGTGTCATTAAGTTGATTGTAGAACTTTTATTGCGAAACTGTTTTGAGATTTCTAGTCATAAGAGTTAAACTTTAAGAAAAACAGCATAACTACCAACACACATGAGCTAAAGAAACAATGAGCTACGGTTACGTTAAACGATTGTGTGCGGTTGGTTTTACGTTGGGCGTCATGAGACCGTTGGTGTGGTCAGCCATGAAGCTGGTGCTAATGTTTGATAGCTTATCCCTGAGATGGTAGAGTCCATTCTGTAGTAAGTAATAATTACTTACAGTCTAACATCAAAAAGGCCAGCATGGCCTCTTGTGAAATTGATTTACTTTTATAATTGCTATTTACTTAAAGGTTGTGCGGTTGGTATTTCTATGCACAGTAAGTACATTTCCAGTGGGTGTAGACGTTAATAGCAGTAAGTGTTAGACTCACCATGTCGTACCCACATCAGAGTCAAACAAGAACAAATATATCATTAGGAAACAAACCTGCCAATTTTCTGCTGTTTTTTCTCAGATGGAAATATGTGACATTCCTGCTTCTATCAGCCTTTTTTAGCAATAGCATATTAATGAAGACAACAGTGGCATTAGGCCGTCAGTGAGTTTTTAGATACTTTTCCATTCAGGGGTCGCCGCAGCGAATCAGTTGCCTCCAGTTTTTAGATAGCATACTGGAATTTTTTTTTAAAAATGCATAAAACCCAGCAACATTGAGTGAAATATATTACTGTACACATGTACCCAGCAGTGCTTGTAAACAACAAAAACAACATTCTGTTACAGTTCAGTTGATTTCATCTTCTGAAATATTGACGAATTCCTGAACCAGCGACGTCTCCCCAGGGATTTTCAACTTCTTTTAGTTCGCCGATGAATTCTTTTTTCCATTAATTTAAATCTCACAGGTCAAACTATCACAGCGCGTTCTTTCGCCCTGACATCAGCACAGAACGGTGGGTGACAGACTGCGTTACAGAGGCTATCCTCTTAGCACTATCGCTTTCTTCATTTGTTTTAAGTCAGCACCAGCTCATGCAGCTTGAGTCGCTGCCAGGGAAATTTTTAGAAGAACCTCTTAGAAATAGAGTATTAAACATTTCCTACCTTGATCATAAAAGGTGCTGATGAAGACAGAGTTATGATATATACACTTAAAGACCTTTGAGTGTATCCTTTAGTGCTACCCTCTTGCAGAGCTAGGCCTACGCAGTAGGATCTGAGTAATAAATCAGTTTAGTCGGGTGAGGTCAGTACTGGGTTGTCCCCATAAGCGAACTCTGAAATTTCTTATATGCCTTTCCTTAACAAACACAAAGGAAAGACGTGACATTAATACATCAAAAACTCCCAGAAATCACAGTCTCACTCAATCCCGATGCCAAATATAACCAAACTATTGTATTTACTACAAAACTGCACTTTTTCCAGTTATATACTGTACCAAAGAACTAACTGGCATTCATTATTTAATGCATGGACATCCCTTGTTCTCCTATGAGTTGTTGTGTGTTGTGTTTTTTGCCACTTTAGATAAATGTACCAAACTGAGAAGACTTAAATTTCATCCTGACTCACTCTGTTGTAAATAATTTCCCGGCTCTATAGAAGTCATAGCTGTCTAGTCTGTTTGGTGTTTAATTTGTTTTTGCTTTGTCATTTGTGCTTCATAGTTCATGTGATGATAATATAGAAATGTGTTCACTGTCATTTATGTACCAAACCATATAGCATCTTCTTAAGTCTTTGAAATATTAGGCGTTTCCACAACGATATCAAAGTGTTATGCTTTAGTTTCGTCGTTTGAATTGGTCACATTTCTGGATAATACGCTACTGATTGTTTCTAATGTATTTACCGAGTGTGAGGCACTTTGTAGCATGCTTTTGAAAGGTGCAATATAAACAGAGATTGTTATTTTTAGAAGTATTTTGTCATTGTGAGAGTAAATGTCAGATCAGTTCTACTGGAATTGGCCTAAAGTCACCCATCCCACAATAAAATGTTATCTATTTTCTGCATGTGTTGCCTTGTTATTAGTTTACAGTTCGCATGATTTCCTCATTGTCTCCTGAAAAAAATCACTTGCAAAATGTTAGATGAAAACAGCAAGACGGTTGCTCATTTTTCTATTAGAGAAAACTGTATTTTTGCCGTGAGGGATTTTAGATGTGAGCCCTAAACAGTGTTTTTCATGTCTTTATCAAGCAGGACCTAGAAAAGCTTCATCTTCATACAGTTAATGCGGCTTTCAGGCTATGCTGCTTTTTGCTGTTGTATGACTGGGTGTAAAGGTTTGTTTGTGCTCCAAATGAGGTGCAGTAGTTCACTTGGTCTGTGTCCACAATAGTACAAATGAAGAAGTGTTGAAGGACCCTGCTGTGGTTAAAAACCAGCCTCTGACTCGAAGGTGGCAGATGTGATATTGATTAACACACTTCCTGGCAGTCATCCTAGAAGGCATTCATGATGTTGGATGAACCTCTCTTCTTTTAACGCTTGACACTGTCATGTTAGAGAGTCAAATTAAGACTCCTCACCAATCATGTGCAAATGTCACATTTGCGCTTTTACAAAGCTACAGAAGTGTCAGACACAGCAACTTTTAGTTTGATGACTGGACTTATTGTAGAAAGTTTAACTACTTTTTAGAATAAATAGAGACAAAACCATTTTCTAACTATTTGTCTTTGACCAGCTGGGGGCAGCAATCGACAAATGTGATGTTACATTATGTATAATTTTTAAGAAGTTAGCACAATTTAGCCTTTAAAACATGGAGAAAGCGTGTGTTCTGACATACAGGCCACACTGTGTCGTCCCCGACTGTGTGCTGTTTGGTGCAGAGCCGGTAGCACACAGGGTTTATTAGCGCTGTTTGACTCCAAACATCTGCCTGCTGCATCTCTTCTGCATCTGGCCCGGGAAAAGAGGCATTTCTTTCATTTCTTTGTTTGATTTGATGTATTAATGTTCTGAGTTGCTATTATGTCATTTTGATAAAATTACCAAAATAGCTGGCAAATTATTCCAAAACTATGTGGTGTGTGACAAACTCCATGAAGGAAGAGAGACAACATGTGTTGATGTTGAGACAATGAGACATGGATTGTGCATCAACAGTGAGTGTTGAGTCTATACAAGACCAAATATTGCATAAGATGAGAACTTTTAAAATGTGGTTCTTGTTCTGTTGTGAGCATAGAAATCCTATTTAAATCCTACTTACATAACTGCAAGCTGCTTGGATGGTACTCCATGGAGGTTTCCCTTTTTCCTGCTATCTTAGCTTTTTTCCCTCCTCATTAATGTCCTCTTGTGTCATTTAAGGATAAAGATGCATTTACTTTATCATTTATTTATTTGCATGCTTGCTTGCTTATTTGTTTGCTTGTTTGCCTGCTTACTTATTTACTTTTTTTACTTATTCAGTTAGTTGCTCACCGCGGTACACTGGCGTCGTGCCCGGAGTGTCCCCCGCCTCACGCCCTGAGACTGCCAGGATAGGCACTGGCTACCCCGCGACCTGCGTTAGCGGATTAAGCGGGTTGGAAGATGAATGAATGAATGAGTTAGTTGTTCATTTACAGTCCTTGGGAATAAATCCCATGAAAATAACAAAACCAGAACATATCACCCCTTTTCCAAACTCCAGTTTCTCTGTCCTGCCTGTCTGCCATGTTAATTCATGCATAAGATGTAAGTTTGGTCAAAAATGCGTAGCTTGCTTTTTAAGAACATCTCAGAGATTTCCTGAAATAGGTGTGCACCATAGTTTTTAGTGAATGCTAAGGAAACAGAGGCATTGTGCAAGTTTGATGGGGACTATATTTAGTGGCAGATTATTAAAGATTTGTTGTTTCATGGACTGTTCACATGAGCAGGAAGTGTGTGTGGGTTTGAATCAAGCTACATTTTGTGTTGATATTGAAGGAACATGTCAGTACAGGGGCATCGTTGTGTGCTGTTGATCATTTTTGGTCTGTGTTGCAGAAGAATACGATGTTTGGTGACAATTCTTGTTTGTATGATAAATACCGGTAAATTGTTCACATCATATTGGTCGACTGTAAAAAAAAAAATTGTAGTAATACCAGACCAAACAAATTGAATTGCTGAGAACAACATAGTTTTTGGTTGAAATGCGGAAGTCTAGATCCTGGTTAGTGTCTTAGGTACTAAAATGTGTGACTGCCATGCCATGATAGAAAATGCAGATGTAAACCTTACAACATGGGATGAATGTGTCACTTTTACACTATCATCAATTTATGCTCTGACTTACAGGCAGGTTGCAAAGTCCCTCTGAAAAGATGACATGAAACTGAAATTGGAGTTTAGAAAAGTTTTAATGATGTGCAGAACATTGCGATGGATATGTTGATTTGGGGACCCACGGTGTCACAATGATATCTCCATAATCTACTTTGAATGTAGATGAATGTTGGGCTGCATCGAGCGTGTCCTATCACTTAAATTAGTGTGTGTCAGATGTGATGTTATACTGGGATCCTGACCGGTCTGTCTATAAAGGGTGTGGATGGAGCTGAATAGTCTCTTTGCTTTCACCTCTTTGTGCTGGCGTTGCCTTCACTGGAGTCAGTAATGCCTTCTGTTTCAGCTTGTAAGGAGAGAGAGAGAGTGAGCAAAACTCTCCTGAGACTTGATGAAACTCACATACACTCTCACAAAAGCACACTGTCTCACACACACACACACACACACACACACACACACACACACACACACACACACACACACACAAACGCAACCACAGTTCTTCATCATGGAAATCACTACCAAGAGTTTTAGGTAAATCCTTCAATATGAGTGTGTGTGTGTGTGTGTGTGTGTGTGTGTGTGTGTGTGTGTGTGTGTGTGTGTGTGTGTGTGTGTGTGTGTGTGTGTGTGTGTGTGTGTGTGTGTGTGTGTGTGTGTGTGTGTGTGTGTGTGTGTGTGTGTGTGTGTGACCTCGTGTACCCTGACCCATTTCTTCAGGTCTTAACCCTAACAAAACCTTTCTGTGACTGATTTTATTCACAACACACACAGACACACACACACACACACACACACACACACACAGATACATTCCCAAGCACACACACAATTAAATGGATGGATTAAATTTCCGTAATGACGCAATCTTTGACGTTCTTTCTTCGTCTCTTCCTCTGCTCCTCTTCCTCCAGCCTCTCCTAAGCTTCGGCTGATGCGAGATCAGTCTCTAATGGAAGGGGACAAGCTGTACTTGAAGTGTGAGGCGTCAGGGAATCCGAGTCCTTCCTTTCGCTGGTACAAAGACGGACATGAACTTCAGAAAGGCAGAGACCTCAAAATAAAGACCAACAAGTGAGTCTGGATCAAAGGTTCCCAGAATCCACACATGACTTCCTCCTCAAACACATGCTGGCATATTTGATTGATTTAGATGAACATTCTCTTATTATTTAAGGATGAAGGGTAAAGATTTAGATCTTGATTTAGAGATAAATTAATGGAATGTTGTGATTACTGTAAAATAACCCAGTTTATGGAACAATCTTGACAGTAAAACCAAAGACAAAAAGCATTAAAACTATTATGTTGAGTAATGTTTTGTTCTGTCATGTTGTCACTGATATAAGAAATTTCTTTTGCATTGAAATCCAATAATAGGATGTGACTGAAGACTGTTAGAGGCTCTTGACCTGGAATTATTATTTATTTTATTTAGCTTTTGTTGAAGTGTGTATTTTGTAAAGGGCAGAAAGTATAAGATGAATCTTCTTTCTTCTTCATTCCTTTCAGGATGAGAGATTTTTGTTGTTGTATTAGATTGTTAATTTGTTGAGGAAGACCAAAGAGAAGGCGGATGGATGTAGTGAGGAAGACATCAGGGCGGTTGGTGTTAGAAAGGAGGATACAGAAGATGGGCTAACAAGGAAAAGGATGTGGAGACCCCTAACGGGAATATTGTTAATTTGTCGATTGATAATAGAAAAAGATTTACCTTCTGTGTACACAGAGACTGAACAAAAGGGCTGTCTCAAAAAAAAAAAAAGCTGATTATTAATCTCAGACTGAAGCCCTTCAAATTGCCCAAACAGTTACCCTTATGTATCTAATGAAATATAAAAAAAACTGGACAGATTTTAGTTAAAAATTCTATAAATACAGATAAATATTCCAAAAAAGAACTGCGAACTAATCTGGTTTGACTATCATATTCGTAATTTTGCTTTTATACTGCTCTCTTTCATCCACGTCTCATGGCTCATCACTGCCGTGTAACCTCACCTTGTGATGTTATCTTGCTGTCAAAGTTGGCTCTAAAGTGTCCCCTTAGTGTGTCTCCATGTTGTGTTGCCTGCTGCACATCGCTGCTCTTACCAGCCCACCGTACTGCTGTCACTCGCCATAGTTTATGCACACTGACCTCAGAAAGATTGGCCTGGAAGGGGTAACGATGGGACGTGTGACGTCAGCTAAAAGGGTCCGTGTGTGTGTGTGTCTTCACTCGTCCTCTCTGTGTGGGTTCTTCAGTGACACTTTCCTGGAACGATCTACACCGTGACAGACGAGGGTCAAAACTCTCTCATTCACCATGAAATGTATTATAAAGTGCAGTTAAAGACAGCATGAGTAAAACACAACTAGTATTATTTCCTTGGAGAGTGTGCTCTCCCTGAGACATAGGGAGGGGTCCTGCAGTTGATTGTAGGTTTATTACAAGGCACAAGAGCTTACGCCCGGTATGACCCTAAGTCATTCTTTCATTAGGTCAAAGTCTTCATTCAATTCAATGAAATAATTATAAATGAAAAAAGGTATGCTGTGTGATGTGATGCTTTAGTAAATGAAGTAGTCCCCTTACTTTGCACCAAACAAACCTTCTTATTTACCGTTGCATATCAATATTAGATTCATATTTACTTTTATACAGTGACTGAATCTCATTTAAAAAGATTTTTTGAGTTTTAAGTATCTGTAGTTCATGTTTTAAACTCAGATAGAGTACACTGCAGTCCAATTTCTTCTAATCACATCCCATAATACAGTAAAGATTAGGTTAGGCCTTTTCTGGGTTTAACTTAATAGTTGTCCATTAGCTTTGCCAGCCAATCACAGTGAGATATACACAGGTTATTCTTATATTGTCTGGACTGGAGATGAGTCTGCTGCTTTTTTGAAACAATAATGATGCAAATTTTTTATCTGCTCTTTGTCACTGTCTCTCCCTCTGTCTTCTGTCGTTGGCCTTCACTGAAGAAAAAACTCAAAGGTGCAGATCAGTCATGCCCGTGTGGAAGACTCCGGCAACTACACCTGTGTGGCCGAAAACTCAAGAGGACAGGAAAATGTTACGAGTATAATCAGCGTGCAGATCTGTGAGCAGCGGCACACCAGTGTCTGTCTGTCTGTCTGTCTATTGTTATAACACTTCTACACGTGCAAATATCTTTTTTATATATGTTGTTCTTCTAGCCTCTGTCCCTAAAAGCAATTCTTTGCAGTTTGTTTCATGTGCTGCTCTGAAACAAACAGAACACAACTTGGCTTTAGGGTTTTCTGTCATGCTCCAAAGCTTAATGAGCATCCACTCTCATACAAAGACTTGATTAAGCTGCATCCATGTGATAAACAACACTTACTATTCTCTTATGTTCTGTTCTGTTATCAGTTATAAAGTCGCTGATCATTTATAGTCAAACCTTATTTGTTAATGTTCTATCCTGCACCACCTTACAGCGTCTGTCGGTGTTATTGTCGAGCTCTGCTATCTCGCATCCGACTGTTTTATGGGCAGTTGAAATGTTGCACAAGAGAACCGAGCAGTTACAGAACAGTAATAAGGGAAAACAAATTGAAGGAATATATCACTGGTACATGTACCTATAAGAGTTTGAAAGGAAGAAGACATTCTTTGGGTCTGAGGGAGGAGGTGCGTCACTCTCAAATCGGCTCATTCCACTCACAAAACCAGCAGCCGAGCTGGAGCGCTGCAGCGAGCACAGGAGAGCGACTGATGCCTGCCCAAAATGTAGATAGATTTGTCACACTAAGCTCTTTGAAAATTCACTGAGGAGGTCTTAAAGGTATGTGACGCAGTGTGTGGTATGATGTGCTGTATTATGCCAACCATAAAACTTGCACACTTGCCATTTTACAAAGACGTGACATTGAGGATTGTGTGCATGTCTTTCCCCTGTGGCTGTCCTTCTTGTAGTGACCACCACCACCCCACCTCCAGGTGTGAGTCACGTGAGGCGCTGCAACGACTCAGAGAAGGCTTACTGTGTCAACGGAGGAGACTGTTACTTCATACATGGTATTAACCAGCTGTCTTGCAAGTAAGTTGTTTGGTTGCCTCCCTTTCCCCTCAGTCATCACTCCCCCAGGTCTTCTCCCTCCCCCTGTCTTTGTGTCTGCCCCTCTATCTCTGAGGTGTCGCCACCTGGTCTTCTATTCCCTGTTTGTACCCTCCTCACATACATGCACCTGCAGCCCACCTAGCCACTCACTATGCGCTCTTTTCAGATTCGTTGTTTGCCGTTTTTAGCAAATGTCACCTTAGAAAAAGTTTCTCCTCTTAGAGCAGCGACCCAAACAAAACCCCTCTGAAAAATTATGGAAAACTGAAGAGTTTAACTTGTTTTCTTTTCAAATGATGTTCACAAAATCTGTATTTTTCAAAAATTGATTGGTAGCCCGAGAGAATGTGTCTTGATAACTGAATATTTGATAGTGGATTTTCATGCCACCCTGGTGATACTCAGGCCCAATCCCAGTTCCCCTGCTCATGTTGGCTCGTGTGTTCTGTTTAGGTGATGGAGGGTAGTAGTTATCTATCTCTCCAAATGGGAGGTACAGATACAGACTCAAAACAGAGAGGAGAAGGTCGTGACAGTAAATCTCAAAATTCTGTGAGTACAGAGGCAGCGTAAATGAAAAAATCTGGTTAAAAAAAGGTGCAGAAATGTAAAAAAAATATGATAGTAATATCTGATTATAGTAGATAAAAATGAATGGATGTTTTTGGATGCAGTTTGGTGTTATTTTCACCTACTCTTTAGTTGTGTTCTGTAAATGAGGTCAGATTTGATTGTCAGACTTAATGTAAATGGCAAATGGACCCAAAAGCATGATGGGAGAGTCGGGATATCAAATATAAACTTCCTTCTGGTTTCGTCCCGTTAGGGGTCACCCCAGCGTGTCATCCTTTTTCTATTTTAGATGAATGCTCATATTTATTTGGCAAAGTTTTTTAAGCTGGGTGCCCTTCCTGCTGCAACCCTCTGTATCTATCCAAGCTTGGGACTGGTCTACGTTTGACACTGTTGCTGGCAATTGAACCCAGTTCAGCATACATGTGAAGCATGCGCTCTACCACTGAGCTACATCCCCAGAGTAGCCAGATCAAAGTTCATATTTAATTAAAGGCAGAGTTCACAATTGCAGGTCGTCAATCCAAACAGGCAAACAAATCTGACAAAGGGCAGACAACAGGCAGAACGGAGTATATATACTGTAGGTGGAGACTGACTGGGAGATGGTTGCAGGTGACTGAGGAAACAGACGAGTTGAGCTGGAGGTGGAGGAGGATCTGAATTGACAGAAAACATTGCAGGGAAACACTCAAAAGGAGTCAAATTAAAAAGGAGCCGATTAACCTAGTAAGTATTGACAGAAGTCATGACGTTTGATGAGGGTAGCAGCAACATGCTGGTATAGAACTAAAAGACTTTCATGTTTCCAAGGGACGTCTGAGCAAACCAGGCATCCGACCGGATTTCCAGCAGAAAAGAAATCTGCTGCCAAACTGCTGCAGGACTTGACTGCTGTCTTTTTTGTTTATCAGTGTGTAAATGTCTGTAATTATCTTCACTATCACTTTAATATTTGGCATTCCCTTTCCGTTCCCATTTCTTATAACTGGATCTTGAGAGACAAGCAGAAAAAATGAGAGAGGCATTTAAAAATGATTGGCGGGGTTAAAAAGAAGAACTGGAATTGGGTCTTCGTCTTAGGCTATATCACCTGACAGCCCACCAGCATCATGATCTTTGTGATGAAGGTGTGTGGTGGGGCTTTATGTCAATGCGTAGAGAACATTTTCAATCCTTCTGGTTATTGTGCCCCTGTCCTCTTTAGTTTAGATGTCTCCAACCTGATTCAAACAGATCAGCTGAAACAGAACCCTGACAGCAGCACATTCACTTCAATCAAGAGGTATAGATATTCATTAAGTCACGTTAGTTTGTATTACATCAGGACACATTCATCGGTGATCTCACCTTTATTTTGTGTGCAGAGAGACAAGTTGATGATTTTACCGATGCTTTGATCATTTATATAAAAAATAAATTAGTAAAAAATGATTTTTTTTTAAAAATTGCAATTCAAAACAGATCTAAAAAATCGAGTCAGTCCAGTTTGTAAAGTTTATCTGACATTATGCTCATTATATAGATATTTCTGTCTTTACATCCAAATAAAAGTGTGTTTGGGATTGCTTCTTCTCAACCTTGTCATCACTCATCATTAGCCACTGTTAGCAGCTGTGCTCATTACTTATCAAACATCAAATGTATTGATAATCCCAAACAGATAGCTGCAATTATTGGTTGTTGTGTAAATATGACATTCAGATTATCGTCTGACATTATCGAACAACAGTCAAATATTACCGTAATTGCCCTAATAATGTTGGTTTAGCGTGATGTATTAATAATAATCAATAAATTTCACTTGATTTCTCTATGGATCTCTAACAGTTGTAAACTTTACAGGATCGTGAGCCAAGTGAGGTTGAGAAATGACGGTTTAAGTCTGAGGCTGGTCCTTTCACACAGCTTCTCCCCTTCCTTCCATCTTCTCTTCTTCTCTCTGTGACTGTTAGTGTTACCATCATTTGTGTTGTTCTGGTTCAGAGGAGACAAGTCAGGCATCTTGACAAACTAGCACTTTGATAACACATTTCCATGATAGACCTTCATGGAAAGCTGCATCTGAAATGTAGTAGAAGTGATGCATTCATCAGACCAGGAGTGGTTAACAGGGTTCATAGAACATAATTATATGTTCTCTGGTTTTCTTTTCTTTCTTTTTTTTAAATTCATATATACACTTTCTGTGAGTGGGAGGACTTGTTACAGGAAAAGACATTCAAGGTTGATAGGTGTTATAACGTCACAGCCTGTGGCGCCCTATGCTCGTGTAGGAGAGGTGTAAATTGGCAGCTTTACAGCATGTATGTGGTGACATTACCACCGGTTGGTGTGCATTAAACTGTGAACTATACCATTGGTTGCGAGATCAGAGCACCATACATAATTATTTTCCACTTAGTGATATGTATTTTTGTAAACCAAAGGTTAGAATCCTTCAGTTCCATCTTGCCACACATACTGGGTCAATTTTTAGACGTGTAACAAACACTAGTGCATCACAGTGCCGAGAACAGATGGTGTTTAGAGTCGTGCGTGATCAAAAGCTTTGTTGCTGATACGCCTCTTGTACAACTGGATGGATCTGCTAGAAATCCTTTCTTAGATCCTCCGGAGTCTGTTCTACATTTACATTCTTTGTTCTATGTTTCTGCATTTTCATTTCCATTATACATTTCTATCAGATGCTTCCTCTTTCTCTCTCTCTCTCTCTGCCTCCCCTTATTTCTCATCTGATATACCTTCCGGTCATTGCTGAAGGATAAATGGGGATTTTTTTTTTCGTGGTGCTGACAAGCAGAAAACTTTCTTAGAGAGTGTGCATACAGACACTACGAGCTACGTATAAGAAAAATCTAGGGGTACAAAATGTGCAGGATGGTACAGCCTTATGTGCGTGATTGTGTTACATGTGGACACACTGCATATTTCAAGAGCTACAGCATCCTAGAATGACAAAACGGTAGCAGCAGTTAGCGGCGGCGTTCAGAGTCACTGCAGCTTCTCATCGTTAGCCGGACCGGTGGATAATAGGATGTAAATAAAGCTGCCATCCTGCTAGATTTGTTCACTTCAGAAATAATGTTGACCTACTCAAACCCTCATGCCAAGACACTCACAATTCTGCACAACAGCTGAAAATCAGTCCACTGCATGGCAGGCAGGGGGGGGAAAAACCCCTTAATATCCCTGAAAATTGCGGTGGTATTTGCAAACTCATTTGTGTCTACCATAGAAAAGCATAATCTCCTCTTCCCTGAAGGGGAAAGCAATGCTCTACTGCCAAATGCAGCTGGTAGGTTAAAGTGGAGGACGGTACCTACAGAAAGGCACCCGGGCTCAAACAGAATGTGGAGGTTTAAGTGGAGATCAGAACATACAAACATGCCCTCTGGCTCGCTGTTGGCAGTTAAAGCCCAGTGTCTTGCTTACTCGATGCTCCTTTCAACATTTGTTGTAGCTGTCAGTGCAGCTTAGCAAATAGCTCTGATTCTGATTAATCCCAACTTTGCTGGTAGCCAACAGAGCATTAGCATTAACATTGTTTCCAGCTATAGGTTAAAAATGCCATTTCCCCCTTTTGGAATCAATAAAGTTGAATTATATTTAATCTAATCTACAAATGCCATGAGCACAGATGTCTTTTTAATTTGATGAGCCTTTGTATAATACATGAAACCAAATGAATCCCCTGCTTTGCTTTGCTTTCAGATAGGTGGAACAAAGGTGCGCAGGCTTACGTCCTACTGTACTAAAAAACAGAGCAGTCTGGGAAAAAGGAGTGCTGGAAGCAAGTGAGGCCAAATGAGAAGCAGAGAGGGGGAAAAAAAAAAGAAATGATATACTGTACAGTGAAAGCTCTGCCGGCGTGACTGCTTCTGGGTGTCTTCCACCTCACCCTCTCTGCTCTATTTATAACTCTATGGGAAATTGCTGAGTGGGCTCTTCTAAGGGGTTTTGCTGTAATTGATTCAAAATGCAAGTTGTCTCTTTGGTGGAGAGAAAAGGGGAGAAAAAGGATATCCATTCAGTTCTACCAGTGGTATATACATGAGGTTAGGACAAACATCTGTGCGTTTTAAAGTGGATCCTGTTCTGACCAGATACTAAATCACTGTAATAAACACAGTGTGTGGACATCGGAGCCAGAGCCCTGCGCTCCTATAATCACTGTAATGGGGCCACACCCATAATACCCTACCACTGTGGTTCATCAGCTGTGATTCATCCAGAGTGTAATGTGGCCTGCTGTTGAATCACATCTCCTATAACATGTGTATGTTTCATCTGGCAGCAGTAAAAGCTGCTCCCGCATAAATTATGGCAATAAAAAGATTAAATCAATTACTCCTGGCTGGGTGAGAGCCACGACACCCATTATAACACACAGTTCAAGACATTTCAGAATTTAAAACACTCTACCCACTAGGTAGGTTTTTTTTTTTTTTTTTAAATTTTCTCAAAGACAGCAGTTAAATTGAGGTCCTGTAGTATTTCTCTTAAATATCTGGTAAAGATTCATATAAAATCATAGCAGCGTCGATATTTAACATGGAATATTTGAAAGGATCAATGTTTTGCATCAGTTTTCCACATTGCAGCGAGGCAGGGAGGATTCTAGTCGTTTCAGTGTTGTGAGTTTGATGGCTGATGCCAGAATATGAATCATATTCAGTCTGTGATATCTCTGACAGCTCACCACCCGTCCACAAACAAAACAGCACATTCTGCAGCTGTACGCAAACCGCTGCTGTTATTTATGCCCAAAAAATACCCAAACCTGTTCCAACTATTTTCATGCTCGCAGGCTGTGGAGAGCACTCCCGATGTGTGTGTGTGTGTGTGTGTGTGTGTGCGTGCGTGTCGGTCATCAGGTTTTTAGGGATTCACTGATACACACTCAACTCATGATTCAATACAATTTCCGGTAATGGTTTAACAATATGATTTTATTTTTATTTGTATAATTCAATGAGCTTTCAGACAATTTGTGACTGAAATGATTCCTCGAATTCTCAACATTTCTGAGGAAGGATGTAACTGCAAAACACAAACTACGAAAGGAATGCATATTTATGAAAACATATCTAAATATATAAAAATTGCAAAAATATGCTTTCTGTAATTATTAACAGTGTAGAATCCTTTTTATTTCTCTAAGTTAGGGTAAACTGCAAAACAGCACATCTTAGTAGTGCAAATGAAGTTATACTTTATCTTAAATAACAAAAACATTAATAAATGATTGGATTTTTAAACCAATCCAACATCAACATAGCAATGTGAATAATTCTAATAAATGCACTCATTCATTCATTTTCTTGAAGCAAGTCAATCGGTATTCGTCTCATCTGGAACAAGACACCACTTGAGGGCCACGCATTGACACGGACGACTCTGAGCAACCAGTTCACCTAACTCAGGTGTTTTTGATGGTGGGAACAACCTGGACAGAACCCACACAGACGTGAGGAAGTCAACACTAAACTCCCTCTGCTCTTTAATAAGGCTTCGCAGTTCATTTCTCTTCTGATTTGAATGGTCACACATGTGTGTGTATTTTGTAACTTTCTCGTGATGCAGCATTAAATTACTTCTGGTTCTTCGTTTGTCAGAAGCTCGTGTTGATGTTGATGAGTCCTTGTTGTTGTTGAGGATAACCGACTTCATGGAGATCTTATGTTTTCATTGTTAAACATCTCTGATGGGTTACCAGTCTTCATATGAGCAGAGCTTCGTTCCACTTTGACCTAAAATATGCTGACTGCTCTAAAGCAGATTCAAAAGCGTTTGGATTACTTCTATATCCCACCATCTTTTATGTTTATAAGGTACTTACAATAAGATATTACTCATGTCATACATTTCTAGATTTCATGATGGCTGCTCTGATCAATATTTGATATTATTGATAGTCAAACACCTAGCAGTAGTGTGACAGATCACCTGACTGCTGTCCTCTCATCTGTACACGTTACTCTCCCTTTAACCCCTCGTTGGCCTGATCCGCTCCACTTAATCGTATTGCAATAATAGAAATGCAAACAACTGACATTTATTTGTTAATTTTGATGGAAACCAGATTATCTTTTAAAATGAATACTTCATAGACATAGATATAATAACTGAAGTGGAATATGTCCATCCAGCACATGTCCTCTACATGGTTAGTGGTTAGGAAATGGCTGCAATGAATGAGTGTCCATAATGTACTTTAAACCCTTCTAGTGTGTGTGTGTGTGTGTGTGTGTGTGTGTGTGTGCGCGCGCGTGCGTGCGTGTGTGTGCGCGCGTGCGTGTGCGTGTGTGTTTGTGTGTCTAATGACTTGATGTTTGATGGCTCCTACTTCCTGCATCACCATCACATGACCTCACATGACCTTTGTGGCTGTGACAAAGTCTTCCCTGTAGCAGTGATGTCATATTGATGGTAGTGATGTCAGAGAATGCAGGTCATCTCTCTCTCTGTGTGTAGTTGGTGGATTGTGATGTTTCTAATCCCTCATCTCTCTCCTCTCTTATGTCTCCTTCCTCCCCCTCCTCCTCTCTTGCCCCCTACTTCCTGTCTGTCTGTTATCTCCTCTTTCCTCCTGTTTGTATCTTTAACCCTCCCCTCCTCCTCCCTTTCTGCCCTCTGTGTCTTGTTTTCCCTCCATCAGGTGTCCTAATGACTATACGGGGGACCACTGTCAAAAATCCGTCATTGCCGGTTTCTACAGTATGTCCATTTTCTCTTGTCTGTCTCCTTCTCACTGCGATGCTGCATGCTGTATTGGAGGGTTCGGATGGAGGGAATATTCTGTGTGTGATGGTGTGTGAATGTGAGATTGCATGTCTCGGTTTCCCTTCCTCTCCCTGTCTCCCCTGGTTCCTCTGTGGTGCTCCTCTGGTGGCCCTAACAATCCAGGCAAATTCTGAATTTGATGGGATTGATGGGATTATTTAGTGAGCGTGACAGAATAGATGCTTACTGGGTCCAGATAAAAAGAAACACAATTAATTCACCTGCACAGAAAGAAACAGAGGAGACAGAGAATTCACACGATAAACAATGTGGAACTGAAGTTATTTGATTTCATTGGAACACATTCTCACATTTCTTGGTTGATTATCCATCAGTTCTTCTTTCTAGCAGCAAACCAAAAAAACAAATGAAGCTGAGAGGATATGAAGTATTAAGAGAAGGTTAACAAGTGTTGCTGTCTGACGGTTCTTTCTTTAACAAAGAAAGAAAAAATCCTTGATTGTTTTTACGTTTTGGAGGAGCACTACTGAAAAATGAAGATTTTATGTCAACAACAATACCAGCTTTTGAACAGCTGCCACTCAAGAAGACACATCGTGTCCAAAAGTGGATAAAATTGTGAGCCAGAAAACATTAAATATTGCATGTTTTAAATGAATGGGATTAGAAATCAGTGGTTATATCTATCTGATATTGATTTTCAAATGTAAGATTCATTGATGTCATGTGATCGGGGGTCAAAGGCTGTTGTTTTCATGTCTGTGGCTAGATGCTGCTTGAAATGTTCCAGGGTCGATGCATTTTTGTTTCTCATCTCCATGTATATTAAATTATTGGAATAGTTTGACATTTTAGTGACATACACTTATTTACATGGCAGGTAGTGTGTTAAAAATGAAACCACATCCGAGAAGCGGTTAGCCTGGATTAGCATCAAGACTGGAGACGGGAGTGAAGCCATGTGAACAAACACAGTTAACACAGAGGTCGTGCAACAGCACCGCAGCAAAGACTCCTCTATTCAAGATTCTTTTGTTTACATGGAAGAAGACAATGTGTGATTTGGTGCGGTTAATATATTGAAAGAAGACCTGCGTTATACCCTTATTGCATTTGCATCTTCCATTGAGATGGAAAAAAGGTGCACCGATAGATAAAGGGGCTAAAATCCTTGTAGCTTCTCTGCAAGCTCAGTACCATGTAAAATATATGTTGTTTTATTACTGCTAAACTTGTATTTCAAAGCTGATGTTTCGGGTTTTTTCAGGCCGTACTTGAAGCTTTTTCATCCTTAACTTTTTTTGTGCTGTTACCCAGTCTTTGTGCTAAGCTGAGCTAACACTCTCATACCTCGAGCATCATACTGACCTTTGTGATGTCACACATATAGAAACAAATATAGAGTTTCCACAATATGTCAGACTATTCCTTTAAATTAAACGGCACTCTCTAGTGATTGCGTGGGCAGTGACACTGGAACTCATATATTCTGTATTGGTAAAGTCACATGATAACCAGAGGTTAAAGTGTATGGGGTCATTCATGTATCTCCTAGTTGGGGTGGGGTCATATTCCTGTTACTCCACCAGCAATCACTCAGAGATTTAAAAAAAATTTTTTAAAAAATCACCCTCTTCTTCTTGTTTCCAGGAGTAAGACGTGTGGTCGTGTTGTGCTGCTCTCCTGCTTGTTGTTTGCCTGTTTCCACACTGAATCACGTTTAACAGTTTTCACATCATGAGATTATGAAGATATAAGTAACATTTATTTTGACCCCGTCATCAAGATTTGTGCTCATCCTAAAAATCTTTCTGGTGACATTGTGTTTTCATTTTGCATCGTGATTCTCTTTCAGTCAGTCAGAGAAAGTGTTATTGCCTGTTTTTTAAGTGGTGCAAAAGTTGTTTTTTTTAAAAACCCCACAGTGAAAACGTAGAGCAGTGAGGTTACAGGATGACTTTTCATATGAGCATCTCTTTTTATGGCCAGTAATGCATGCAAAGCTGTGGACATTTGGAATGCTGACATGATTTCCCTGTAAATCATATGAAAAGTGATAATAGCTTTACGCAGCAGTATAGTGGGACAAAGTGCTATGCTAGGGGTATGCTGTGATCAATATAAAGGCACACAATTAGTCAAATGAGTTACAGCACCCACCCCCATCTGCTGTGCCAGCCTCATCAACTATACTGTGTTTTTATGTTGGACAGTAACTCACTGCTTTTTATCTTTTGTTTTTCTTGATATTTTTATTTGATCTTCTTTTCTTTTCTTTCTTTTTTTTATTTTTTATATTTCTGTCCGATGTTGTTTACTCCAGAAATGAGGTCTAGTAAATATAGCAGTAAGTGATGTGGCTTCTTGTCTTGCTGTCTTCGTCTGTCTGTCTCTGCATGCCTTTTCCTGCCTGTTGGCTTCTCTTTCCTTCTAACTTGGGTTCATTTTCTCCCTTCTTGATTTGGTTTGGTTCTGTTTTTTGCCTGTCATTTCTGGGGGGGAGGTGGGGGGGGGGGTCACAGAGCTGAGGCTGTCTGAGTTGTCTGTCTGTTACTGGACGGTACACATGTAAACTGCTAGAGCTGACAGCACTACTTAACTTACATCCTGGTTTAGCGTATACAGGACATGAACTGATAAATTTTCTCCAAAGTGGACATTACACCTGACCCTATCTGTCTTTTTCTTTTTACCATGACAACTTTCTGCGCTGGCAGATCTTCTCAGAATTAAATTTATGGGTATGGAACATTATTATTCATTTTGCTGTGCTTAAAGGGTTTGCCAAGATCCTCTCACAGTCACACATTATTGTGCCATCTTCTTTCTAAAACCAACAACTGGGTCTCCCTCAACCTGTCCCTCTTTTTCTCCTGCCCACTAACCTCCCTTAACAGACATGTAACCTCCCTTCTCTGCATGCAAAGACACAAATTAGTCAGAAGGGACGTATTAATGAAAGTACAGAGGTGAAGCGAAACACAACACCAAGTGGCCAAATCCATGTTGTGTTTCTGGGGACACCAAAAGCAGAGCAGAATTGACCCTTCTTTGTCCAAATATCAGAACCTGTTTCACGTCAACGCTAAATACAAGTATCTGGCTCGGCCTCTGGGCTTTGGCAATGTGCGTATTGGCTTCAGCAGCCTGTCGAATAAAAACATGCAAGCTGCGAGTATTTTTGCAAAGTGCTGCCAAAAAGGAGCAAAAGCCCTGACAACATAGTCTGTCCTTATTATTCTGCCCTTGATTGACTCTGTCAGAGTCGAGAGCTCGTCTGTCCTAAATCAAGATTGCTGTTGGCTCCACTGTGCCAAGCGAGCTCGCCTTCCCATTTTCCGTTACCTTTCTGTATCAGTAACCCGTGACACACACACAATGCCGGGCTTTCGTAGGCTTTGTCAATCCCTACAGAGGCCCTTTATTTAGAAACCAACGCCCCCTCCCGTCCTTGCCCCCCTTTCCTTCCCTTCCCTTCAGTGGCGTGTCGTGAACACTTTGAGGGAGGGGAGAGGGGAAAAGGTGAGGTGAGGTGATGAAATAGGTGAAGGGAACAGTTTCAGATCCACCTGCCCCTGTTTCAAGCCACAGTTAAGAAGAGAAATGAATAAATGCAGCTTTCTAATCGGCCTTATTTACCTCATTCTCAACCAGATTTCCATAAGAAGTAAAGCTAGAAACATAAGAAGGCCGTTTTCAGCTATTCATTTCCTGTTAGTGAGGTTGTCTTAAATGGACAGCGTCACAAAGATCACCAACAGAGGGTTTATGACATTGAAATAGTATGATTGGTCCTTAAGGGCTTTAATTAGACCATTACTAATAATCCAGGGCCTCTATAATCCTGTTTTGGTAGATAAGAGGACAAAGTCAGGCCAGTCTTTGGACGGTTCTCCTGGTCCTGCTCCTTCTCCCCTATCAATCCCCTTCCCTCTCCTTTCATCTGAAAGGTTCCTCCTTCTCTTCCTGCCTCACCACTTAACCTTTCCTCCTTTTATTCCCTCCCTCCTCCCCTCATGTTTTATTGTGTTTATCGCTCCCTTTGTCATTGTGTTGTTGCGCTTGCCATTCTGAGTGTTACACCACAACAGGCCCAGAAGAATGAACACCTAGATGCATTGTGAAAATTGGAAAAGCAGAATCACAAATCTCTTAGGTCGAATTCCAGTTTTTTATCATCCAAATGTGTCAACAGACATTCTCAAAAGTGTTGTAAGTATGACACGAAGACTAACCCAAAAAAAGGTGGAAATAGCAAATGTCAAGTGTATGGTAAAGAAAAAGTTTGACTGTTATTTATGAAGTAGTTTCTTATGCAAATGTTTTTCAGTCTTATTTAGCTCATAAATACCATGGATTACTGTTTGTACCTGATTATCAAGCCAACATACATGAATTAAAGCTGGGCTCAGAGTACACATGTTCACCTCTCCTAAAAATCAGAAGATAAATCTAGTCTGGGACCTGAACCAATGTCTGGAATATGTATTCATTTGAAAATCAACACCAAAACATAATGGGTTCTATTCTGGTTCAAGGCCCATCATCCCACCGAGTTTCATGGAAATCGATTTGGTATTTTTGGCATTGACCTGCTGACAAACCAGCAAACAGACACACAGTGGTGAAAATCTGACCTCCTCCATTTCTTCTGTTTGTTTTATTTTATTTTATTTTATTTTTTTAATTCAAGTTTAAGTGTTTCTAGAAGTTGTTGCATCTGATCAGCCTTCACATTGTTATTTCTGCTTCTCAGTGAGAGCTCATTAGAGACGGATGAGGCGAATGCATCCACCTCTCTCACTCAGTAATTATAATCTTAACAATACCCTTTAGAGCAGAGTGTCAAACCCAAGGCCCGGGGGCCAAATGTGGCCCTCCACATCATTTTATGTGGCCCGCGAGAACATAAAAGGTCAGAGTGTCTAAAAATAAATAGGTCAAAAGTGTGCTTTGACAAAAACTACATTTCCCACAATGCAGTAATTAAACCTATTTTATCTTTGACAAAAAGATTTTGAACAAATTTAATGTCCTAACTTGTGTTTGATGTTATTTTTCTTTATTCACTTGGATAGTTTGATCATTGATTGATGGAATTTTGTGGGTTTCATAACCTGAAAAATTAAAAGGATATTATTAGAACAAAAAGCAAAGTTTTTTTTCTGTGTAACTAATGTTTGTAACTTGAATAATTAATAAATTCAGAGTTATTTAACATTAAGGAGTAGTTACATTTATATTACATTACATTGACTCACATTTACTTACATTTTTAAGTTATATCTGGCCCTCTGAGGACAGCTGTTATGCTGATGTGACCCTCGGTGAAAACGAGTTTGACACCCCTGCTTTAGAGTCTGATGCAACCTTATTTTCAAACCATATAGTGTTCACATTTTTAAGATTAGGGAGAATTATTGACAATTATTAAACTCATGTACTGTACTCTGAGCCTGACATGAGGTCAAATTTTTCAAGTCAAATAAAACAGATTAAAATTGAAAATCAATCAAACTAAATAATGGTGGTTAGAAGTGGGATTTCATTAATAGACAAATATTTTCTTAAATGTGTTAAAATTTCATTTTTATTTCACCTCCAATGGTTTAACCTCTGAACTTCCTGCACAGAGGTAGGAGTGTTTCCCAGGACCTCGTGACATCGCTGATGGGTGTGAACTGACCACCTGCTGTTGAAGCTCCAATCCTTTCTGCCCCAAAATTATATTCTCAAGCCGGTGTGGTGTTAACGCTTTGAAAAAAAAAAACAATGCTTATTTTCTTTTAATGATCTCATCCATGCAGGCATGCATTCAGATCCCCTCCAGCGCCACCTGTAGCATTACATTTCCATGGCCATTGTAAACAAACTTGTGTAGGGACAGCAGGAAGTCTATGACAGGATGTAGGTTCACCAGTCTGCTTTTCATCATATTTGAGCTGGTAGAATGACTCCTGTTACTGTAGTAGAGTTTAAACAGTAAGCCATGTGACATGATAGAGCAGGAGATGTTTAAAGACAGCACAGGGGAGAGGATGGCAGCAGATGACAATGAGAAACCTGTGTGTGTAGTTAACATCAATGGAGTAGCGCTTATGCTATGTGTCTGTGTGCGCGTGTGCATGTTCTTGTCTGTGTTGGGACTGTCTGTCTGCAATGCATGGTTTTGTGTGTGTGTGTGTGTGTGTGTGTGTGTGTGTGTGTGTGTGTGTGTGTGTGTGTGTGTGTGTGTGTGTGTGTGTGTGTGTGTGTGTGTGTGTGTGTGTGTGTGTGTGTGTGTGTGTTTTTATCCACAGAGGCTGAGGAGCTCTACCAGAGGCGGGTGCTGACGATCACAGGCATCTGCGTGGCGCTCTTGGTGGTGGGCATCGTTTGTGTGGTGGCCTACTGCAAAACCAAGTATGTGTGTTTCATTAAAAGTAAAGTCATTAAAGGCTCCGCAAAACTAGAATCTAACCAGCTCTGCATGTTGTGGAGCAATGTAGGACAAAGTTTTACAAACTCAACAGAGTAAAAGCAGTCATATCATAAAAATCCTCAGTAGTTCAGTTAAAAGCAGTCGCACAGAAGTAGCATCACCAAAATGTACTTATGTGTACCTCAGAGATGATAGTGGAACTACTGACAACTCGCACATGACAGATAACAGACGGCCCCTAACTGGAATGGGGGCCCCTATGACTGACTGAGCCGCTGACTGAGTCTCTCAGTTAGTTATCGGTAGCTTTACTATCTTGATTACTTAGAGCGTGTGAACATTCTCTCAATAGAACTGCATATGAAACAGCAGATGGACTAGAAGACATTGCAGAAAAACGGGTGGGAAAAAAACTCTTTAAATAACCGGTTGGACGCTTCAACAAGCTGCAATTTAAAAATATAAAACATGCATTGAAAATGGAAAATCTAACTAGCTAAATATTTTTAAATAGCGAATTCCGATCAAAACTAAATAACTGTTGTCGTACTGCATGGCTTCCTCCTCACCTCAGATCTGTCAGGATCATATTTTATTTAACTCTCCAGCTGCTGTAGGAGAAAACAGAATAACAGAGGCAGTGAGGACAGAGAGGGAGACACAGCAACAAGCCTCACATGTGATTCTGTAATGTGTAACTCTAACATCAACCAGAATGTCTGGCTGGAGAAAAAAAAAAACCCACCCACAGTAAAGTAGACGCAGCTCAATGCCAGTGCAATGACAAGACAACTCACGTCACGTTTAAATTTTATTTAAAAAACAAACATTTTTAAAAAAAATGTCAAACCCCAAAGATTGTGTATTATGTTTGTATAATATTACAACACAGTCTGTCATAATAGTAAATAGTTTATACCAGTCTTTTAGGTAAGAGAACATAAAGAAAGAAGGTTGAGGTTCAGGTTGTCTCAATCACTGCCTCTAGTTTAGCATATAGTCATATACTCTGATTACTTTCACCTCCACCTGTCCAGGAAGCAGAGGAAGAAGATGCACAGTCACCTGCACCAGAACCAGAATCAGTGTATGGAGCAACCCAACCGCATGCTGGCCAACGGGCCCAACCACCCCGGACCGGGTCCCGAGGAGATCCCCATGATTGACGTGAGTGTGAACACCTGAAACACACAGCAGAGACAGGTGCAGCTGATGTGGTGCGACATCGACGTGACGCCTCGTCCTATTGGTTATCAGGAATCACTCAGTTTCTCAGAGTTCAACAAAATCATCAGGCAAGAGGGAGAACAAACATTTTGCTTTTCTAGGGTTTGTTTTTGTTTGTTTGGTTTTTTTTTTTTACTAGAGATGCTGGCTGAGTGTGAACTTAATGCAGGTTTTGCTTCGACTCCAACAAGAAGGTCGTTTGCAGCCTTTAGAAGAGTTCGGACATGTCGACACGTTACTGTCAGATGTTAAAAAGAGGCCAGAAAACATTTCCATCCTCTTGATGTTATAAGCATGAGTCAGCAGCAGTAAAGAGCAGTGAGGACTGTAACCGTCTGCATGGAAGAATCCTCTCATATATAGTGATGAGAGGAGCCTTCAATATTGTAGATTTAAATATAATGTGTCTATATTTACTGTGTGTTTTATTATTGAAACAATAAGCAGTCTGTGTGTTGACTGTCTGTTTACTGTCTGTTTACTGTCTGTTTACTGCAGTACATTTCCAAGAGCATCCCAACGACAGAGTGTGTCATCAGTCACGGAGCTGAAGGTGCAGGCAACTACGCAGGCAGCCGAATGTCAACCCGCTCGCACCACTCTACCACTGCCTCACACGCCTCCAGGTGGACCCCACCACACACACACACACACATTCACACACACACACCCAATCACACACACTCAATCAAAATCATTACAACTATATCTACACATCAATTACTTTTCTTCACATAATCAGATTTAGTTGTCATAGAGAAGATTTTTTTTTAACATTATTAAGAGCAACAGGAACATTATTTATGGTCCATAATATTTTGTCCATGTATTCCAACTTGTTGTGAATCCTTTTTTAATTTAATATACGTTATTCCACATGTTGTGATAAGATTTGAATCTGGGTTTTTGTTGAAGTGATCAATTGCTTCTTTTTATGATGGCTCTGATAATCCAGCGATCATTCCTCCATTGATCCCTCCTGCCTCCTCACTACCGTTGTAACCTTTTAAACCGCTTCTGTCGACTCCCACATTCACAGACACGAGGAGCAGACGTGGAGCATGGAGCGTACAGAGAGTATGAACTCCGACTGCCAGTCGGGGGGGCTGTCCAGCTCGGTGGGAACCAGTAAGTGCAGCAGCCCGGCCTGCATGGCCAGGAGGGCGGCCCACTGGGGCTGCACCGACCCCTCCAGTCCTGGAATGCAGTACGGGGATTCCTACGACTCTCTCAGAGACTCGCCTCACAGCGACAGGTGCGTTCATGCATGTGTGTGTGTGTGTGTGTGTGTGTGTGTGTGTGTGTGTGTGTGTGCTGATTGCAATTTAATCTATGTATGTTCTCGACTCCACAACGCTTTTAATTTTTTCGTTGACACTGAAACCTCTCCAGCCATGAGCTGGCGTCTCATCTGGGATGTTCCCTGCTTCTCACCTGTAGTCAGGTAAGACAGGCTCCAGCAGACCCCGTGACCCGTAAAAGGGATCAGCAGCTGTAGACAGGACACTACAATCATCTCATCTACAGGAAAATGGATGGATGGACTCCCACCTCTTTACTCTTTGGCGACCCCAAGTGGCCTTAATGTGTATTACATGTTTAATCTGATAATTCACCACCCAGATGGTGTACAGCATGTTGTTATCATTACTGTTATAAAACAGTGATATTCTGGAACATTAAGGAGGTCTTTGTGTGAATTGGTAGTGGAGCTAAAGAATCATTTCAAACGATTTTTACCTCTGCCAGTGAGGGAGGGAGGAGGTTAATGGATTGATGACTTTGTTTGTCTGCGAGATACCTTGAGAAATTTTCAGTAGAATTTAATGATTAAGTTACAGTAGTGAATTTACCTCCTGCACCTGATGTGTCGACCTACAACAGTTTAAAGTGGATATTCATCTGGCTTTCACTTCATATCCTGATAATTATAGTATAACACCTCAAACAGGGATCTTAACAGATGTTGTACATCTCTTGTTGAGGGAACACCACCACCACGATGGTAATGTTCTAATTAACTACAGGATGATATCCACCCATCCATTTATCAGTCAGATACTTTAAAGGATAGTTTCACTCCAAAGTAACTCCCTTCAAAAGAAATCAACATCCTGCAGGAGGTTTCTATCAGGCTCTGCTGCTGGTTTATTGACGGTTCCCATAAACTATCTAAAGAAAATCATGGAAGTCGTTTATTAAGGTCAAAGGTTCTGGAGCAAATCACCGACAGACATCCTGGAAGTTCTGTAAATGTTTTTAAAAGAAAACATTCAACTTATCTCATTATGCTTCATCTCTCTACACTGCACTTAAAATATTGTTCTTGCTTTTGTATTTTTAATGTTTGCTATTCTTAATCCCATTTCGTTTTTATTTTTATCAGTATTTAAAATTAGTTTTATTCTTTCTTTTTTTTCTATTGTTATACACTTTTACTTCTACTATTGTAGTCCAGGTCAGATGATTTTACTCTTTCTAGCTCTACCACTGAACCACTGCCGCCCACGTGGTGCACGTCATTTTTTGTGTTTTCAAGTACCCTGACCTGCGTTTTTTCAAAGAAAAGGTGCTTTACAAATAAAGTAATTTAGTAATTATGAATTATTTTTTGTCATGGATGTCTAGACCACTTCAACTTTGTGAAAAAGCCTTTTGTTAATATCATGAAAAATAAGGCCAGTAAAAACAATGAAAACATTACATAATGTCACACAATCTGTTGATTGTTTTTCTGTCCAGGTATGTGTCGGCGCTTACCACTCCAGCCCGTTTGTCTCCGGTGGAGTTCCACTACCCCCCGTTGCCACCCCAGGTGCCCACCTTCCAGATCACATCACCAAACACAAGCCACGCCCTCTCCCTGCCCCCCGCCGCTGCTGCCTACCACAGAGACGATGATCTGCCCCTGCTGCGCTGCCCTGATGTACGTTGGAAGGCAGTGAACACAAACACATCTTCACTCGTTCATCATACAGTACATCCCATAAACAGACCAACACCAACAACATGTCAGTCTGTCAGGGTTTGGATTTTTGGTTGGATGTGTTTATTTAAATTAAAGGAAGAATGATTGGTGGCGTTTGTTCTATTTTAGGACGGCAGTTTGTACAGGCAGCCCCGACGTCCGAGGCGACCCTACCTGACGGAGAGCACAGGAAGCCTACCGTCCAGCCCCTACCGTCTCCCTGACGACGAGGCCTACGAGACGACGCAGGAGTACGCCTCTTCACGGGAACCCATCCGGAGTCGACGCCGCCCGCGACGCAACCGTCTCAACGGACACATCTCCCAGCGTTCAGCGGGGGTACGGAACTACAGCTCACAGAGCTTCAGCCAGTCAGAGGAGGAGGAGGAGGAGGAGGAAGAGGACGCTCACGGGGAGAGCACGCCTTTCCTTAGTATGCAGAACATGAACATGGACACGCCCTTAGCCGTCCCCGGGTTCCGCTCGGCGTCCGGCGCAGACACACGGACTCACCGCGGGCTGAGTCGGCCGACCACGCGGAGCAACGGGCAGGGTCGCGGCCCCCAGTCCCAGCGCTCCAAGGCCGACAACATGCCGCTTTAAGACTCACCCCCACCCCCACCCCGCCACCACCCACCCACCACCTCACACACTCTCCTCCTCCCCCCACACACACAACCCGTGGACTAGAGACCTGCATCTAGGAGAAATATTTTTATTTTGTATAACAGACAGATATTCTAAACAAATGAAATATTTATTTTCATTTCTGCAAAAATTGTCTACTAGCTAACAGCAAAGACTTTTTTATAAATGGGGGGGGGGATATTTATATGTAAAGTTTTTTGATTTACAGCATTATGAAAGGTGAAAAAATAGAGAATTACGTGCCAATTTTTTCACAAGTTAGATAAATAGAATAATATTGTGGTGCCTTTTGCTGTATGCTGAAGTTGGAGGTCCCATTGAGTTTTTGTAGCCTTTCTTATGAAGACTCCTCGTTTTTATAGAGACCAACCCTCTTCCTTCCTTTTGCTTTATTTGGTTTCTCTGATTTGGGATCTTCTTTTTTCGACTGTGATCTGATCATATCATCATGCAATATCGATTCCTCCTGTGTAAAAGGTGTCTGTTTACATGATCCACCACGATGCACTCGTTTCACAGGGACATCAGTCACCGACGCGACTTGAAGTGTGGGGGAAAGTTTTCGTTTGGAGCATTTCTGGATGAATCCCATCGGTCATTCTCTGTCGTCATGCACCTCCTGTCAATCATCTGTTGTTGTTTCTGTGGTAACGAGGGCGTTAGGAAGCTGGTGAGGGAGAACCACACTAGATTATTGTATAGGTGTTCAGGGTGCTGCTATGACTTAGGTGCTGGTTGCAATGTGTGTGTGTGTGTGTGTGTGTGTGTGTGTGTGTGTGTGTGTGTGTGTGTGTGTGTGTGTGTGTGTGTGTGTGTGTGTGTGTGTGTGTGTGTGTGTTTCTGTCTGGATGTACACCTCATCAAGTCTCCTTAGGTTCCACCTCCAGGGTGTGGTCTCATGTTTGACTGACGTGCTCATCCCACCAGTCCTCACGCTGCCAGAAGCTCCATTGCACTGTAAGACCATCTCTCCATGAGCAGTCATTGGCCAGGGAGCTGCCGACCCAAACCAACCCAACCAATCCAGTGATAATCCAGCCTGACTCCGGCCTCCCGTGGACTGCCCAGCCCACCTGTTTCCTATGCCAGCAGCTTAGAGCCGCACTGTGTCTCAGGACTTCCTCATCACATCACAGCCAAAAAAGACTTAAAGCAGAGAGTGCACGTCATCTCAGTCACGGTCCAGTCCACAGGCCAGGTCTACTAGCCTTCCTCTCCTCCACGGTCGTCCGTCCGTCACTGTCGTTGCGTTCGTTCACGGTCAAAGGCAGCAGAGAATGAGCAGGGAAAGTCATTGTGTGAAGTCTGAGGCTGTATGTGAGCTGATGTGTCGCTGAATGTGGGTAAAAATGAGGATGATGATGAAAAAGTGTATGTTGTGTGGAGGGCACATCTGTTCACTATCTACAGGCGATAGATAGGAGCCCTGTGCCCTTTTGAGAGGATGATATTTTTCTTTCTGTTCTTTCACTCATTTAATCCTGCTGGATCCTTTGCAGGCCCTCGTCAGCCCTGGAACCACGACCAGCTTTTATCCCCGTAGAGACGGAAAAGCTCTGACGGGAAAATCTGTTGCAGGTTCATACATTTCTGAGTCTCCTATTTATTCTTCAGCTCACAGCCAAAATGATAACACTGATTAGTGCATCTTTGATTTGCATTCCTGTACCATTATTGACCTTGAGTTGCTTGGTCATAACAACTGGATGATCCGTGATGCGTCCGTCTACGTCTTACCCCTCCACCGCGCCTTGCTCCTCACACTCACACACCTTTTTCATGAACAATGGGCTGATCGTGTCAGAATCTCTTCCACAACAAGATATTCATAGAGACACTTTCAAGGTCGCCACACCAAGTGTCAGATACAATACGTGTCCCTATTAATGTTGGTTTCCAAAAGTAGAATATTTTTAGTTTCTTTTCTCACACAGGAAATGCATGGGAAGTATCTTAAAAATGGCATCACAACCCTCAGATTCAGGGGAATGACACTAGAAATATATTTAAAAAAAACATTTGGGTTCACGGCCAAAGGTTTGGCTAGTTTTGTCTTACTATTCACTGTAATCAGTTGGGATTTGCAATGTGGAAATACTGCAAGTGACGGTAGTGTGCTTCTAGAGTTAGATGAATTGTTAACACCCCTCCTCTCTTTTTCTCCTCACCCTGCACTCCCTCCTTGTCCTTTACATAGACCCATGCATTTCACACAATCATCACACATAATGAAGCACACACTGAGACACACACAGACACACAAATCCTCATTGGACACACATGCACACATGTACACTCAAAGACCCTCCATGTTTGTGTTTGTCAAGCAGTTTGCCTTTGTCTTTTTTACCTACCGACTTCCTCTCCTTCCCTCTCCTCTCTCCTCCTCCTCCTGTCCTCTCCTCCTTTCCTCTCCTCCTTTCCTCTCCTCTGCATGTCCTAGTGGTACTGGTAGTTGGGTGCATGGAAAAAGCAGCAAGCAAATCGTTTTTCCACTCGGTGAAAAAAATAATAAAAAATAAAAATGTGTCTTCATTTTAACATTCAGCAATAAATCCCCTTCTCTTCATGTTCATCATTCTCGGAAATATCCTAGAAGATTTTTTGCAAGTTTTATCAAAAACATACTACTTGTAAAAGAAGGAAAAATCCAAAAACCACCCCTTCATATGAAGAATAAAACTTTATTCCTACCATTTTGAAACGGTCCTGTCATCTTTGCAAAAAAAAAAAAAACAGCTGTTTTTTTGCACTTATTGGTTTACATTCCTGCAAATTTCCACCTGCTGTCCCCTCCTTATTAACCTAAAAGTATCATGTAATGTAAGAATGGGTGTTGCTTAGATTGAACACTAGATGGCAGCATTTCCTTCACGCTGCAACAAGCTTGACTCGTTTGACCTGTTATGTCAAGTCATATGTGTGATGTTGAAATGCTCCTTTTCTCTGCCTACATTCATGCTACTAAACATGTGACTGTCTATTCAAACAAATGTTTGATATGAGGTTGAATACAGGGAAGCATTAATGATCTGAAAACCTGGTCCTTTCAGTCTTAAAGGGAAAATTCATGGATCAACCAGATCTGGATAAACAAAACAAATTTGAATCTTTCTTGTCTTGGGGAAATATCACACTCTTCTTTGCAATCAGTCAGGTAGTTTGATTTTTTTTTTTAATTAAATGGTAAACAAAGCCTTGTCTTGCTATTCAAAAGAAAAAAAAATCCTGGCTCTTGACCAAAATTTGACGCATTAAAAATAGAACAACCCTCCTACTGAGTTTCATCACAATCCATAAGGAAGTTTATGTGTAATAAATAGATCTAAATTTAAAAAAAAAAAAATCTTTAAGTCTCTGGATCCCCTCCCAAACTGAACGTGTTCTTCCTCTCTACATGGACAACCCTCCTGCTGAGTCTCATGAGCTCCTTTGTTTCAGTACTTCTAACAGACAAAAGCACAAATGAACAGATGCAGATAAAAACACGGACGTTTCATCTGGACTGAGGTGGAATCTAACATCCCTCTACTTCAATTCAAACGTTTGTGTTGTCAGATTTACGTTTGGGTGACTCAATTCTTCTTTCAGCACCGTGGTTAGGTCCTGGGTGTCTCCTCTATGGAAATAATGTCCAAGGATAAATAATTTCACTATCACTTTTAATATTTTGACAGAAGCATTATTTAATCCCTCTGGTGGTGGGGAGTCTCCTGCCTCCTGCCACCACCCCCCCCCCCACAGTCCCACCCAGGTGTAACTAGTAATACATAACTGGTTGTGGGTGTTAAACTGGAGTGGACAAGGTGAGTTAAGAGTTAAGGTGTGTTCATCTCCTCCCTTACAGATTGGTTTGTACCCCCAGGCTTACTCAGCCTGATAAACTGGTGAAGTAACATGTCCTTCATGTTCACTCACTTCCTGTCATCGGTGTATTCCTGTGTGTATGTACACGACTGTGTGCGGGTGCTTACTAAAGCACTTTTTATTATTATTAAAACAAGTGTTCAGGGTCAACAGCAGCCTCTTTTGCTGACAGGACAGACGACTGGAACTGATGGACAAACTGCATCAAACTGTTGGTGGGGAAGAGCTTTTCTTTCTTCAGTTTTCTTAAGAGAAATGAGTCGGTGATGAGGTCTTCAGTCTTCTAGCGTGGAACATCAGCTGCGCTCATCAAAACGGATCCAGTACTCAGTGAATCAGGGACCCTGCAAATGCATGTAAGTTAAAAAAAAACCTGCAGAATAAGCCTTGACTTTAGGTTTGACGATGAATATCAATATGAATATTCTGTGTGACCTGCTGATGGAACTTTATGTTACGCAAGTAGAACAAGCGCCACATGTTCTGTCTTCACCATTCAAACGTTGTCGAGGTTCGAAGTGACTTCAGCAGGTGGCAAAACATGACTTTAAGAACTTTTTAATCGTATCACAAGAGCTTCAGTGCTCAGCTGTCACAGAACTGTGGATGCACGTCTTCATTTTACTTTTTATCTACAACTTTGTGGATCCTAAATGGACCTAGAATGTTTAGATTTTATTCCAACATACCCTCGTCCCCCTCTCATTATTGCCACCAAGTGCTTATTATGCATGTACCTACTCATTCTGGGCATTGATAAACTGTATACTGTATTGTATTCTGTCATTCAAAAACAACATATTTAAAGAATAGTCTAACCTAACCTTCTGTTTGTGTGTTTGCAGTTACATGGCGCAGTGCTACTGTCGCTGGCGTAACGTGTTGATCTGCTTGTGCACGCCATGTATCATTTTGGCTCTGGTGATAGCCTACATTTATGCAATGGTGACCCTCAGCATGCACAGCTCCAGATCAGTCAGACCGGGCTCCACGCTGGCGGCTCCTTTCTTTGTGGCCTCGGGACTTTTGAAGAGCGAGAACTTCAGCTCAATCCCTGAGACTTTCTGGGACACTCACGCAAACAAGAACTCAATTTGGAATTATCTCCAGACTGTCACTGATCGCCAGTTCAACCCCATCCTGCATCTGAACAATACCAAGAAGAAATTTAAACATGAGTCCTTCCTGAAAGAGAGTTTCTCTGAATTGAATGGCTTGCATAGAAATTACAAAGGGTTGCCATTGCAACTTCATTACTTTCTAAGATCCATGCATCGGAGAGACTACACAACTGTTTTACAACCAGATAGAGTATGTGGAGCCGGGGGAAATGATGACACAGAGCAAGTTCTGCTTCTACTGGCCATTAAATCAAAAGAGAGCAATTTTAAGAATCGACAGGCCATTCGACAGACCTGGGGCCAGGTGGGATGGGTAGCAGGAGAGAGGAGGAACAGCACCAGCGAGGATGAAAATGGAGGATACGTCCGGCGGATATTCCTGCTGGGCAAAGAAGAGCACGAGAAGCTGGGCATCGCCGACTACGAGCTGCTGCAGATGGAGAGTTTATATTATGGAGACATTCTCCAGTGGGACTTCAAGGACACGTTTTTCAACCTCACCCTGAAAGATGTGCTCTTCTGGAAGTGGTTCTCACAGCTTTGTAGCCAGACTCTCTTCGTCTTTAAGGGGGATGACGATGTTTTCGTCAATACCCAGAAAATGATAAGATACCTCCACGACCAGCTGAGGGCACCACAGGTCAAAGAAACTATAAAAGAATTCATGGTTGGAGAAGTGATCACAACAGCGGTTCCCGACAGAGTCAATAAATCGAAGTACTACATCCCAGAGGTCTTCTACAAGGGGCTCTACCCTACTTATGCAGGTGGAGGGGGGGTGGTGTACTCAGGCCTGTTGACCCAGCGTCTGTACGACATGTCCAAAAGGGTGCACCTGTTCCCCATCGACGACGTTTACGTGGGGATGTGCATGGTCCGGCTCAACGCTCATCCCATCCACCATCCTGCTTTTCTCACATTTGACTTCCCTGGAAAGGAAGAGCAGCAGCCGTGCGCCTACCACTCCATCCTGTTGGTCCACAAAAGAAGCCCTGAACAGGTCGTCAAACTGTGGGATCAACTAAAAAGGACACAGGAACAATGTAGGGATGTACCCCTGAGAGTTTTAAGACAAAAACCAAAGCTGTGAATTCTCCTTTTAATAAGGTTTATCTGTTTAGTGTAAATTTTTATTTTGGTAGCAAATGTTTTTGGGTTAAGGTGTGTGTATAGCATCTGTATTTGTTTCCTCCAGTCATTCATGTTCTGAGGTTTAATTATTCTAAACTGTGAAAGCCTTTAAAGTCAATCAAGATGCCAACAACATATCTTTGTGTAGCATAGTATTTATTTTTTGTGTATATATTGCATTTACAACAAATTATACATACTTTAGGCGCCCATTCATTATTTATGACACTATATTACATATCATCCATATCATTTAAGATTTTTATCTTTTGTGGATAAATCTACCACACACAATGGTCTGTGAGGAAAAATGATGGTTTTTGAAACCTGCATCTCAAAGTGTACTTAAGAGTCGTGTCAGTTTCCACCTTCAAAGTTACTGATAACTGGTTACTAGTGAAATGTAATTTTTTAATAATGACACAAATGTCTTCAGCCAAAGTGTGAAGTCTAGGGGTAGCTTTAAAGGTCGTCATTTTCTGAGGTCCGAACTGTCATGGTGTCACAGAACGATAGATTTTATTGCAATGATGAGGAAACTGAGCAGCCTTGGCAGAGATTTGTGATTCCTATTTAATTTCTAAGAAAAATAGTTTTTTTAATAGGTTATCTCTTCCTTAGAAGAAGGGTGTAAAATGTCAACTTTATGTTTCAATAAATCTGGTGACAAACATCAATATTAACATGTTAAAATGAGTTTCATTTGATCCACTTACTACCTGATTTGCAGACTACAACTGTCAGGCAATCATCTTTCAGTCATTAGACAGTGGAATCTGGCTCCATCCTTATCATCTAAAACTATCCCAACAAATACGATGAATGTATAAAATGTGTTTCCTATTTGTGTCAAGCTTTCAATACGTGACTCTACCTCCGAGACTCTTCCTGATGTTTTCTCACACATCAAAATCTGACTAACCCAGTGGAAGCACTCCATCATTTTCACCACACTGTGAGCCAAAGTAAATACTACCATACATTACTTTTGTAGTATTCAGCCCTCATGTGTAGATATCACTCGCTGTGTTTAATAACATTTGATACGGTGGAACAGATAAAACTAAATATCGAAATCTTTTTCTAGATAATTAACTTGGGAAAGGCTTTGCACAACAATAATCATAATTTTATTTGAAAGATTATTAAAACTGTAAAACTGCATTAATGTGGGTAACAGCTAATAGATTTATACCTTTTCAAAATGATTATACTGTACCGTTTGATAGTTACCTGTCACACAAATGTTGGTATTTCACAAATTACAGCAAATATTCTGAGGAAGCATTCATATTCAAACATTTGAGGAGAACACACTTCGATGAGTTACTGTACTTTGCATTATAAGCAGCTTCCTTGACATACAAACCAGTCACTCAGGCTCAGCACAGAGAAGAAACCTCCTGAGGAATGTTGTTCAGCTTGAAGCCTCAGGGGGAAATAAACTGGCTCTCTAGTCCAACTGCTTCTGCCATTTTTAAAACAAAACTGAGGTAATCACTCAGGAATTTACAAATTAAATCTCTGGTTAGAGAGCCATGCTTCTAATAAATATTCAAATATTTCTACAGGATGTGGTTCTTTAAATATGACATGAAATAACATCCTATTAAAGACAACATGCATTTTTAAAGAACATATAATCACTGACAGGATTATGTTGCGTCAAACTGTTGAAACATACAGTGCAATATTTCCTCGGTTTTTACACGGGAAGCATAAAACAAAGAAAACATATCAGCTGAGTCAGGAATGTTAATATGAAGAGCGTTCACAGTTATGTCACAGTAAGATGGACTGAAACTGGAGCATTATAACAGGAGCCGTCACCAACACTGTAAACTACAGCAGTTCGACTGACCATCAGGTCACTGCCATCAGCATGAAGAGGGGATCTGTGAACGGCAGGAACAGGACAACCAAACACAAACTGACATTAAAAACAGGAAAGGATTTCAAATTCTTTTCATACCATTCTGTTATGCTAAACCAGCACTCAAAAATAAACATGAGATTTTCATGAACAGTATAAGAAGTACTGAATTTCTTACAGATTTATTTTTATATTGGACATATTAGATTAAAAGGACCCAGTAAATGTATTGTATGGCCAGAATATGAACTGGTCGAGCAAAACAAAGGCTGAGTTGGAGGTTGCTGCTTAAGCTAGTTGGAATCAAATATATACTTTCCGTAAAATACTGAAAATACAGTAAAACAATGTGTGCTATAAAACAAAAGCAAACATTGGACGTCTCTGGATTTTTGATTTCCGTTTAAAACAATTTTTATAAATTTGGAATTGATTTAAGTGGGAAGACGTGCTAAGCTAAAGTCCATTCACCGAGTCCAGTCAAGGTGACAAAGAACTACAGACAGACCGTCTGTAGCATGAAGAACAGCCTCTCACACCAGTCACTGACAGCAGCAGCGCAGTAGATAAGAGACCATCTCATGAGTTCTTGTCGCTCCTGATTGTCCACATCCTCAACTCTGTATCTCTAAGGTATTTTCTCTCCTTCCTGAACTTTCATTGTCTTCTTCTTCACTGTCATCCTCCTCCTCCTCCTCCTCGCTCTCGCTGTACTGGTATTTACATCGATTAGTGTTTACAAAGAGATCGCTTTCATCATCTTCAGAGTCACTGATATATTCTTCTTTGTCCTCTAATTTTTCCTGCTGTTTCTTTGACTGATCCATCTCCGATGTCTTGTCCATGAACCCCTCTGGCCTAAAGGACAGTCACAGAAAAAAATTATTTTTAAAAAAAATCACAGAACCCTTAACAAAGTGATGAAGGTTGTACGGAGTGTTTCCTGCTTACCAGTGCTGTTGCTTTTGCAGGTACTGAATGTGATCTTTGTAGAGAATGGAGCTGATCTCTGCCTTCACCTTCTCTCCTTCCTCAATGGGATCCACGATCACATA
This sequence comes from Antennarius striatus, assembly GCF_040054535.1. Taxonomy (NCBI): domain Eukaryota; kingdom Metazoa; phylum Chordata; class Actinopteri; order Lophiiformes; family Antennariidae; genus Antennarius; species Antennarius striatus. The sequence continues at coordinate 18,331,327 of NC_090785.1, read as the reverse complement.
ATTACCTTGGGCATCAAGACAAAAGTTAGCTGATGTGATCTATTGAATATATATTGAAAGTTACATGTACGACTAGTTAGTTTGCTGATTGACATTGAAGTCTAACTAACCTTGAACAAAAGTAAACAGTAATGTTGCCCCGTTTCAGCACAATCCCACTATTAGTTACCTCTCTTGATCCAGATGTTCTTGCGGAACTTGGTGGGCATGCTCACCAGGAAAGTCTCCCCCTGTGCTGTGACGGTCTCATGGAGGTTGTTGCCACGGCTACCAATGACCTGCACGTGCACAGGTAGGCCACGAGGACAGTCAGGACAATCAGGCTGTCTGTATCAGCACGTTCCAAACAGCCTGTCTCGGCACACACGACTCACCTTCACAATCTGCTGGTTTTCCGTGGGTGTCACGAAGTCTCCAAAAACCTCTTTGACGACGTGCTTCCGTTTGGTGGCCTGAGACATGATGAACGGGCTTCAGGTCATCCGCCAGCTGGGAAAACAATCAAGTGGCGACGAGGTTCACGATAAAACTACTGAATAACTCTACAAATGTTCCGCACATGCAAACAGTTGTTTTATTACACGTAACGAAAAACGTGTGGTTTTAGCTAGCCGTCTATGCTAGCTCACTAGTTTCCGCTATGCTCGCCTGTATTCAAAAGTAACACACTAACCTTGAATAAAAGTAAACAGTAATGTTGTCCCTTTACAGCACAATGTTCTTCTGAGCACCTTGAAAGGTTAATCAAAACACTCTGAGACAAATATGATGAAATACTCCGTCCACAAAGACCATCCACACGGCTTCCTGTTTTGCGAGTAACACTTCCGGTTTGTGGAGCTTCTTTCAAAACAATATTAATTATTATTTTCCTCTATTCGCAGGTTAAAGTTTGGAACAGTTCAGACACAGAAAGGTTTAAAATGCTGTACTCATTGTAAATTTAAATTAAACTTCAGATTTGTATCGATCACTTCACGGTTTCCGGCTCAAAACAGCGTTAGTTCTTCCGTGGCATTGCAGTGGCATTATGGGAAATGGAGTTTTATTTGATTTGAGCAACGTTCAAGATCACGAGCATTCATCATGGAACTGGTGTCGCAGTGGGTGGGGCTTACGGCCATACCACGTAGGACACGTGATATGTGACGTCACATCATTTTCACTTTAGCGGAAAATGACAGGATGCCGACAACAGGGAAGAGAATGTTTAATAAACGAACCAAGGGGATAAACTCAAAAAGAGACCCCTCACACACCACACACACAGGCGCGGAGAAACCATGGATCGAAAACGAAAACCAGAAACTTTTTTTGTATTTTGCCAAGAACGAAACGAAACCAAAAACTTTATATTTATAAAGTAATAGTAACCGGCTACTAACGATGCTCTGATGCTTTGAAGGGTTAGGGAATAAAACAGTCAGCAAAATAAGGAAGTATGCAAAACATGTTTATTTTAGTGATGGCAGTACACTGTGTGTGTGTGTTTATAAAAAAAATCAAATAACTAAATCTGTCAATAATTCCCGTAGGGAAATTACTTTCAACTCCAAATGCTTGCACAGATATACAGTACACACACACACACACACACACACACACACACACACACACACACAGATGACAGTATGGAAAATGATCATTTGGACATGACGAAAATAGATAGATAGATATATACTTTAATAATCCCGGAGGACATTGCACATATCCGCTACTCAGCCAAACACCATAAAATTAAAATAAGTCCATTCAACCCCGTGCTGACCTCGCCACCTCCCCCCCGCTCCTCCTGAGAGAGTCATTGAACCCCCTGATGGCCCGAAGGAGGACCTCAGCCTCTCTGTGGAGGCGCTGTGTGACAGCAGTCTGCAGCTGAAGGTGCTTCTCTGCTGGGAGAAGGTGGTGTGTAGGGGGGGGGGGCTGGTGTTGTTCATGATGGCCTTAATTTTAGACATGGTCCTGCTCTCCAGAAGCGTCTCCACAGAGTCCAGGCTCAGCCCGACCACTGAACCCGCTCTGCGGATGAGTCTGTTCAGACGGTCCATATCTCTTTTCCTGGCCCCCCCACCCCAACACACAATGGCGTATGACAGCACACTGGAGACTACGGACTGATAGAACATGAGAAGGAGCTTAGGACAGATGTTGAAGGAGGCCAGCCTCCGCAGGAAGTACATCCTGCTCTGCCCCTTCTTGTACACACAGTCCGAGTTGAGTGACCAGTCCAGTCTGCTGTCTAGCTGCAGTCCCAGGTACTTATAGTTTCCTACCATCTCCACCTCACTGCCCTCGATGATCACTGGCTGTGGAGAGGGAGGTGCCCGCCGGAAATCCAGCCCCATCTCCTTGGTCTTGGAGACGTTGAGCTGGAACTGGTTCACAAAGTCAGCCACCAATGCCCTGTACCCCCCCTCATCACCCTCCCGGATACATGCCACTATCGCAGTGTCATCGGAGTACTTCTGTATGTGGCATGTATCCGAGTTGTGCTTGAAGTCGATGTGTAGAGGGTGAAGAGAATGGGGGAGAGCACGGTCCCTTGTGGCGTCCCCGTGCTGCTGGTCACCATAGAAGACAAACAGTCCCCCATACGGACGTACTGGGGTCTGTCCGTTAGGTAGTCCGTGATCCAGCTCACGAGGTAGGGGTCCACAGCCATGGAGGTCAGTTTGTCCTGTAGGAGCCGGGGCTGGATGGTGTTGAAGGTGCTCGAAAAGTCAAAGAAGAGCACTCTGACGGCACAGCCCCCGGCGTCCAGGTAGGAGAGCACATGGTGGAGGAGGTACCAGACAGCATCGTCAACCCCAACCTTGGCCTGATAGGCGAACTGGAGAGGGTCCATAGCACCCTGCACCTGTGGACGCATGAGCTCCAGGACCAGTTGCTCTAGGGTCTTCATTACGTGGGAGGTAAGAGCGGCAGGAAAGATAGATTGAGAGGGAAAGAAATATATATAATATATCAGGATAAAAGATAAGCCGAAATAGTTAGCATAGGAAAGATGTAAGGCACATGTGTCAAACAAAGTTAATGTCCTAACCTGTGTTTGATGTTATTTTTCTTTATTTACTTGGATAATTTGAGCCTTGATTGATGGAGTTCTGTGGGTTTAATAACCTGACAAATTAAAAGGATTCATGTTATATCAGAGCAACAAGCAAACATACTGTATATTTTCTGTGCAACTGTAATGTTTGTAACTTAAATAAGTAATAAATTCAGAGTTATTTAATATTAAGGAGTACAGGTAGTTATTTATTTTACATTACATTGTGTTACATTTTTTACATTTATTAGTTACATCTGGCCCTTTAAGGACAGCCATTACACTGATGTGGCCCTCTGTAAAAAGGATTTTGACACCCCCGATGTAAGGGATTAATACTGAGGAGTAGAGCTAGGGAACATAGTCGAGTTAGAGAAATGTAACGGATACTTTCTAGGGCTGGAAAAGATAAGGCAGAAAAATAATTATATAAAACAGATTAGGGACAGGGAGAGGTCATCAGTGACTAAGTAGGGATGATGGAGAGAGTAGAGTATTATAGAGCTATTTAGAAAGGGAGATCAGGGTAGCATGAGGTGATAGGACAAGTAGAAGGATGAGCGTAGAGAACAGGGAATGCTGGGAGAGAGAAAGGGAAAGGAGACCATAGTAGGATAACAGGAGTAGGATTGTAGGGATAGCTGTAATATTAGGAGTTTATGTAGTTTAGGAAGAGTTGGTTCATTGTCAGGGAAAGTGTTTAGAAAGTGGTTAGTGTCATTCACAGAAATAGAAGTAGAGATAGGTTACAAAACTACAGACCAGTCGCCATGTTAAATAATTATAAATTATTAGTGTGGGTGTTAGAAAGTAGGATTAAGAAAGTGATCAGCAGTGGGGGACACACAGGCCTGTTTGTCAAGACCAAAGAAGTGTCAAATACTTTTCTATATTGTGTTCTGAAATATTCCCGCGCCGGTCCGAGGTCATTCCATTCTCATTCTGGAATTAGGTGTTCATCCTGTTCTGCGTAGGAACCTTTATTAAACATATGAAGTAATAACACCTCCTACATTTTGTGTCGCATTTGTTTGTGTTTTTAATAATTTTCATTCTGATTTCCCAGGATATACGAAAATAACACCAGAAATAAACAATTGGATCCCACATTTTTTTTAATTCAATTGTTAAATATTTGTCTTACAGCAGTCTTTACAATTACATTGCAATTAATGTGCACATCAACACAAAGGAATAAAAAAATCCCTCAGTATTTAAAAACAGATACTAATGTAGAGATTTAGCTTAAGGTTTGGTCACAAATTTTCAAACAAACAAGACAGAAGTATAAGCAATAAATGCATGTTCTTCGTGAAACATGGACTCAGTAACGGAGAGGAAATTCAGCTTAAAACTAACATTGTTAAAAACACAGCAATCATTAAAACCTGCAGAAAGTAACAATGAAATGTGCACATAAAATCTATTTTACAATTCCTATGAAACTTCTCAACACTGCTAGCTTAGTTACAGCTGGTAGGATTTTACTGAACTGGAACAGGCTCTGAGGTATTAACACCAAATTAGTGGTTAGTGGGAGAAATAACTTCACATGAACAATAACTTTAAGTAAACTTCACAGCCATGTGTGTGGATCAATGTCTCAGCTGGTACATGTGGAACGATGCGTTTGTGTCTTTGTTTATGCATCTTGTGTTGGAGCTTCAGTTGATTTGAGCAGATGAACCCATTCTGTTGATTCCACATGCATTAGACCCTCTGTATAGGTAGTAGTAACCCTGCAAGAGACAGACAGACAAACGAACAAACCCTCATCTCAGCTGTCACAAAGTAGCACAGACATTCTCTTCTAATTAATATGGCTTTTGACATAAGGAAAAACAGACAGCTGATCAATCAGTCAATATTAATCAGCCAGACCAATGAAATAATCAACTTTTGTTCGAGGCTCACTTGAATATTTTAGTGACAGCCAAAGTTTTGGTTTGTTGAATTCAAATTTCTGACTCGACACACTGCAGATGAAGCACTCCACCCATGATTGTCAAGTTAAGACATTCTGGTGAAATTTTCATTCTTAAAATCATGAATGCGAGTTCTCATCGTGACAATAAAGTGTTATTTTTAACACTTATAATCCCGTCTTCCATCGCTGTCTGACCCATTACGACAGGAGATGGGACTGTCTTACCTGCTCTCCATAATCCTCTCCCCAGCTGTTTTTAATGGCCCAGAAGGGGACACCTTCACCTGAAAGCAGACAAACAGTCATGTGAACCCCCTGACAAAATCATCCATTATGCTTGTAATTCACGAGGTCATTTGGTAAACAGGATGAACAAATTGTGTTTCAGAAAGACAACGGGGTAACACAGGAGATTTCTTTTTTCTTTTTTTTTTTTTGCTTACGTTCTCCGTATCCCACCAGCAGCACAGCGTGGTCGATCATCCAGGGGTTGCAGAAAACCTTCCAGGGGTGAGAAACGCCCTTCTTGTAGAACTACAGGAAATAAAAAGATACCAATAGATTAAAACACTTCGTACACTGATGATAAACCTGTGGCGTTATCGTGTAGTTTTTGTAGAGGTGATGACAGCGTTTGAATAAATTCAGATTTTAGTGAATCATGAGTGAGTACGCTGAGCAGAAACAAACTACTTACCTGCATGGCAAATGCATTCAGACCAACGGAGACGGGTCCGTTCTCGGCCAACCAGGCTGCGATTTCTGAATGAATTAATCAATAGTTAGAATTATTAGACCTCCAAGACAATAGTCGTCAGTCTATACTTCTTCTTCTTTTCCTTTCGGCTTTTCCCTTCAGGGGTCGCCACAGCGAATCAATTTCCTCCATCTAGCCCTGTCCTTTGAATCCTCTTCTCTCACACCAACTACCTTCATGTCTTCCCTCATTACATCCATAAACCTCCTCTTTGGTCTTCCTCTAGGCCTCCTGCCTGGCAGTTCAAAACTCAGCATCCTTCTACCAATATATTCACTATCTCTCCTCTGGACATGTCCAAACCATCTCAGTCTGGCCTCTCTGACTTTATCTCCAAAACCTCTAACATGTGCTGTCCCTCTGATGTACTCATTCCTGACCCTATCCTTCCTGGTCACTCCCAGAGAGAACCTCAGCATCTTCATCCCTGCTACCTCCAGCTCTGTCTCCTGTCTTTTCCTCAGTGACACTGTCTCTAGACCAAACAACATCGCTGGTCTCACCACAGTTTTGTACACCTTTCCCTTCATTTTAGCTGAAACTCTTCTATCACACATCACACCTGACACTTTCCTCCACCCGTTCCATCTTGCCTGTACACGCTTCTTCACCTCTTTTCCACACTCTCCATTGCTCTGGACTGTTGACCCTAAGTACTTAAAATCCTCCACCTTCTTGATCTCTTCTCCCTCTAACCTCACTCTTCCACTTGGGTCCCTCTCATTCACACACATGTACTCTGTCTTACTGCGGCTAACCTTCATTCCTCTCCTTTCCAGGACAAACCTCCACTTCTCTAGCTTCTCCTCCACCTGTTCCCTGCTCTTACTACAGATCACAATGTCATCTGCAAACATCATAGTCCATGGAGATTCCTGTCTAACCTCGTCTGTCAGCCTGTCAATCACCATGGCTCAGAGCTGATCCCTGATGCAGTCCCACCTCCACCTTGAACTCCTCTGTCACACCTACAGCACACCTCACCACTGTCTTACAGTCCTCATACATGTCCTGCACCGCTCTAACATACTTCTCTGCCACTCCAGACTTCCTCATACAATACCACAGTTCCTCTCTGGGCACCCTGTCATAAGCTTTCTCCAGATCTACAAAAACACAATGCAGCTCCCTCTGGCCTTCTCTGTACTTCTCTATCAACATCCTCAAAGCAAATACTGCATCTGTAGTACTCTTTTTTGGCATGAAACCATACTGCTGCTCACAAATGTTCACTTCTGCCCTTAGTCTAGCTTCCACTACTCTCTCCCATAACTTCATTGTATGGCTCATCAGCTTTATTCCTCTGTAGTTGCCACAACTCTGCACATCTCCCTTGTTCTTAAAAATGGGCACCAGCACACTTCTCCTCCATTCCTCAGGCATCTTCTCACTATCTAAGATCCTGTTGAACAACCCAGTCAGAAACTCTACTGCCACCTCTCCTAGACACTTCCATACCTCTACAGGTATATCATCAGGACCGACTGCCTTTCCACTCTTCATCCTCTTCAGTGCCCTCCTCACTTCATCCTGACTAATCTTTGCTACATCCTGGTCCACAACAGTCACCTCTTCTAGTCTTTGTTCCCTCTCATTTTCCACGTTCATCAACTCTTCAAAGTACTCTTTCCATCTTCCCATCACACTACTGGCACCTGTCAATAGACTTCCATCCCTATCCTTAATCACCCTAACCTGCTGCACGTCCTTCCCATCTCTATCTCTGTCTTGCCAACCAGTATAGATCAGTCTCTCCCTCCTTACTGTCCAACCTAGCATACAAGTCATCATTAGCTTCTTGTTTGGCCTTTGCTACCTCTACCTTCACCTTACGCTGCATCTCCCTGTACTCCTGTCTACTCTCCTCAGTCCTCTCAGTGTCCCACTTCCTCTTGGCTAACCTCTTTCTCTGTATACACTCCTGTACCTCCTCATTCCACCACCATCAAGTCTCCTTATCTACTTTCCTTCCAGATGACACACCAAGTACTCTCCTACCAGTCTCCCTGATCACATTAGCTGTAGTTGTCCAGTCATCTGGAAGCACCTCCTGACCACCCAGAGCCTGTCTTAACTCCTTCCTAAAAGTCATGCAACACTCTTCCTTTTTCAGCTTCCACCATTTTGTCTTCTGCTCTGCCTTTGCCCTCTTCATCTTCCTCACCACCAGAGTCATCCTACACACCACCATCCTATGCTGTTTGGCTACACTCTCACCTACCACTACTTTGCAGTCACTGATCTCTTTCAGGTTACACCGTCTACACAAGATGTAGTCTACCTGTGTGCTCCTACCGCCACTCTTATAGGTCACTCTATGTTCCTGCCTCTTCTGGAAGAAAGTATTCACTACAGCCATTTCCATCCTTTTTGCAAAGTCAACTACCATCTGTCCTTCTGCGTTCCTCTCCTGGATACCAAACCTGCCCATCACCTCCTCATCACCTCTGTTTCCTGCACCAACATGTCCATTGAAGTCTGCACCAATGACAACTCTCTCTCTTCTAGGCATGCTCTGCATCACTTCATCAAGGTCCGACCAGAATTTCTCCTTCTCCTCCAGCTCACATCCTACCTGTGGAGCATACCCGCTAACAACATTGAACATCACACCTTCTATTTCTAGCTTCAGACTCATCACTCCATCTGACACTCTTTTTACCTCCAGGACATTCCTAACAAACTCCTCCTTCAAGATAACTCCTACTCCATTTCTCTTCCCATGCCATGATAGAACAACTTGAACCCTGCTCCTAAACTTCTAGCCTTGCTACCTTTCCACCTGGTCTCCTGGACACACAGTATGTCTACCTTCCTCCTCTGCATCATGTCAACCAACTCTCTACCATTTTCCTGTCATTGTTCCAACATTCAACGTCCCTACTCTCAGTCCTATACTCTTGGCGTTCCTCTTCTCTTTCTTCGTGCGAACGCACTTTCCTCCTCTCCTTCTTCGACCAACAGTAATCCAATTTCCACCGGCGCCCTGTAGGTCAACAGCGCCGATGGCGGTCGTTGTTAACCCGGGCCTCGACCGATCCGGTATGGAAGTCATAGGTTTGATTCACATCTTTGATTTGGCAAAAGTTTTACGCCGGATGCCCTTCCTGACGCAACCCTCTGTATTTATCCGGGCTTGGGACCGGCACAATAAGATACTATATAAGTATATTTGAAAGATAATCACAGGAGTTACTGGGTGACGACATGATTTTCAGTCCTTGGCTAATTACATGACCCCCCCTAAACTATGGTTTCCATACCTCATTAAACCGTTCACTGACTGACTTACCCGTTTCGTCTTTGGGCAGCGCCACAGAGCTGTTGATGTAGGCGGCCACCTTCCCCGTGCTGAAACTGCATCCCTGCTTGTGGCCGCTGTAGGAGTAGTCAGACTCTGACTCCAGACCACCTGAACAGGAGGAATGTGAAAAGGTTAGAGCTTGCATGCAGCACAAATCACATATCTGCATGAGTAATTTTGTAGGTTACGCTGTGTCAGTGAATGACCGCATAGGCCTGACAAAAACTGGAATGTTTTCAGATGGTTGCACACATCACCCCACGTCTTCCTTACCCAACTTCTCGATAGCTTCATAAGCGTTTGATGGCAGCCCCCCACCACATGCATGGTCCAGCCCATCACAGTCAACCAGCTCTGTCACAAACAAATCAATCAACCAATCAAATCAGGTTTTATTTATCTGTAAAAGTAAATACTGCAGGATAACATTATTCAATTGTTACATCATCAACGTTCGTTTGGGTTGAATGTGTGTGTGTGTCTGCGTCTGTGTGAAACCTTGTTCAGAGAGCGACAGCAGTGTTCCATTTTTCAAGAACCACTGGCCTTCAATGTTCCCTGTGACAGAAAATGCCCAGCAGGATCCACACATCCCCTATAAACACAAAGACAAACGACAAATTAGTGCAGATGTAGGACGAATTTATTCGTCACACACTCTTCAGGGTCACTGCTCCATAATCATCTCTTGCTGACTGACTGTTCTGTACCTGGTTCTTCACAGGACCGACGGCTCCATGATCCCTCCAGTCCCAGCTGGGAGGGGCGGGGCTTCTGGCAGGAGTGGCTGGTTTCATTGGTTGCTGAAGATTCTGCTGACTCAGCATTGGATTCAGATATGTAAAGTAAAACTCTTCCTCTGGAAAGAAACAGTCAAACAGTTTGTGTTATGTTGGAGTTTTCAAAGAAGAGCTGATGTAACGCAAAAAAAAAGGACCGCAATGCAGTTCCGCAATACACACACACACACACACACACACACACACACACACACACACACACACACACACACACATACCAGTAAGGTCACTGAACTTGGTGACTCCATACTCGGCTGAACCTTGATCCAGCGACTGGAGCTTCTCGGCCGTCTTCAGGTTTTTGTGGAAGATGCTCAGACGACGGTTTGTCTCTGCAGGATCAGAGAACACGTAAACAATTCGGTGAATGATTAACTTATTGGCTGCCAGCATTTTTGTAGCAATTGATCCCCTTCGGTGGACTTTCTCTGACATTTCTCTGTGTTTTCTTTCTGTTCTTGATTGATCTCAAGATGCTTTGACACCGTGTTCGCTCTGACATACGCAAACTATGTTGCATTGTAAGCTGTCGCAACGTCTCTTCTGCTATTTCGCTATCCTCAGTTCCGTAACTGGATCAGTCGTTATTACACTTAATTCCATGATAAGAAGCCTGATTTTCACTGGAACAGCTCAGCCACACTGTCTCCCAGTCCCCCCCATTGAAAAATGTGATTGTGTCTATAGACGCCGATGTCAGCCAGTGAGTTAATTACCGGTTTTCTGCCACTGACTCACTTCCACTGCTTCTTTAATTGCTGTTTCTATTCATGTGGTTTATTGTTATCATGAAGTGACTATGAGCATGACAGAAAAGCGAAGTTTTATGCACTTTGGTGTCTTTGGTATACACGCTTCTGTCACTCACCCTCCTGGCTGCCGTAGACCTTATTGTACTTCCCCATGAACGTTTTGAACTGACCCAGCAGCTCCACAGACTCCTGTCAGATCAAACAAACAAGCAGAATCAACACAGATTATCACCTGTGTAAAGGTTACGCTGATAACTGCATTTACATGAGAGTAGTCTACCAGCATGGACAAAAGATGATAGTTTTACCTCCATAGACTGGCTAGTGGGTTTGTCCATCACCTTGTTGGTCTCTTCCAGCTGAAGGTCGGCTGAAAACAGGAAAACATGAATACAAAATAAATATTTCAATGTGCATAAATGCGTGCATTCATGTTTTACAAATTTAAGAATAATAATTTTCAACTCTGATTTTCAAATAATCAACAATAATGCCTTAAATAATTTCTATATTTGCACAAAACTCTTTATTTTGCATCAAGAGGAAAAAATATCAGCAGGTGTTAATTTGTCAGTTCTTTATCTTTGCTTGTAAGACAGATTTTTCAAGCAGGTAAGTAAACAAGAGTGTTACATCATCCGGTGATTACATCCAAATTACGCAAGATACGGTCAACATGAAGCAAGGCTTGCATCACGCTCACAGTGACATGTGAGTTTGGTCAGATCAATGCCAATCAATACAAATAGATCATTAGTTCCTTCGCTGTACTGGTGCTGTTACAGAGCACACTGAAGATCTGTTGTCTGTATGTGTTTTGATTCAATCATTTTAATGGAGACAGGCCTGGAAGGCAATGCTGTAACTACAAAGAAAGCAAAGCATTATGGGATTCTGATTCAACAGGAATGCAATTAACCTCTTAAGCTAAAAATAATTATGGAAAAACAGTACAGAGGAATGTCATTATCTTGAGCTATTTCTAACCACATGATCACTTCCAGTGAAAAGCATTTATCTGACATGATCGACTGACCTTTTGGCGTGCACTTCTGTTTGATCAGAGTTGAAGTGCCCTCCCAAGGAATGTCCCACACCTCGAACACACACACCTCCGTCTGACACAAACAAAAACAGTGGAAGAAGAGAATAAGTTTTCCCTTTATGAACAGAGAACCTGATCATACTGTCGTATACACTGAGTATTGAAAATTGATTTTAAAAAACACAATTTCATCATGAGTCCCTGTGTGCATCTGAACAGACTAGCCTAACAATGTCAACCAGACAGAGTATTGGACTCCTTTAAATGAAATGACATTGCATTATGAAGATTTAAGAACAGAGGAACAAACTGTAAGTCAGTTTTACACAATAATGCATGACTGGAGCACGAGCATGTTTGTGATTACTTTAAGCCACAACTCAGTCATGAGATCAGATGAGTGGCGACATGTGATCAAACTAAGTTGGATGCACACAGAGGAACATTCCTCCTTGGGTTCACCTATGTCTGAGTTAAATTTCTAATTCTTTGTCTCTATTTCTCTCACAAAAACACACACACACACACACACACACACACTATACCTTGAGTTTGTGAGCCTCGGGATAGAAGTCACATGTCCTGAGCATGGCGGATTTCTTACACTGAGTGTTACTCACTTCCACTGTCATAAAATAGCGAATGCCTTTAACCAGCTAGAAAAAAAGCAAAACACAAACACAAGCTTGTCACATTAAATTTACACAAAAGAAATGTTATCCCTAAAGAAGCATTCAGAAAATATGCTGAAAAGTCTAATCAAAGACTTTTATCGTCTTTCTCATTTTAGCTTCGCAGTATTGTAATGTCTTCTGTCTGCTTTTTTTAATGTGAAGTGTTTGGTGCTTGTACTTTTTGTATAAAGCTTACTGCATCTCCTCTGTGAAAGAGTGCAGCGGTAGAGATTGTTTTTATTCTGCAAGAACACAATGTCTGTTGTCAACTACAGTATTACACTGGTGGTCATCTACTTGTGTCATGAAGGCCAGGACAGATTTTATGAATGCACGTTGTCTGGATGCTTCTTTTGCTGCATGTGCTGGCGTCTCTTTGAAAACACACAGATGGATCTGCTTTAAACAAGCAGGACAGAGCAGCACTCTGCAGCACTCAGCAGGCCCACTGGGGCCATGTGGTTGAGGGGTGGAGTCCACCGGGATTACACTTCCGGTCAAACTGAAAACAGAGTAACACGATGACAAACGGAATATTTATTGTCCGCAACGCTCTGTACGCTTTAAGGAACTCGTCAAAATAAATTAAACAATTTTAAAAAAAAATAAAAAAAGAGTGTGGAGCAATGACGCTTGAGCACGCTTTTACTTTGAAGTTCTGTCACGTGACTTCGGGTCTCTATTTAGCTAGCTCTTGCTAGCATGGCGCAGGTCCGTTAGCCTCCCCGTTGTTGACAAACAATGGAGACCGGCAGCTGCGGCCCGCAGCGGGGTAACAGTAGTTTCCATCCAACACACACGAATGTGACCACATTAGACGCCAATATTAGTTGAATAAATGAACATTTAACTAATTACACTTTTGGATCAGTTACCTGTTTGGTGGCCGAGATGAGCCGGCTGACCTTCCGGAGGTGCATCGCGTTGGAGCCGCGGTTGTAGCGCTCCTCGGCGAACTGCAGCACTTTTTTTAAGCCCGGATCGGACTCCTGCAGCCGGATTGGAGAGCCTGGAGGTCCGAACAGAGGCCGGTCCAGATCCTCACCCAGCCCGTACGCCAGCCCCACCGCGGCGGACAGGGCCAGCCATAGGATTACAGGACAAATGCGGAATCGCTCCATGATGCTCGTCCCTATGTGATACTAAAAGAAAGGGACGCGTCCCCTACTGTTTCGCGGTTATATTCAGATACGTCTCTAATCGATACCGGGTTATCGGCTGCTCGTTCACTGTGGAACAATGTGGGACAGGGAGGTGTTGTTGCCAAACAAGTCGATGACGACACGGTGGGAGGGGAAATGTGGTGGCCAACAGGGCTGCGTGTAATATAAACCTTCTCCTTTAATCTGTCTCTCTTTAATGAATCCAGAAGTAGTATGGTCGACATCAAAGGGGTTCTTTTAATCTCGTAAAAAAATAATAATTTTTTTAAAAAAAGGATAGCGTTATTATTGTTTTTTTTTTCAGTGAATGCTAAGTAGTTACCTGTTTGGCCACAAGATGGCACTGTTGTGCTGCATATGCGACCGCAGACGAGGCAATTTGTGCTGTTCTTACGGAACACCGCAGTTTTATGAGTTTAGAGTTTGATATTAATGCTTTCAGAAATGCTGCATTAATTTTTACCTGATTAGACCTATTATATATTTTCATACTATTGTTTTTGCTTCTTAAGTTTTGTTAGGGTACGAGAGTAATATGTTGTTTTCTAATTTTAAGCATTCAAAATACAGTACTGTAGTTTAGTGTGAAGAAATTGAATGTTTATCTGCCCGCCCAGGACGTCTCCAGCTACGTCCGTCTGCAACTCCTGTCCATCGTACACCCTCTGTACTTAATTATTTTGAGATGTATTGTAATTTCAGTTCAAATCATAGCTCATATTTCATGCCGTATTAAATACAAAAAAAAAATTGTAGCCACAAGAGGACACAAGCCAGTGTCTTTATAAAAATCAGAGGGTTGCGTCAGGAAGGGCATCAGGCGTAAAACTTTTGCCAAATCAAAGATGCGAAGCAAACCTATGACTTCCATACCGGATCGGTTGAGGCCCGGGTTAACAACGACCACTATCAGCGCTGTTGACCTACAGGGCGCCAGTGGAAATTGGACTACTTTTGGTCAAAGAAAGAGAGGGGGAAAGCGTGTTCGCACGAAGAGAGAGAAGAGGAACACCAAGAGTATAGGACTGAGAGTAGGGACATTGAATGTTGGAACTATGACAGGAAAAGGTAGAGAGTTGGTTGACATGATGCAGAGGAGGAAGGTAGACATACTGTGTGTCCAGGAGACCAGGTGGAAAGGTAGCAAGGCTGGAAGTTTAGGAGCAGGGTTCAAGTTGTTCGATCATGGTGTAGATGGGAAGAGAAATGGAGTAGGAGTTATCTTGAAGGAGGAGTTTGTTAGGAATGTCCTGGAGGTAAAAAGAGTGTCAGACAGAGTGATGAGTCTGAAGCTAGAAATCGAAGGTGTGATGTTCAGTGTTGTTAGTGGGTATGCTCCACAGGTAGGATGTGAGCTGGAGGAGAAGGAGAAATTCTGGCTGGACTTTGATGAAGTGATGCAGAGTATACCTAGAAGAGAGAGAGTTGTCATTGGTGCAGACTTCAATGGACATGTTGGTGCAGGTAACAGAGATGATGAGGAGGTGATGGGTAGGTTTGGTATCCAGGAGAGGAATGCAGAAGGACAGATGGTAGTTGACTTTGCAAAAAGGATGGAAATGTCTATAGTGAATACTTTCTTCCAGAAGAGGCAGGAACATAGGGTGACCTATAAGAGTGGAGGTAGGAGCACACAGGTAGACTACATCTTGTGTAGACAGTGTAACCTGAAGGAGATCAGTGACTTCAAAGTAGTGGTAGGCAAGTGTGTAGCCAAACAGTATAGGATGGTGGTGTGTAGGATGACTCTGGTGGTGAGGAAGAAAGCAAAGGCAGAGCAGAAGACGAAATGGTGAAAGTTGAAAAAGGAAGAGTGTTGCATGACTTTTAGGAAGGAGTTAAGACAGGCTCTGGGAGGCCAGGAGGTGCTTCCAGATGACTGGACAACTACAGCTAATGTGATCAGGGAGACAAGTAGGAGAGTACTTGGTGTGTCATCTGGAAGGAAAGTAGATAAGGAGACTTGGTGGTGGAATGAGGAGGTACAGGAGTGTATACAGAGAAAGAGGTTAGCTAAGAGGAAGTGGGACACTGAGAAGACTGAGGAGAGTAGACAGGAGTACAGGGAGATGCAGCGTAAGGTGAAGGTAGAGGTAGCAAAGGCCAAACAAGGGGCTTATGATGACTTGTATGCTAGGTTGGACAGTAAGGAGGGAGAGACTGATCTATACCGGTTGGCAAGACAGAGAGACAGAGATGTGAAGGACGTGCAGCAGGTCAGGGTGATTAAGGATAGGGATGGAAGTCTATTGACAGATGCCAGTAGTGTGATGGGAAGATGGAAAGAGTTCTTTGAAGAGTTGATGAATGTGGAAAATGAGAGAGAACAAAGACTAGAAGAGGTGACTGTTGTGGACCAGGATGTAGCAAAGATTAGTCAGGATGAAGTGAGGAGGGCACTGAAGAGGATGAAGAGTGGAAAGGCAGTCGGTCCTGATGATATACCTGTAGAGGTATGGAAGTGTCTAGGAGAGGTGGCAGTAGAGTTTCTGACTGGGTTGTTCAACAGGATCTTAGATAGTGAGAAGATGCCTGAGGAATGGAGGAGAAGTGTGCTGGTGCCCATTTTTAAGAACAAGGGAGATGTGCAGAGTTGTGGCAACTACAGAGGAATAAAGCTGATGAGCCATACAATGAAGTTATGGGAAAGAGTAGTGGAACCTAGACTTAGGGCAGAAGTGAGCATTTGTGAGCAGCAGTATGGTTTCATGACAAAAAAAGAGTATTACAGATGCAGTATTTGCTTTGAGGATGTTGATAGAGAAGTACAGAGAAGGCCAGACGGAGCTGCATTGTGTTTTTGTAGATCTGGAAAAAGCTTATGACAGGGTGCCCAGAGAGGAACTGTGGTATTGTATGAGGAAGTCTGGAGTGGCAGAAAAGTATGTTAGAGCAGTGCAGGACATGTATGAGGACTGTAAGACAGTGGTGAGGTGTGCTGTAGGTGTGACAGAGGAGTTCAAGGTGGAGGTGGGACTGCATCAGGGATCAGCTCTGAGCCCCTTCTTGTTCGCTATGGTGATGGACAGGCTGACAGACGAGGTTAGACAGGAATCTCCATGGACAATGATGTTTGCAGATGACATTGTGATCTGCAGTGAGAGCAGGGAACAGGTGGAGGAGAAGCTAGAGAGGTGGAGGTTTGTCCTGGAAAGGAGAGGAATGAAGGTTAGCCGCAGTAAGACAGAGTACATGTGTGTGAATGAGAGGGACCCAAGTGGAATAGTGAGGTTACAGGGAGAAGAGATCAAGAAGGTGGAGGATTTTAAGTACTTAGGGTCAACAGTCCAGAGCAATGGAGAGTGTGGAAAACAGGTGAAGAAATATGTACAGGCAGGATGGAACGGGTGGAGGAAAGTGTCAGGTGTGATGTGTGATAGAAGAGTTTCAGCTAAAATGAAAGGAAAGGTGTACAAAACTGTGGTGAGACCAGCGATGTTGTTTGGTCTAGAGACAGTGTCACTGAAGAAAAGACAGGAGGCAGAGCTGGAGGTAGCAGAGATGAAGATGCTGAGGTTCTCTCTGGGAGTGACCAGGAAGGATAGGATCAGGAATGAGTACATCAGAGGGACAGCACATGTTAGAGGTTTTGGAGATAAAGTCAGAGAAGCCAGACTGAGATGGTTTGGACATGTCCAGAGGAGAGATAGTGAATCTATTGGTAGAAGGATGCTGAGCTTTGAACTGCCAGGCAGGAGGCCTAGAGGAAGACCAAAGAGGAGGTTTATGGATGTAATGAGGGAAGACATGAAGGTAGTTGGTGTGAGAGAAGAGGATGCAGAAGACAGGGTTAGATGGAGGCAACTGATTCGCTGTGGCGACCGCAGACGGGAAAAGCCGAAAGGAAAAGAAGAAGACTAAATACAACAAAAAGAAAAACGTATCGACCTATGGGCCTCTAAATTAATCGTTTTAGCGCAAAATGTGTTGGTATTAAATATTATTTATAAAAAAAACATGAATAGAAAAAAAGTAATTAATGTTTGTTCATGACATGCAACTCGATCGTCGCGAGAAGTAAAGCATGTGTACTGTACTGTATTATCAAGATGGAGAAACTGGGTGGTAAATCACAAACGTCAGTATTGAATTCAGCCACTAGAGGGAGACAAATATCCAACCTGCTCAACGCATGTCCTGCAGTTAGTCTTTTATTTTGTAACTAAAGGAATAAATTAAGATAAACGGCTAGGTGTCTTTTTATATAAATTGTTATCTAAATCATCAAAACATAAATTAAAAATAATAAATTGTTCTCAAAATCATCAAAATACCTATCCCGACAAAATTAATTACATTTCTCCAGAATTTTAAGTCAGTTTGTTTGTGCTCTTATTTTGGATGGCACTGGACGGAAGTGCTGCTACTGTAGCTAGCTATGCACTATCGACGTTGCTGCTTGACGGTAGCTAAGCTAATACATCAAACTTGAAGAAGCACGTCACATAGGGAACAGTAACATTAACGGTCACTACTGGTCGATCGAGAAAATTGTTGTCGTGAAAGTTATGTCTAATTTATTTTTAGGAATCAGGTTTTCTTAGCATTAGCCTTTGAGTTAAGGTTTGAAGTGGCAGACATGGAGGCTCGGGGAATTGGGGACATGTTTGACTTTCATCGGTAAGTCAGCTAATGGAAGCTAATGCTAACCTGGAGCTAGCTTCATGTCACTCACCGTTGGAATACTTAGGGCTACGGTCTATTTGCGCATGAATAAGAAACAATACAATGTCGTGAGACATCTTTCGCTGGCTAGCCGTTATGTATTAAAACTGGGTGTCAAAGCAGTGCAACACAAGCAGCTAGCTAGTCAGCGTGGCTAGTTAGTGCTGTGTACAGGTGCTGTTGCTACCTGGTATTAAGCAGCTGGTTGTAAAGTGATCGGGCTGTCAACACAGAAGATGAACATGTAGCTCAACTTTTAATGATGTGGAAATAACATGTGATGATGACACCTGTCTTCTCAGACATCTGTCTTCTGTGAATGTTTTCTGAAATGCTCCATCGTGTCAAAAGCAGATCCGACTTGTTTGTTTGTTTGTTTGTTTCATAAGCGGCCCTCCTGGTGTGTGATTCTAGCATCACAGCGTGCACCAAACATAAACTCAGCTACTATTTATGCCAATTTGAAAACGTGGAGAAGAAAGAACTGTTTAGGGTGGTAGATTATAGGAGTACGTCGTTTAATGTTTCCAATCCCAGGGCTTCAGTCAATGCATAAATATTAATATAATATTTTATATTATGCTTAAAATATGTCGTGACAACCATTAAATTATAATATAAACCAGAAAATAAAACCGTTCAAACCCCCAGTGTTTTTGTTGCTCATCTGGTGGTATTTATTGATTTAATACTGTTAGAAAATATGATAGCAGTTCTTCAAATTAAATGGAAAAATCACGGATAATATAGAAACACAATATGCTCCCAGTGTTTATTAGTGTTTGTAAATTTCCGAGTTGGGGATCATTAAAGTATATCTACTATGTTTATTGGTAAAATATGGGACAAGTTCATTGCTGTACCCAATGGCTCATGCTTGAATATTGTACTGTTGTTACTGATCTATCTATCTATCTATCTATCTATCTATCTATCTATCTATCTATCTATCTATCTATCTATCTATCTATCTATCGTTCATGTGGTGTGTCAAGTTCTCATCAATAAGATATTTCACCTGTTTGTTTTATAAACTGCATGTAAAATGTTTACAACTCTGATCTTTTTGTTATACAGGTTTCCCAAAGATGCTGTTTTTCTCCTGCTTTTACTGGTTTATTTTCCAGTTGGCGTTTGTTTGATGCTGATTCGGATTTCTATTGGTCTTCATGTGTTCTTAGTCAGCTGTGCACTTCCAGAAAGTTTTGTTAGAAGGTAAGTATTCCAGAATATCAGTATTTATCTGAATTCAGTTTACTCTCATAAGTCATATCCTAGTTGGGGCTTTCAAAACTATTTTATGGGTCATGAATAATATTGAAAATTTTCAATATACATAAAGGAAAAGTTTGCACAACCAGTGATTAAATCAACCCACATCCTTTTGAATAATCATTACAATATCATTCTTTTAGGGTTTAAGTTTCAGCCCCACTCTGTTATGAGCAGAACTATGCAGTGATTGTGTGTCTTTACAGACTTAGTTGTTCTTAACAAAGTCATTTGAGTACTAATCATGAAGTCTTTGAAGTTATTCGTCAAGTAGTCCAGGAGTTTGGATAAGTATTTCTCTGAAAGGCTTCCTGTCAGTCAGTATATTCTGAAAAGACACCATTTTCAGCAGGCAGTACTTAATAATCAATGAGGTACAAGACCAGGTAGAAACATAACGCACATAAACCAGACAGAAATAAGATGAATGGTGACTGTCAGTGTGAACATACACCATGTAATACATACGTGTACCCCATTAAAAATAATTGCAAAATGTCTGCTTGTCTCGACTAAAATGAGTCCATGAAATAATGTTACCTCATTAATTCTAATCAAGGTGAGTTTCTGCCCAAGGTGCTTGGTATGGGACTTGTGTGTGACATAGTGTGACTCTCTTAAAGCGAGTCGTGGCTCTCAGTAAGTCAATGTTCAAATAAAGGTGATGACTGGAACTGAAGAATGTTAAACAAAGAAACATTTAATTAGACAAAATATCTAAATTGCCTTACTGCTGAATGAGAAAGAAATCCATACAAAGTGTGTCCCCTGAGACAGATTTATCTCATTTTAATGCAATAATGCGACTGTTCACACCCACCTGTTCTTCCTTCATAGATTTATTGTTAGGATTATGTGCTCCGTCCTGGGGATGCATGTGAGGCAGAGAAACCCTCGCTCCAGAGACCGGAGCACCAAGCTCTACATGTGCAACCATGTAACTGAGTTTGACCACAACATCATCAACCTTCTGACCGCCTGCAATACTGTGAGTGTCAAAAATTTCTCTTTGTTTAACTACTGTATGTCACGTCATATATTTCTCATTCATAACAGTGCTACACGCTTACTTTACCAGTGAAGTAGATTAAAGCAAAACAGGAAGTGCAGCATGTTTTGCATGCAGGCTGTTTTCTGTAGATGTTGCAAGCAGCTGGCAAAGGAGAGCAGATGTGCACTAGTGGATGATGAGAATTAGTCTTATATTCTAGATGTGTTCAGATCGTCTTATTTTCCCGGTGCTTACTGTGGTATTCTTTTAAATACAATGGATGCGTTGATGTTTTAGCTTGCTGTGTGCCTGTGTGTTTGTTAGCCCCAGTTAGAGGGCTCCACCGGCTTTGTGTGTTGGGCCAGAGGCTTCATGGAAATCCGTTCAGCGTCTGGCCAGGAGGCGATAGGCGAGACTCTTCAGAGATACTGTCTCACTGAAGGCACGTCGCCTTTACTGCTGTTTCCTGAAGAAGACACCACAAATGGCCGCACTGGCCTGCTCAAGTTCAGGTTAGTGCTAACACCTTTTGCTGCTAGAAACTACTTTCTGTAAGATCACATCATTGTTGTCACATAGAAACGATGAGTTGATGTGATCTAGTAGAAAATATCTTCACATGGAAAAGTAACACCTCCCTACACTTTCAGCTTTAGTTCTTTTGTTTTTAGTTTTCACCAGACCTTCATATTTACTTTGAAATATTCAGAGACGTTCTACAGCAGTAACACATTGGAATCAGTCTATCACATGATGACTGAGTTTTGGCCTCACTCATGACTTTGGTTGCAAAATCAAGAAGTGATTTACTGGTAATTGAACCAACCACAAATCATCATCTTTCTTCCACTGCACTTTGAGATAGAGCTGAGAATAATATGAAGAATAACATGATGCTTTGGTTTGTGCGGTTCTGCTTTCTGACTGATACCTGCACAGTTGTGTTTGTAAACTTTTTGAATGACTATCTACTCATGAAACAAACTCAGCATATATTCTTGTTTTCATGAGTCAGAGTTTGCCTGCTGTATTGATGTACTGACGTGGATATTTGTCTCCTCACAGTTCTTGGCCTTTCTCTCTGACCGATTCCATTCAGCCTGTGGCCTTACGGGTCACCAGACCTTTGATTGCTTTGGTAAAAACATCTTAACCCAACTTTTTTTTTTTTTTCCTTTAACATTTCCAAATTGTAAATGCTTTCTCATTTAGAGAGAGAAATACGCAGATATTATTGTACAACATTGAAGTTAGGCCTTCACTCAATGTCACACATCAGAAAGATAAATATAATAAGATTTAATGAGTAAAATTATAATAATGAAAGGAATTATTTAATGAAAAATTGCAGAAATGGACAGAAAAGCAGATGCTTCTGTTTATACAAGAATTGTTTTGTATCACTATTAAACTCAAGTACTATTTACTTCACTCAGAACAGTCAGTCACTGAAGGTAGTTAGTTCTAGTTGCACAAGACCAGTGATATCTATACCTCTGTCCACATTCGTCATTTATTGTATACGAGCAATCCATATGTTGTCAGAGAGACATTTTATAACTACTGTACTCTTTTCTGTTGTCAGTTCTTAAATCCAGTTAATAAATTTTGGCTTCTTGGTCCTTTTCCAAGGGACTGCAGTGACTGAACTATCAGTAATCTGAGGTCCAGGGCAGTGACAGCTCCCCCAGGTGTACGGTTATGAACCTAAAACGATCATCTTAGTGTCCGGTGTTAAATATGAATTGTGCTGTGAAACCATTGAATATTTTAACAGAGGTCTCTTTCTCCTCTCCACACCTAATAACAGGTCCAGGACAGCCCTTTTATTCTTGGTTTAGTGGCACGTCCTCATCAACCAATTGGGTTGCAGAACTTTGAGGATTGGTTGCTCATGTTGCCGCTTCCCAGTCCTCAGATGTCTACTATCCAGGCATTAGTCTTTATTTAGGCAGAGTCAGAGGAGCCCTCCGCCGGAGGATTGTTTAATTTGGAGATAGTATCGTTGTTTAAACAGTTTTCAACTCTTTTGCTCCCAAAGTGAACAAAAGTTGATGCTGATTTTGGGATATATGAATAAGATATTTCACTCCTCGATATTTGAAGGAGAAATAACCTCAGGTGGGAAATTATATTTGGCAACTGACTTTTTGCTGGATATAAATATTGAGGTAGAGACAGTGACATTGTTCTGAGTAGGTCTGCTCAGTGGTACCAGAGCAGAGTGAGGATTTCACTGGTAACAAGTTCAGTCTGTTTGATGTTGAATTTAAGATAGAAATAAGTGGTCCAGGCGTCAAATTCAATAAAAGACTAGAACCTGATCATCTTTTTTTCGCTGCCTGAGACTTGAAATGAGAGACATGATGTCTGAATGTGGTTCGTAATGTCTGTGTCGAGACAATGGGAATAAAAAAGTGGCCTGTGCTTAAAGAACATCTACTTATGTCTTATTAGAAAACATCCCAGCAACGGAAAATCAGTGACGATTGCTTGAAGTATCAAGAAGATTTGGTTGTGTGCTGCTAGGATCTAATCCATCTATCAGAGGCGGTAGTGATCGAAGTCCAGTTTGGACTGTTGGGCTCAGGAAGACCAGTTCTCACAGACATTAGTGTCCACATGCTATTGAAATCAGTTTTATTCTACACTGAAATTTAATAGACCTACTTGTCTTTGTCTGTCCCCAGAACATACCGGACTCCAGCTGGCTGATGGAGCTCCTATGGACATTTTTTGTTCCATGTACAGTGTATCATGTAAGGTACTAAATAATTTGTCACTTCTTTGCATTATGTAGTTGAATCGTGACATTTTGCCGTTGACTGAGCAAATAGCCTGGGGTTTAGTTTATTTTCAGCTAAACGGAGGCTGTTCTGTGTACATGTGAGGGATGTAAACTCAATCCACTGATGACAAGCAAATAAAAGGGGGAGAAAACCTCAGGCTCCTCTGTGGCCATTAATGTTGATTAATGAGTATGACTATCCAGTGGTATTGAAACAAAACAACATCCTCATGTCATGTTTTTTTTCTTTTGATTAATCTTTTGGTTCAGATTAATTTCTTCTGTTCATCCAATGTTTTAATCTTTTCAGTTGTCTTTTTTTTTTTATATCTTGTTGTATTTCCATGTCAGCTGGCTGCCACCAGTATCCCGACAGGAGGGCGAGTCCATGCAGGAGTTTGCCAACAAAGTTCAGGAGGTGAGACTCGTGTGTTTCATTACCGTTAGGAGCTTTAAACCGGAGCGGTTGCTCCACATTCAGGGTATTTGTCTCTTCTTATCGTTAATTAATGTATAAGATTAAATGTTGCATTATTTATTTTTAAAACAGTCCGTATTGTCATATTGAAGAGCTTTGTTGTGCAGTTGTGAAAAATGTTATCAATTTATCCACCTTGTCTTTTGTACACATACAATAACACCTTTAATCAACTTTGAGTTACTCCATATTTCTTTAAAAGTTAAACCATGACTATTAAGATTCTCTCTCCTGTTTTTCTTCCGTCATTATATTTATTAATCCTGTGCAGTTTGGTGCTAAACATATGCCTGTTGTGTGTCTTTAATTTCAGCTGTTAGCTGGTGAACTTGGTTTAGTCTCTACCAAGATCACTAAAGCTGACAAAGCAGAATACGTCAAAAGGAAAAGACACGCTGTACCACAGACATCCGCGAGTAAGTCAGGAGACAAACACACTGCATGACGAAGAGTTTGAATTATTATTAATATTATTAATATCATTTTCATTATAATTATTATTATTTTTGTTGATTTTCTCTCGCCTTCAGGTGTCAGACCTTCATCCATTGGCCTTGGATTCATGGTCCAGAGTTTGGGCACAGATGAACACAGGATTGCTAAAATGGCCCAGCAGGTGAAGGATGTGCTGCCTCACGTCCCTCTGAATGTAATCACAAAGGAGCTAGGTAGGACCCGTGTTCAGCGGACTTTTGGACTGCATGTTCCCACTACTCAGTGGAATGTACTGTTTGTGTTTCCTGTACAGTCTGTTCTGATGTACCTGCTGTACTAGAGTTCATCCACTTTATATACCAACCGGTAGAAAAAACAGGAGCATTGAAATGACTTCAAGTTCTCTTGATTGCAGCAAAAACCAACTGTGTTGACGCCACCATAACAAATCTGCTGGAGAATAAAGAGGAAACTCAGATGGAGGCAACTGGGACATCAACATTTGGGCCTTCTAAGAGCCGTTTCTACCCCTCTGGTCCTGCTGCCACCCCACAGGTTTGATGACTCCCATGTGTCAGTATTCTAAACAGGGCAGTTCTTTTATAGCCACATTGTACAAGAAGAAATCACAAATTTCCTCTGCATTCATAATGTCAAATTAATTATTTTCTGGCTATGAGACATTTTTTTTGTTTGTTTTTATTGATATTTCCATTTTCTTTTCATCCACAGCCTGCTGCCAAATCTTTTGGGAAATCACCAGTTGACAGACATTTGTCTCTCCAGGACAGGAAAGATGCGTTGTATAATTTTGCGAGGAGGTGAGATTTTCTGGCCATTGGCAAAGTCGCCTCGTAAAGAAAATATCGGAAACACATTTTTTTTATAGTTCTTGGAGTAAAATAAGTCATGTTGAATTAAATTTTCAATTAGCCTTGAGAGCTTGTTTTTTTAATCACATCTGGAGGAATTGAAAAGACCTGTTCACATCATGTTAACAAGAGTATTCAGAGCAAAGCCAGTGTTGCTTTATTATGCACAGCATCTTGCTGTTTTGCAGAAGTGAACAGTTTTGAAATATTCATTTGGTTGGAGAAATTCATGATTAATTCCTACGGTCATATCTGTCACTCAAAACTGACTCCACACGGACTCTGGACCATTTTAAAGCAGCACCAAACAAGATCCGTATGTATGAACTACACCCGTCTTCACTAATTTAGACCCTGCAGGTTTGTTCTGAAATCAGACAGTGAAGGGGCATCGGATCAGGTAGCTGTCTTCATGGAGCTGCATGACATGGGAAAAACTGTCAAGTGATGTCTGTCCATCCCGTGATAGAGTATTTATTATGCTATGACATCCAGGAATTTACACCACATGACCTGAAATACTACCTTTGCTGGAAATGAATCAATCCAGGACTGTTTCAGTGGGCTTTACACTGTTTGAAGGATGTTGGCTGCCAATAGGAGTCACATCACACAAATAATCATTCAGTTAAATAATACATTGGCTCCACATATTCTGAATGATGAGGCAGTGTTATACCTACATGCAGTTTTCAGGTAAAAGACTTTAAATATACTGGATCAAGTCTAAACTTTAAGAACTCTACAGTTTGCTCACCTAGGAATTTACATAATCAACTTTTTTTGGTAAAGATTCTAGCTTATTTTTTTAGCTGCTTTTTATTTTTCATGTCCTTCACAGCTCTCATTTTAACAATGGGCTCCTTTTGTCTGAAGAAGTGACTTGCAGTTGGTTTCTTTTGTTAAAGAAGAGTCAAACTGTCCTTTTAATGAGAGCACATAGAAAGCCTGAAGCAGGAAACAGGAGTTCAGACAGAAAGTTGACAAAGAAAGATAGACGTGTCCTTTATGCCGTGACTTCAACAATTTTTTTTAATGTGGCGAATACAGTTTGTGACAGATTGACCATCAGGCTCTTACTGTAATAACAACCATAATGAATTTGACAAGTGATACATGTTCTGTTTGTAAAAAAATATCTGTTAAATTAACAGAAGATGCTGGTTTGTTTTAACTGTTACTTCTTTTTTTTATGTTTTTATTCAAGGCGCTACATTGAGAAACATGGATTGGATCAAGAAGACAGTAGCTGAGCGCACTTTGGTCAAGCCACCCTCGAAAATCTTACAGAGAAGCATATTAAACTTGCAAAGCTGTCTAATCTGTAATTTTAGATTAAGTCAACAGGTTCTGTTCAAACAGATTTTCTTCATTGCAAATAAAGGAGGCAAGTATTCATAACATGTATACCTTGATGGATGGTGTTCATGCATGTTTAATTCTTCATTCAGGCTGACGTGTAATTTTGATAACAATTTGTATTATGATCCACTGACTGTGAATCATTATTTATTTTTATAATGTCTGAGTCGTCAATAAAAATAAAGTTCAGCTTGACCTTAAGGTATCTGTCATGTCATAGGCTCCAGCTTCCCGTGACCCGCTACGGCGCATAAAGCAGTTCAGAAGATGAATGAATGAATCACAAAATATAAGTGTGGTAAACAATGCACTTTAGAAAAAATACTGCAATGAGGTAGATGAGGTTCTGACTGGATATTCTGGGAGTTGCTCTCTGGTTATGCATTATTATGTTACAGCAGGTTGTAGAGATTCTTGCCATTAAGGAGTGAATGATGCATCCGCTCACCGACATCAGTGGACAGTAAAAATATCATTTTGTGTTATATAAACCACTTGTAATATCAGTGGCCCTGAGCTGTTGGAACTACTTTGGGTGAAATGGCTGTTTCTTGACATTGCTTATTCCATGACTTGTTTCTCACCATAGAAACACAGCACTAAACCTATTACATCAAAAACTGGATTTTTGGGGTAATCATCTTATTTATGTCTGTGAATCTGAGGGAACCTGCCTCGAAAAGGTCCTGAAGAGGTCCATGATGGTCAAGAAGGTGAAGGAACAGGGAATATAACCCATTACAGCACTATATAAATCCAACCCATTATTATTATTGTATATTATTATTAATAATAATAAAGGATGGTATGACAAAAAAACATTCTTGTGTGAACAAATACTGATGCTTTTGAGGGGTCCTGTTAAAATAGAAATTTTAGAGATTACATGTATCGCAAATCTTGTCAATACTGTTTTGGCGTTGTAATAAATCAAGATGGGTAAAACGTGGATAGGTAAATCCCTCTCACAACCAGCATTACAGCTTATTGTGGTTTTTGTGGGGTTTTTTGTCAGATTTAAACAGTTCTTAACTTCACGTTTATGTCGTAACAGTGCGAAACGAACGCAGCACCTGTTGAAGCTGTTTCGGAAGTGAAGTTATATTATCCTATAGCCTTTGAACGCCTCTTTTCTCTTTTCTCTATACCGGACGTGACGTAACTCCCACAGCCAGACGGACAGCTTCAGCTAGCAGCGCAGTCTCTGCTAAGAGGTTCAGGATGTCAGGTGTGGAAATGTCTGGTAACTCCTTGGATAACAGACAAGACAGAGAGTTTGATGTGGAGGCCGACGACCTTGGTGACGCTTATTTCTCTGATCCGTCTCAATATTCATTCTACAGGTATTGTGTGGTTTTCATTTTCGCTAAATCTTTGAATGGCTAGCTGTGAGCATCCGCGACTAGTTTATACCAACACGTTTGTGTTGAATAACTTTCATTCAAACATCAGGTGAGGTTCTCTGTGCTGGTGTTTATCAGGATAACGTTACTACCAGAACTTGTGATGAACGCAAAACGTTTAACATGTATTTACAGGAATAGTTCTGTGTTGCTATTACTTCTGTTTCCCATCTTTTCATCTGTTCTTAAATCACAAATGCTGTAATTACAGTTCATCTCCAGGTAAATGGAGTCGTTTAGGAGGAATCCACCCCCGTGTTTTTGCCTTTCAGAGACAGAAAGGAGTGGGCTGACCTGGATCCTGTTCCCCAGGATGATGGACCGAATCCTGTGGTGAAGATCGCCTACTCTGAGAAGTGTAAGAAGGAAGTAGAAGACATAGAAGTGAAGCTGAGCAAACACCTGCATCCGTTGTTACATAATAATAACATCATGTTAGGATGTTGCTGGTTATTAGATGTAACTAATGCTCCTCATGTCTTCCAACAGTTTCAGATGTCTACGACTATTTCCGAGCTCTCCTGAAGAACGATGAAAAAAGTGAGAGGGCTTTTGCCTTAACAGCAGATGCCATTGACCTGAATGCTGCAAACTACACAGTATGGTGAGCATCCAGCATGTGTGGAACATGACAGACTAACTTAACTAGGGTCTCGATTTATTCATATAACATAAAACAATAACAGACTTTTTGTCCTTTAAAAGAAAAATCTATTGATCCATTTTCAAAGGGGTCGATTGGAGATCACATGCACCTCTTGAGTCAAACTGTAAAACATATTATCGTAAGATCTCAAGGTGAATTTGAATAAACCGGCAACAAACTAATAATTTGTAAATAAAAACCATTCCTTTATTCCACTTTCTGATTGAAATGTTCAGGCACTACAGGCGAGTTCTGCTGCAGGCCCTGTCGAAGGACCTGAGGGAGGAGATGAAGTACATCACCGCCATCATCGAGGAACAACCCAAGAACTACCAAGTCTGGTGAGTGCTGGCAAATTTATGTCAGGTCACATATTCATACAGATTTTTTAAAATAGTGCTTCATCACTTAATAATCATGGATTTTAAGTAGTTTTTAGGATGTCGGTTTTGTTAAATATTTTTAAAAAATCACATATGACTGCATTGAATGTTTCAACCACAGTGCAGTTTACATTGCAGCTACACCGAAATACACACAGATGGTTTGTGATGCGAAACTATGGGAAAAAGTTCAGGATGTCTGGGAGTGTTATTGTGTGTGCACAGTGTTTAGGCCTCAGGGGGTCACAGTTTTAATGTTTAACTAAACTCATCTGATTTTACGTTTCTGTTCTTTGCACCCAAAAAGTTGTAAATATGCAGCTCAGATAAAGAAATATCCTGCAGTCCTAATTTGTTCTATTTTAATGTTGTCAAACAACACAAGCTTAAAATTATGTACTCATCACCTGTGGCAACATCCGTGTTGTCTCTGCTTGGTGAGCCCCACCTCAAATTAAACCCTCCTTGTACTCAAAGGGTGGAGTACGTCCCCCAATAGTTATTTGTAGTTACAGTTGAATTTGTATGCATACTAGAACACCTGAAAGGCACTGAAGAAATACCTGCTGCTGTGATCATCTGAGCTCAGGAACTGTCTGTACTTTTTGGCTCTCGTTTATGTTCTTGTAAAAGAAGTTGATTTATTTCCAAAGAGATATTAACCTTTTCTTTCTTTTTTCTTTTTTTTTTCAAATCTAGTTTCAGTCTTCAGATTTATTTTCAAACAGGAGATTTTCAGGTCTTTGTTATTTTTAAACAAAGTAGATTTCTCAGTCATACTTTGCCTAGAATAGCTTCATGGGTAATAATATTAAAGTCTTTGTTTGTTGTTGCATTTAAAGTTACGTCGTTGTGTTGGACGAAACATTTTCCCATAGCTGCAGGTCTGCAATGATAATGAAATGATTCATCATAAAATAAAAGAGTTCTTGTGAAACCTCCTCCCAGGCACCACAGACGTATGGTCATAGAGTGGCTGAACGACCCATCAGAAGAACTGGACTTCATTGCTCTCATCCTCAGCCAAGATGCGAAGAACTACCACGCCTGGCAGCACAGACAGTGGGTCATCCAGGTAGGTGTGGGAGCTTTTAGCAGAGATTGGTTTCAGAGATGAGTCCAGTTTTCCACCTACAGAGAGCAACTCTGCCAGAATAAATCCTTTACTTATTAATGTGTTGATTGTTGACGTGCGGTTGCAATCCCTCAGTATTTGACTCAGGCATTTATCGGGACACCACCAGAAGCCGTAAATGTTTGCATAAACAAACATGTTGCAAATATTCTTCTTAAATGTTCAGGAGTACAAACTGTGGGACAAAGAGCTGGAGTATGTGGAGAATCTCTTAGAAGAAGATGTGAGGAATAACTCCGCATGGAACCAGAGACATTTTGTCATTTCTCACACCACAGGATTCTCTGATCTCGCAGTACTGGAGCGAGAAATTCAGTAAGTGCTCCTCCTGAATATTTGCATACAGACTTTTTTTGCATCATTCAAATCCTGTATTTTAGAGCAATATTTTCTTACACGACAGACATAATTTCCTATATTTGGAAAACTTAAGCTGCTGTTTGAACAAGTTGTATGACTAAATTCAGTTTTTTCCTCCTCTGGAATTGTTCACGCTTGAGTAGAAGTGCAAAAGTTTTCTGCTGCACACATCTGACTGGTTTCCTGTTTGTGTTTAAGGTACTGTTTGACTCAGATCAGGAAGGCTCCCCACAATGAAAGCGTGTGGAACTATTTGAAAGGGTAAGATCAGATTATTCTTAATTATTCAACAGGTAGTTTTAAAGAACTCTGCAAGGAGCGAAAAGACGCAAATTACTTCTCTATGTATCTGTTCATGATTGACATTCCACAACGTCATTTAGACCCTCATAGGTGTTATGCTACAAGCGATACAAACAATTTGTGAATCAGTTATTAGAAATAGAAAACTTCGCTGATCGTCTGTTCTCTTTTTCCCCTCCAAGAATCCTGCAGGACAGGGGTCTATCGTCTCAGCCAGGCCTGCTGGAGAAGGTCTTGGAAATGAAGGAAACTCACTGTTCATCTTATCTTCTGGCATTCCTGTTTGACTGCTACGAGGACATACTGGAGAATAACGACCAAAAAGAAAATATGGAGGCAGAGGACCAGAAAGAAACTGTAAGAAAGGCTCTAGAGGTAAGATTTTTGCTAATGTAAATTAAATTATATGACACCCTACAATTATGCCTGCCTAGATGATTGGCAACTCACATTATTCTTCTTTGCTACCACTAGATGCGCGATTTCCTGATTGGTCTGAGAAAGATCAGGATCGATTTACTTACATGAGCTGAGAATTTTGCTGTTGTGTGACCCTCCCTGTCTGTACTTCTTCCCTTTAAGATATGTGAACTTCTGGCACTGGAGAAAGACACCATCCGTAAGGAATACTGGCTGTTTTTAAAGCGTTCCTTAAAGAGCAAATATGGAAGCCCGGACCCTACCGATGATGCCCCCGATCCTTCAGATGCAGCAGGTCCAGCGTCTGTGCAGCAGGAGATGAGCTAGTCCACCAGGAGCGTCACGTCGTTTCTCCTCCTATCTCGCTGTGTCAGTACGGCGGCAGAATCAGCCCACGCTGTTACACGTTACTGTAAATGGCTCTAATATATGGTTTCATAGATCGACTATGACGATTGACTATAAAAGAAATGACCAATACAGCCCCTGATACAGTGTGTCTGCACACACACATTTAAATTTGTTGTCTTGGACTGATGGCAGATACACATCTTACCATAGAAATCTACCAGCAGGATTATCCAGACGTGTTTGGTTTACTTTAGGTGTGTAAAGGCTGCGGTGCCTAAGGGACATTTCTAACTGTAATAAGACAAAATTGATTATTGTGTTCATGTAAACTCACTCCTCTTGTAACTCTCTGAGAATATATGTACTGATGTAATGGGAAGGAAGAGGGATTATGAAAGCTAAAAAGTGTTTTAGCAACAGAGCGGTTTTTAAAAGTATTATTGTGACATTAAAGGAGATGAAATGATGCTGCGGTCTGATCATTTGCACACACAGCTTTCCCTATTTGTCCATCAGCTGCTGTAAATGAGCCACTTCGTTGTCAGTGGCCTGAGTTTGTGAGGACTGCTCACATCACATGTATTGACACACAGATTCATGTCCTGGACTCCCTCTGAGCTGGGAAAAGGATTTACTCCACTAGATGCAGCTGTTTCTACTTCTGCTGACACTACAACACAATCCGTCCCTCCAGTTTCTAACCAAGCAGTTGCTTTGCCAATAATGTGTGATTACAGCTTCTCTAAATAAATCTCCTCGACGTGTGGGACATTGATCGGCAAGTACACATCATCTGCAGTTATGATGGATCACGAGGGGAAATGATGCGACTGATTTAGCCAGATAAACAATCCGAGCATGAAAGAACCAACATCCTGTTATGTGAGGACGTGGAGCTTTTTCTTAATGTAACTCCAGTTAAAATGCTTCAGTGAAGAAAAGACTTTATTTATCGGAGATCTAACATTGGACAAAACAGTCAATACAACTTAAAATCTGAGCTGATGAGTGAATTTGAATTTTGTCAATGCTTTTTTTTAAAAATAAACAGTTTAGGTGTCTGAGGGTAAAGCACAGAGGAGACATCCTGTAATTAAATCACTAATCACATTCCGTTCATCAGCAGCCTAACTACTCTGGTTCCCATGCAATCTGCTGCTATTAAATACAGGTGATAGACGGCAGCCAAGAACCCGTCTACGGTCTGAGATCCTCCTGTGACATCTGCAACAAAGGCTTGTGATGACATTAGCCACATTTAAACATGCATAGTGGATTAACAGGAAACCAGTCCACTGGATGGGCTCCAGCCCCATTCTGAGACATCTGTTTCTTATAAATAGTGTAGAAGGCAGTTAATCCTGTGTGGGAATCTTCAGCCTCTCTGT
The DNA here is from genome assembly GCF_040054535.1 of Antennarius striatus. Lineage (NCBI taxonomy): Eukaryota > Metazoa > Chordata > Actinopteri > Lophiiformes > Antennariidae > Antennarius > Antennarius striatus. The sequence goes on along the minus strand of NC_090785.1, from coordinate 18,298,604 downwards.
TTATCAAAGCATCAGCCATATGCTTTTTTTTTTTTTTTTTTTACACTCAGACACAAGAGCATTGATCCCAGAACCACACAGCACACGTACGGTTTCTGAGACGGCACATATTTGTATAAATACTGTATTCTCACAATCTGATTTAACACATAAAACAGTCGGCAGCTCAGAATAAAGCAGCGAGATGACTGATGAACCCATGTGGCATTTCTGTCTGCAGTCAAACTGTATTAACTCTGACTCTTTTGGAAGAGTTTAAAAATGTTCCGAAATAATTTGTCTCGAAAGAAGAGAGTTTTTATTAGAGGATCTGTAGCAAATGAAAAAAGATCTCTGGCTCTTGCTTGTTTGAACAGATCACAGTGAAAACAGAGACTAATGGGCTTGAGGCTGAGAGCCACAAACAGAGCCGGGGACGTGACACATTATTGTTTCAGGTCTTCACATGACTGTGTTGATAATTTTTTTTTTTTGGATTCTTTTATGCAATCACAATTACAGTCCCTCAGCTCATTTAAAGACTCTCAAATGAAAATCCCCTTCAATTTCTACTGGGTCATTATTTAATAAAAGAACAATACTATAATAATCCAACAAACAGCCGTCCCTGACTGTGTTCTGACCTCATGCACATGATCATTATCATTACTCCTCTTCCTCCCCTGCTAATGAATCTTTGTCAGTCTGATCATTACCATCATCCCAGCACTGTTCCCCCAAAAGATGAAGGAAGTATTTTAACAATAAAAACTGAATATCCATTACACAAATGCCACTATTAATCTTCTTTAATGTGCAAACAGAACAATGGCAACAGTGGTGCTGAATGTAGAAACGTATCAATCAATTTCCTCGTCTGCTGTCTCCAGACCAGCCAGTCGATACCTGAAGGATGCTACATGACTGACCTGAAAGCCCGGTCTAAATTATTAACCGAGAAGGATGTTGGAGGAAAAGACTCGGTTTTGTGCCTTTGTGTTTTATTCTTCAGGTCTCCACTAGCTCCTTACAGAAACATTGTGTTCACCAGTTGAAATTATTATTATGGCTGAAGGTTAAAGTAGTAGATTTTCCTGACACCCCGAGTGAATAGAATAGAATACAATAGAATAGAACGTCCTTTATTTTCATTATACGATGAGTATGAGAGTGCAGAGTGTCTCTTTCCGGTGTGTTTCCTTAACATATACTTACAAAATAAAGTATATCAATCAACTCAATCAACTTTTATTTATATAGTGCTTAATCACATTGGCAGGCATTTCTTCTTCTTTCTTCTTCTTCTTTCAAAGCGCTTTAACAGAGAGAAAGCCAACAGTATATAAAATATAGTACAAAATACTACAACAAAAAACGAGACAATTTTTCAGTTAAATGCCGAGAAAAAGTTACTGCTCATGTTAAAACCCATTTGTTTTGGCTGAAAGATGTCAAGCAAAGTCATGACTCTCAGTGGCCCCATCACAACCAGCAGCCGCGTTTGGATCAGACAGTCATCTGATATGTTAATATAACAATATTGATCAGAGCGGCTTTAAATAAAACTCTTGTCTCTGGGCCAACTTGCTTCTTTGTTCGTCTTCCTTATGGCCAGACAGGTCTCCCACTTGCGTATTGATTATATACGGTTCTGAGTCAGTTCCTGTTGGTTCCAGCCAACAGCCTTAATATTTATAGGCCAACACAATATTTTACAGGCTGGCCTGTCTCCATTGTCCTGCCTGCTCTCAGGCGTCCTGACAGTCATCCACTCTCACACACATCTGACCTCGCAGTGATATGCCTTAGAAAGTTGCTATTGAAGGGGGAAAGGTGTTTTTTCTCTTTCAATAAGTCAGATTTATGTTTGTTTGGTTGTGTTTTCCTCCTCACTGATGTTAATGTCATGTTTGCCTCTTCTGCCTCCTCTCAGTGTGTGCAGACGATGCTACCGGGATGAGAATCACTTTCCTCTTCAGCTGCTGCTCCTCCAGGTTTGTGACCATGACAGGTAAATTGTCTGTGTTAATGAGGTGAGCAGGGCTCTCCTTGTAGCAGCTTCTGCTGCCTGAATCTTATCAGACGATATCCTTCACTGGCTTCCCTGAAGATTACAATGCACGCCGTGTAGCTGTGACGGCTCCTGAGCCAACCTGGTTCCAAGTTTATTTGTGCAGCTCTTAATCACAGCAGCCGTCCTGAGAGACTTCACAACACCCCCAGTATAGAAGAACGAATGATAAGACTGGTGTGGCTGCTGATCGCTGTGGACACACAGCGCTCCGCTGTAAGGGAGGGGGCTTTAGGGGCTTCTGTGGGCCGCCAAGGGTCGGTCCATCAGGGTGGGAAGGTGTGGGACGGACAACTTTACAGAAACAAATCCCAGTTCTTTACTGTACTTTATTTATGAATTTATTTTCAATAATATTTGGTTGATAAAAATCTATTTTAAGCTTACAAACAATTGAATTTTTATTTTTTATTATAGTACAGAAAAAAAGTCACTGCCTTGATAAAAGAACCTTCTTTTAAACCTATATGAAACATTAATTATTAATTACATCTTGTTCCTCATTCTGACACACAAACACACACACACACACACACACACACACACAAACACACACACACACACTGGCACCTGCTCCGTTGCAGCCAATGAGGTGTGTCATTGTGATGAATGGGTGGGAGAGGGCTTCCCCCGGTGGAGGTCCCCACCTGCACCCTTCACACACTCGGCTCATTAAGTCAAAAACTCTGCTTGTCCTCTGAAAGTTTCACATTGATGCTAAATGAGTTGGAAACGGATCGCATCCAACAACCTGCAATCGTCTGCCAGCGGGTCACGTCACCGAGTCGTTCTACATATCCTTCAGCTTTTCTCAGATGGACGCCTCCGACTTTGGAAACGAATTACCTCCACCGTGGAGGTTTGGCTTCACCTGCCTCGTCCTGTTTGTTGGGTTGTCAGCACGATTACATAAAAACTACTGACTAGACTTCTATCAGGCTGGGCCAAAGCGTTGGAGTGTGAATCATAAATTGTACCTCTTATTTGACATTGGTGGATAGGACGTCTTTAAAAAACAAAAATGATCTGTAATTTCTTAAGGAATAAAAGATGGAGTAGTCTTAATTGAGGATATTTATGAGTTTGGTTCCTGAGTGTGGATGAAAACCACTGCGTCCATCATAGTCACATGTTTGGCTGTTACACATCTTGATCTTAACTTTAACATGCATATTTCTACATTCATACTCCCCAGATGTTAATATCAAATAATAATGAGTATTTCTTCATTTTTATTTTTGTGGCAGCATTAAGTTGACATTTGACATTTTAAAAAATCCACTCAAGAGCCTACTTCATTCAATTTATGACCAAATGTCTGAAACCTAACCTACATTGAAGGGTAACGTCTAAGCTGATGTCATTTAGCATTTTTCTTCTAATGCACATGTGTGAAACTCAAGGCCCAGGGGCCAAATGTGGCCCTCCACATCATTTTGTGTGGCGAGAGCATAAAAGGTTAGAATGTCTAAATAGGTCAAAAGTGCTTTAAAGAAAAACTCCATTTCCCACAATGCAATAATTAAGCCCATTTTAACATTGACAAAAACGTTTTGAGCAAAGTTAATGTCCAAATTTGTGTTTGATGTTATTATTATTTATTCATTGGAAAGTTTGATCATTGATTGATGGAGTTCTGTTGGTTTCATAATCTGACAAATTGAAAAGATTTAGGATATAACAGAGAAACAAACAAACAAACAAACAAACAAACATGTTGTTTTCGGTGTAACTGTAATGTTTGCAACTTGAATAAGTAATAACTTCAGAGTTATTTAACATTAAGGAGTCCATTTATGTTACATTACATTGAGTTACATTTATCAGTTACATCTGTCCCTTAGAGGACAGCCGTTATGCTGATGTGGCCCTCGGTCAAAATGAGTTTGACACCCCTGTTCTAGTGGGTCACAGCTTGCGGAACGTCTCTGATTTTTACCAGTTAAATGTAATCCGCTGCAGTGCAGTTCTGTTCTGTACTTCATTTATGAATGGACTTTCAGTAATTTTTGGTTTATACAAATCTATTTTAAGCTTACAAACAATTACATTTTTATTTTTTATTATAATACAGAAAAAAAACGTCACCGCTTCATCTTGACCCGTTTTGCGGGTCACGGGGGTTGCTACGGGCTGATATTTTTGATTCTTATTTATTGTAGAATAACAAGGTTTTATTTGCTTTTACCAGTTTACTAGTGATTTTATGATTCCTATATTGACGACATAAACCCTACTCAAACAGGAGGCTAGGGGGGGGGGGGGGGGGGCATCATGCTTATTTGCTCCAGGCCCCCCAGAGTCTAGGACCACCCCTGACTTCTCCTGCTGGTGTGTGGTCATAGATCCTCTTCTGGTCAAACAAAAAGCCCACGGAACGTGGGCCCCTGCACACCCACTCGGTCATCCCATCTGTGTGAGATGAAACGTGTCACGCCACAACTCCTCCCGGTGTATTCCGTTGTGTGTGTGTGTGTGTGTGTGTGTGTGTGTGTGTGTGGTATCGGTGTGAGAAAGTTTGGAGGAATCCATCAGCTGCCGTGGGGCCTGGATGTTTCAGCACCACGGACAGCGCGCATTCTCCCACGTCCTCACGGAACGCGTAATGTGCGCGTCAGAAGGCCCCTCTCTCTCCACAGACAGCCCCCAGTGCGCACGGATGACGCAGATTTATGTCACAGCAGCCCACAGCATCAGTCATATTCTAAGAACCTGTAGCCACCATTCATCAAACATATTAAACTGACTGAGTTACGGGTCCAGACCCCCCCCCCTCCCTCCCAGGCTGGGGTGGGACAACTCCACGGCCGTGAAACCCATTGATTTCTGATCTTGCGGGTGTTTGCTGTCATTTTCATTTAAAGACCTGCGTCCACGCGCCAGGGCCACCCGAGACAGTGTGTGTGTGTGTGTGTGTGTGTGTGTGTGGGGGGGGGGGGGGGTGTCACTGATAAACGTCACACACTGTTCGATCCAACGATTCGGTGGACTGCAGATACCGCACCAAAAGACAAAACTTTTTGGTGAGAGGAGGAGAGCAGAGCATCTACAGAGCAGTAGAGAGACTGGAGGTAGAGTGATTGATTATATGGATTATCGATGAGTGGAAACAGGAGGCATTAGCCCGTCCATCTGCCCCCCCATGTGGGCTGAAGCTGCGGGGATGTGAGAGAGAGAGACGCGGCGGCGGCGCGGATCGCCCGCTCTTGAGCCGGAGGAGTCAGCGGCGGACGATGTCCCGGAGTGAGGGGGCTTCCAGAGGAGACCGAGGAGAGGACGAAGGAGGATGAAGAAGGGAGGAGAGGCGTGGAGAGCGGCAGAGGTGGATTATAATGAAGTTGAGTGGGAACGGACTGTGCGCCGTCCTGTCCAGCACCCTCCTCTTCGTGTGCGCCCTGAGCGAAGTTGTCGTTGGATTAAGATGCGTCTCGCTGGGATCCGCGATGAGAGCGCATTTCCCCCTCGGAGCCTCGGCCGGGGCTTTCTACTCCGGGCTGCTGGTGGGAATCGGGCAGGTCCTGCTGGGATTCGCGCTTCTCTTTTGCACGGAGAAGCCCGGTTGCAGGAATTTCTTTCTGTTCGGGGTTGTGGTTTTCTTGTTGGGAGTCCTCACCGCCTTCTCCGGGGCGGTGGTGGACGGGGACACGGCTTCTCTGGTGGAGAGGAAATATTCCCATTACTGCTTCCACTCTTTAGTTGTGAACTCCGCCTGCGAGCAGCTGAGGGATTACCAGAGGAGTCTCGTCATCTCCGCGGTGCTCAGCACCTTGGAGTGCGTCCTGGGGCTCCTCAACCTGGTGGTCATCAAACGGTTTAAAGCCGCGCAGTTCTCCCGGAGCCGGCCGCCGCGGAGGCAGCGGGATGCTGCCATCATCTTCAGCGAGGAGCGCGACTGCTCCTCGGCGGATTTCCAGCCGGTGTCTTACATCAATCTGGGTGTTTTTAACGTGTTGGATGAGACAGGGGCAGAAGTACAGCGAGGGGGACACCCGTCCATAGAGCTGCCGGGATACTCCCCCGCGGACCCGGAGCTCAACCACAGCTTCCCGTTCTCCTACCCGCTCTCCAGCGAGCTGCCGCCCGCGTACGAGGACATCTTCCCCGCTGAGGCATGCAGCACATAGTCGCTCCGGACCTCTGCTGTGACAATCAATGACTTTTGTGTTTAAACAATCCCTCCTTCTCCTCTTCTTCAAACAAAAAAAAAATCAGTAAGTTACGCGTAAATCAGCACCCATCCCTGTCATTCTGGTGTTCCTCATGAGGTGTCAGCGCGCAGAGGAGCGGATCCTCTCCGCTCCACCGGGCAGCGCACACACATCCAGGCCCATAAACGCAACAGCTTGCTAGTATAACTAAAGCAGAGTTTGTGAATGTTTGCTGTGAACATTTTTACTTGTGAATAAAAAGTGTATTTAACCTCACCTGACCCCGATGAAGCTGCTGCCACCATTTAGAAATCATCCTGATGACTTCAGTACAAACTCTTCAGCCAGTGTCAGGTTGAAACTCCTGGTTTTAATCCATAAATTGGCTAAATCTGTGCAAAAATGTAATTATTGTGGCACACTATCGGCAAAAGAAACCCCCAAAAGCGTTCCAGGATCTTTCAGGACGCACTGCAGTGATTTATCATTTCACTGGGAGAACAGAATATTCAAATTATCCTGATTTCACTTAAATATATGTGAAACTCCAGGCAGTGGATCTTATATTTATAATTATGCAGTTGCGCAGCTTTTTCCATCACACAGTTGTGTTTGACACTCATCTTCCACTGGATAACCATGACGTCAGGAGCTTCCAAAGTCATCAGAGTAAATTTGATATTTTCGAAATTGCTGAGTGAATCTTTAAAGTTCATGTTGTTGAAAATAGCCGTGTGATCAGCCTGTCAAACTGTTAATGTTCATAAGCCTGCTATTACTGATAATGAGTGTGTGAGGAAGCAGAGGGACCATCTGAGCATGAATGCATCATTTGCTTTAAATTAGGAGGGAAGATGATGCAAATTCCCTTGTTTCTGGTGTCTTTTATAGCGGGCTGCCTAAAAATGATCCAGACTGATGGTAGATCCAGGCTTAAATATACCATCAGAAAGCTTTAAACCCCACTTTCACTTATTTCGCTTGCAGCTGGATCAGCTACAAAAAAAAAGAGAGATTTGATTCTTTGAAACGGTCCCTTTATCCTACAATTAAGACCCTCAAATGAAACCCAGTGACCAAACGTTTCTCCAGAAGAACTTTGAAGGAATAAGTTTAAGGAGTAGTGAACTGGTTCACTGCAATAATCCTCCTCTTATCCTTTCACACTGTGCGATGCTTTCCACTCACTCATTCCGCTTTAGCTGGGCTTCCCGTGCCAGAGCTGAATACATGATGGGATAAAGTGGAATTCTCTTTCTTTTAACATTTCATAAAAGGGAAAAAAAAAAAGAAAAGAAAATGCAGCTATAACTTGAGATACACTCAGCAAGAACAAAAGAGGTCTTCAGGGAGCTGCTGTCCTAAAAGTTTCATGTAAGTGTCAAAAGAAAGATGCAATGAAAACATTTGGAGAGGGCTAGAAGTCAGCTGCCGAGGCCGAGCCTGATCGCGATCCACGACAGGCAGCCAGAAGAGAGAACAAGATTGTTTCAAACAGATCAGATGTATCACCGACCCGGAGGATAGCTGGGCTGTCTGTTTTTAATGTTTTAATTCTGAAATTAATTTTATAACGTGAAGGAAATAATTTTTGCATGTACAGGTAGACATTTCGGGATAAAATATAGCTGAATCTCGGGTCTATTAGAGCGATCCCCTCTAAACCACCAGATCGACTTTCCTGGCTCAACGTTGCATCAGCTTCACCAACTTTAGATGAATCTACTCACATTTACTTCATGCATGAAGGAAATTGTTTTGTATCACTTAAAAAAATGATTAAAAAAAGAGCACAATCGATATCGTCTTCAATATGGAAGAAGGTTGATAGTAATTCTTAAATGGTAGCAGCGGGAAGTAAGAATATTCACTTACTTAAATATTGAGATATAAGAAAAAATAGATAATTCATTTTTTTTCCACATTATAATCATGTATATTTCCAAGCTACTCTACTGAAATCATATATAACTTCAACGTAGAATGAGTGCATTAAATTTAATAAGCAGTTATGGATGAAACTATGCAGTGCAGGTGAACTGCTCACAGTTAATCTTTTCTTATTCACTTGCAACTCTGGAATTATAATCCCACGTTGATTCCTTAGTAATAATAATCCAATGACATCATGTTTCGCTTACACAGCAAATTTTACGCACTCAATGATTTAATTCATATATTTTAAATATGTCTTGCTTATAATTATGTATTCTAACAGATTATTCATATTATGGTAGTTCTTCAACATTTTACTTAAGAGACAGTTCAAGATGTCTTTTTAATGTCATGCAATAATTATTTCAGGCACTTCTTCTGCTATATATACAAATAAAAATACTGATGAGTCATCAAAATGCCATGGCAACCGCCAGTGGACAGATAACTACCTAAACAAAACAGCTGTTTAGTCTGTTCCACTGCATTTAAGTTTCCTAAGATTAAAACAGAACATTACATACTGATATTTTGAGCTGAAGGACATAAATAAAAAACACTATTTTGTGTTGGAACAGAAAACTTAGTTTTGTTTGCTCCGAGTCGGTCCTGATATTTTCTGTACTACCTATAAATCACTCAAACTGCACCTTTGTATTGTCATGATTAAAATACAAAAGTAATTCCGGGCTTCTCGCATTGCACCAAAAGCCAAATCACCTAGAGGACGTAGAGCTTTCACTTCCATCACGGCAGATTAAAGCAATACTCCCATCATAATCTGCTCCTCAAATTTTATTCCTTTTACCATGAAAACCTGCCCCAGTTATTAATACTTTTAATTGTTATTCACGAGCTATCACCACACACATCAAACTGAATCAGCACAGTTCACATAGTTTGATACTAGTTCAAGTCTGGATTATTATTTGTTATCTCATGACAGTGAATTTAATAAATGAGCTTTATAAATTTAAAAACTCCTGACAATCAGATCTGAAACATTATACTTGGATCCAGGTCATGTAGCTTCATAGTTATTCATTAAATAACAAGCCAAAGTCTAAGTCACCCTCCTTAGTGATGAATAATTACTAATCAATGATGGATCCAGATGATGATGCTGATCATGACCAACACTTAAGATCTTTACAAAACAGAAGAAAAATGATCAGAAGTCATTCTTTTTTCCCCCCCAGTACTCCTGTTAACAGACAGACAAATGCTGGCAAAATCAGAACCTCTCTGGTGGATCTCATTTCAGTCTGACTCCTTCTATCAGCTGATTTCACCATGTTGCTGCAGTTCAATATCAGCTGCATCATAAACAACCAAGTATGTTTAGGAGAAACAGACACTAATCATCTAAAAGTCTCCCCTGTGGGAGCGGATTGGAACCTGCATAGTTCTGTGCCTGAAGAGCCACCTGTCATTATACAACACACACCGAGTGTATCGATGAGGGGGTTGATGGAACAAATTCAGCGAGCTCTATGTCACATTTCCAGGGTGCAATTTGTTGGGGTGGATGGGGGATCAACCCTCAGTTTACTCGATCAATTGTTAACATCAACAATCAAAATATTCAGAGTTCAGCGATTAATAAATGTTAATGCTTCCAGGTAGAAACCTGGCCCTGAACATCGGTTCCCAGACGCAACATTTAGTTCCTACAGGAGGACAACAACGTCAGTAAATAAAAAAGAAAATGAACTAACAGGATGAAACGCTGCAAACAGGAAAACCACATGAAGTCAGAGCAAACCGTTCACAGTCCGAACTTTTTGACATGATGTGAAATCTGAGTCTATGGGGTGTTCATGTTACGTTTTACAGACCGTTCACATTAGGCTATGTTGGCGTGATTGGCCCTTATCTATGGTCCTGAAGGGTCCTCGTAGGGTCTATCATTAACCTAAAACAGAATTAGTCTTATTTTTCCATAATTAAAAAAACAACTCCCCCTCTGTATTTTCTTCTTTTTTTTTTGACAAATCGCACACATCCATCCTAAGATGGTGACCTCTAGAGGGACTTTAAATAGCACGGCCCCGCTCCATTCATTCCAAAAGAACCAGACTGTGTCCACAGGTTATGTTGGAAATATTGGACCTATTTTTCACAAGCTATACATCTTCAGGTCATTCTGACACGACATTATCAGACGGGAAAATTAGATGAAGACCTGTCTCTAACCCAGTAACACAATCTGAGAGACGCTCAGGCTTCCTGGCTCAGCCCAGAGACCTGCAGGTCAGGTTAACTAGCAGCGTAATTGGTGTGAATGTGCGTCTGAATGTTGTTTGTCTCCATGTGTCAACCTTATAATGAACTACTGATGCATCTGGGTTGCACTGCGCCATTTTTGCCCGGCGCGGGCCCCTGGCGATGCTGCCAAGGATAAGTGGTCATAGATAATGGATTCATCTGGTAATGTCGTATTTTGACGTGAACGAGGCTCTCAGAATGAAAAAAAAAAACGCCCGTGGGTTTGGACGGTGTTCGCTCCATTTACGAAAAAAAAGATGACATCCCAATCCAAACCAGTGGCCTTCGTTGGAGCAGCTTGTAATTCATCACGTCCTGTTGGACTCTAGGAGAACTTTGGTGACTCAGCTTCATGGGATTTGATTTTTTTCTTGTCAGGGGTCAGCTCCTGCGAGGAAAACTCTGACTTTAAACATGTGAAATCTTCACAGGAGAGCTTTAATATTCATAAAGTGCATTTTTATCACTCGCTTTAAAAACCACAACAATGTCAGAACTGCTTTTAAACGACACCCCGACGTGTATATTTCAGTAACTACCTCCATAAATGTATGAAGTGTGATTTAGACGCCTCCTGAGATCCGTTCTCACATTCTTCTGCTTCGGGGGTCTAACAATGAGTAACGGCACGTTTTTAAAAAGCACAGACACGTCAGGTTGATATGCAGGTACTGTTATCGCATCTGTGTTCTCTTCGGTCTGTGGTGTCTTCTGTCTCTGGTGAGAGATCTAGTTTATTGCAGAGCGGCGCTGCATTAGTGTAATGACAGCCTCTGGCTCTGGTCACACAAAGTAATAAAAACTGCTGAGTTGCATTTCAATGTTATTCACTTTGAGGAATTATAAGTGAGGGTTTCTGCACAAGCGATTATACTGCAGATATTTGGATGATGTTATATGGACAGGAGCACACAGCTGGGGTGAAGCCGGTGTTATAACAGGGGTTATAACAGGTGTTATAAGCGTTTAAAGCCACCGTTGGTGCTGCTGAGGGGAACACGAGCACAGAGAACCCACACGCGCTTTGCATTCCATTTTTCTCCATCTGCATCCTCGTCCAAATGTATGTCAAGGACACAAATACTGGCCATACTTATGGAAGAAAATCAATACCCTCTAAAAGCCTTTCATTAGACACTTATCCATTTGTCTGCGCGCGACCGCCAGAGAAGGTTGTGTCTGGAAGAGCTCCAGTGGCTTTTAAAAGCTAACGCTGGGTCTTTCCTGGCAAAAATGTGGTTGACTACCTTTATAGGAGCTTCCAAGTCATTAAAATCACTTGTGCCAATTTTTCTGAAGGACTTGATTTCTTCCTTATTCTCTCTGTGAGGTTTTATGATTTTCATTTTTCATCTGCATGAGAAGCATTGTCAGAGACCTCATTATGACCAAATGCGCAATGAGCAAAATGCATCCTGTAAAAAAATAAATAAAATAAAAATAAATAGAAAAAAAGTAAAAAGGGGAGGACTGTTACGGGACTAGATTTATATTTGCACCATCTGTTCACATTACTGTTGGATAATTAGGAACTTACAGGCTGGTTTGCTGGACTGACAATCAAAAAGCCGCTTGTGCTTTAAATTCATCTGGTGGGGGAGCGTTTCTATTTACTGATGATGCTGCACGCTTTAAACGGCACTATCCCACGTGTGCACCAGGTGGCTGCTGTTCCACAGCCCAGTAAAGTCCAAGCCCCTCATCAGACTGGGGACTTGGTCATCACGGGGAGGAATCTGTTGATGAAAGAGCTCAAAAGCTGTTTTCATCTCCAGATCTGCTAAGAAACCCCCCCCCCCAAAAAAAAAACAGTCGTTAAGGAATCACCTGAGCATAAACTTAAACTCAGTGAACGGCTGAAACATTTGTTGTGTGCAGATGCAGGATTACAGCGATTTTTCATCTTGGATTGTCTGACATTAAATAGATTTAAATAAAAATCAAACAATCACTTGCAGAAAGAAACAAGCAGAATAATCTGATTGTGGCTCCAGAACCACAATCCTGATAAATCCAAAAGGTAAACTCTGGAAGAAAATTTTAAAACCACTACTAGACTCTTCTCCGTTGTTTGTCTGAATATTCTGGAATATTCAGAAAGTAAATGCCTCAACCGTAATCAATCAGTGTTTTAACACGTTTATTTACATCTTTATATTTTATGTACAGTTTATGTACAATCAATATACCGTAGATGTCCTCGAGAGAACTGATAAATACGTCCCGTGTCTGGAGCTGATGGAGGAACTCAGATCATCTGGTATTCTAGACAAGCAGTCAGACTGCAGTGATTGGCTGACCATGAAAAAAAAAAATTATTTCAGAATAATTCTATCATTTCTACAAATGATTAATAATGCAATGAAGTGAAAATGTATTCTTATTGGTAGAAGTATATTTCAGGTCCATCAGCAGCATTTATTTAGGCGACAGTTTATTTTTACAATTCGACTGGCCGACAGACACATTAACAGACTTGATGATACCGCTGACCTTTTTAACAGCCTGGTCATCCAGCTCTATTATATTAAAAGCTGCCTCATACCTCAAACAACAAACATGTTGGAGATTCAGGCGTTTTTTCATGGCTGAACTGTTGATCCACAGCTGACAGCTGCGTCAGCGGCCGATGCCAAACTGCTTTACTATATATAACAAGACTTCAGTGGGTGGTCACCTGCCAAAATAAATTAAAGGACAGAAGGATTTCCTGCCAAATTTACTTCATACGTCCACAAAGTTTTGCTAGAAGCTTCGGAACATATCTCACACCTCATCACAAAATTATATTTTATTTCTGCAAATGAAAATTGAGCTTTAAGGTCCATCTAGTTTCTCAGAATGTGCCTCATAAAATAATTTTTGAATGAGGCAGGAGGATTATTGTCTTCATTGAGTATAATCTGTGTGGAGGTGCAGTGGGCAGCGCTGTTGGCTCATAGTAAGAAGGTTCCAGGTTCGAGTCCCTTCAGTATGGAGGTTCTGTGTTCTCCCGTATGTCTTTCATGTGATCCCGGGATGAGCTGGTGTCTTATTCGGGTGTGTACCCCGCCTTTCGCCTTTAGCTAGTTGGAGTAGACTCCAACAGACCCATGACCCACGAGGCAGATAAACAGCTTTAGACGGGACACATGTGATTGGATCACACTTCATTTTGTGCCTCCAAACAAAAAGGATTCATGATGCTCCTCACCTATCCAGCAGTGACAAACATACAATTAAATGTTATGATGAGATACCTGATCACTGGTTTGATCAGTTTTGGCATTGACAAGGGAATTGAACCTCTCTTAATAAATAAACGCACCAAGAAGCCCACAGATGATCTCCCTGGTGGGAAGATCTCACCTCTATTCATTGGTCTCCAGCTTCCATCTGTAAACATCCTTCAAACTGAGTGATGGTGGGAAACGGTGCATTTACCTTGAACTGCATGCAGCACAGCCCTGTGGTCACAGTGGAGGTGAAGAGAGGCCCCCTGGGGGCCCCTCACCCACTCTTTCATCTTCTGCTGCTTCAGTTGTGACTCTGGTTCTCTATTTCTAGTCGAGGCGTGTTAACTACACTCCGTGTTCTCATCCGACATGAAGATTAACCTACAGTGGAACATTAACATCTCAGAAACACAAACTTTCGCTCGTTATATTTACTCAACACGTACTTCCTGTGCCCCAAATGCTCTGGCGATACATCTGGGGTGTACCCCACCTTTCACTCGTAGTTGGCTGGGAGAGGCTAGAGTGACACCCGTGACCCGCAAGGTGGAAAAGCAGAAAATGGATGGACCTACTTATTGTTGCCAGTAGGTGGCGCTATCAATATATTCCCATTTAGGCATGTGGATGTTTCAGGGTGGGACCCTCGTACAGTGTGTGAGGTTTGGGCCAGTTGGACCATTGACTGTGAAGTCAAAACAACTTCCTGTATCAATCCTCAGCACACACACTCCATGTTCACCGGCAGCCAGCGATCCAGTCAGACAAAAGCATCATGGAGACCTGAAAGCTACCTGGACTTCATTCGGGGCCAATAAAGTCACCAACATACTGGGAACACGTGAAAGAATAAAAAATTACAGAAATGTTTCCAGCAGGTGGCGCTTTGACACCAACAGATGTTTGAGGTAGGGACATGTATGGACATCTTCAGGGCGTGACCCTTGACCCAACATGTGACGTCTGATCAAAGTTGGACCATGGACAGAACGTCCTCTGTAATTGTGTATTAGAGAGGAATAGTAGAGTATGACAGAGTATTGCAGTGTGTTTACGGTCATGTCCTTCGGGTTTTCCATAAACCTTTGATAATTTTTAATCACTAACATGTTGAGATGTTATTGAACAAATTTCAGTTTGATCGATTGAATTGTGAAGGTGTGACGTCTGCAAATAGTAAAAAAAATAAAAACCACCAACTCTATAATGGCTGACTTCCTTGATTTGGCAAAAGTTTTACGTCGGATGCCCTTTGTGACACAACCCGCTGTATTTATCCGGGCTTGGGACTGGCACAGTAAAACCTGAAGCAGACTATTCTGTACATTTTTAGTTGAGAAAATGTTTATTTTTTTAATTTTTTTTGTTTTATCAAAGAATTTTTCAATCATTTCTTTAAAATTCTCTCACCTAATTGGTTGAAATCAGTCCTTTGGTTTGTTCCTGTGCTGATTTGTTAGGGACGCCGTTCACTCTCGTCCTGAAATGCGACTCATGGAACTACAAACCGCTGCATGATGGCATCAGGATCAGAACAACTCACACAGGAGCCCCGGAGCAGCACAAAGCAGACCCAACCGGTGAAACAACCGTAGGATCGTGTTACCTGAGTGGAATGGCTCTCACGCCTCTGCCATGGCTGAGTAATCCTACAAGAGCCAATCTGACAATCCTCAGCCCGGACACGCCACAGAGCTTTGTGGAAACAGCTTCAGTGGTGTTTGTGTAATCAGAAGAAATGTCGAGAATTACCCCGTCCATCATCTTCAACAGGTGACTGTTCCATTTGTCTGCAAACCACCTTTTCCATAGAAGGCAGTTTACATTATTTCCAAACTCCCGCTTGGATTGTCATCTATTTCTTAACAGGGAAAATTATGAATAGAATTGCTGAGCGTCACATTTCACACCTGAAACGTCTCCAAGAGTTTCTGCTGCACTCGTCTGACCGCTGATACACAACGTAGGCGCTCAATGCACGCCGTCACATTCAAGGTGGAGCAACAATTCGTAAATCATTACCTACGTATTCATCACATGATGCGGACATTGAAATTGAAACTCATGACGGTCTTGCAAGCAGCCTCTCCGATTATTATGCAAGTCAAGTGGATGGTAATTTCATGCAAACAGGAAGTAGTTTTCCCTCCAGGCTTCCTAACTAGAGAGCGGCGTTAGCGAACGACCTCTCTGTGGGCCTGGAAGCAAAAGTGTGGTAGAGATGCATTGAATGGAGAAGGGGGAACCCTGGCAGTATCTGCAGCCACAGAAGCGCGTTGGGCATCAATCAATAGGTCCTGCAGTAGCTGAGGGAGCCAACTCCAAAGTTGCAATAACCTCTTTGGCCTGCTGCCATCTGCCACTTAGCACACAACTCTCCACGGAGCAGATGGGTGCAGCTGAGGTGAGGTCGCCTTCACACCAGAGGCGCCGGCTCTGAGGTGCGACTTTAGCGACGCTCCCCCAGCTGCTCCTTACCTGTAATTAGAGGCTTGTGTTCTCTGATGGATGACTGGGCTCGGTTGGTTTATTCTGCCCCCTGAGGGAAAAATAAGAATATACAAACTAACACGCTTCTGACTGTCACACGCACACAAACAGTGGAGGTTGATGACTTCAGAAGATCGCAAAGACGGGAAGTCATTGCAAAAAAGGTTTCGTTTGCAGCGTCGTTCCATTGTAATCTGATTTTTTTTTTTTTGGCTATCACTAAACCTCCCTCTACTGAAGGCAGCTGAGAGCGGTGGAAACAAGGTGCATTGTTGTCTTCTTTTAGCAGACAGACACTAATTTACACTCCTAGCAGTACAGAGCCGCATTAGCATTAGAGCCATGTCTGAATGTACAATCATTACACACTCATTTTACCTCTGTGTGCTATTTAACCCTGGGTGGGTGGTCTAGAAAGAAACACGTGATGAGAACTTTAAGATGGAACCAACCGGTGAGGTTGTGCTCCATAAAACTAGAACACAGAGCTGAGGGGAACACAGACCCTTTTTGATGGAACAACACTGAGTGTAGCAGCTTGTAACCAAGCTTACTATAGATCTAGTTATAAAACCACAGCTGTAACACCGTGGATGTGAAAATTTATAAGATGATTTGTAGTCAGTGGAGCTTTGAGATAGATTTAGAATGCAGGAGAGAAGAGTGGATTTGATGGATAAAACCCCAATCTACCCAGCAAAAGCTCTGTTATGAAACCAAAATGTGTTTGTCTCACATCAGGTGCTCTAAAGACAACGGGCTGTGAAAAAAAAAAGAAAGGATTCTATTTAAGAACAGGTAAAAAAACCAAAACAAAACCCCCAAAGCAAACCTTTATCCACCTAGACAAAGAAAAGAAGCCCAGAAGTGTGAATTCACAGCTACAGCTCTGAAACCAAACCCCCTGTTCCATTCCAGCTTCTAGTCAGATAAGTTCTCCTGAGCTGCTCAGATGAGGGGTCAAAAGGACATCCATGCAAAACATGACGGAAAACCCACACATCCAGTGGTGGATGAAGCGTCCACAGTGAGGTTAAGAGGCCTTTTGGGCTCCGTCAGTCTCATAAAGCCTTGAATCTGCTGACTGCTAAACTCCAGCCTGTGTCGTTCTGAAAGACAAACTCATGAGACGTGTTTCCGAGTCCACTGGGATTCCATTTCGGATAACTTAGTTTGCCAAACTGTCAGACGCCACAGGAGACGTGTCCAGACGTGACCGTGGAGAGCGAAGCACGTCCAGTTTGAGAATCCAGGAGGAAGCCCTGAGGCAGAACCCAGAACATGTAGCAGGGATTAGATGACCCCGGTGGCCTGTGAACACCTCGGACACGCTGGAGGACATGACCGGGAAGAAGGCCGCTCCGGCTCCACGTAACACAAGAAGGATACCGGATGAGCCAGTAATAAAACCACAGCACAAAGGCAGTGCAGATCCTTTAATAAAGTCTACATGAATGTGATGAAAACAGGGTAAAACAGGAAAAAACGATTGATGTTGCAAAAACACCTCATGTCACTTTGACTTACTTGTGAAAGCTGGCAAATGTCTGAACCTTCATGATTTCCATTAAATTTTAATTGAACTCAGCTTTATGTCGACAACGTTAATGATTTCACCGCAATAATCCATCTTAAGCACATCATCGCTCAAAGAGTCTTCCACTCAGAAAGTGAGCGCGGCATGAAATGTGTGGTTGCTTTAATGAAGGCATTGGCATGGCTGGTCCAGCTCCTGGAGGCAAAAAATAATTATTTGGTGGGTGTACTGCAGATAGAGGGCTGATTGCTAAACTCAATCCTCCTACTATTACACCATGTGGTGATAGGCAAGGTGCAATTTCACAGATGTGTTCTTGTCTAGTTTTAGTGAGGTGTAGGAAACCTGGATCATTCAATCCTCGGGGAGAGGACGGCGTCTCCACAAGCAGCCGAAACAGAAACGGTCACCGCGTTTACAGGAGGATTGTACAAGAAAAGGAAAAATATCGGCTGAAGGATTTTTGTTGGCAGCGAGTCACACAGTAAGTAGAGAATAAATTATTTATTTCATTATTCAGAACATAAATAATGCAAGCGTGAGACTTGATTAGAAAATGATTTTGGGGAGGAAAAAGTCATCTGTCATTTTTCAGCATTTCACATTTTCACCAGAATTCAGAATATTATATATAAAACAACACACACACACACACACATAACCGATGACCTGCAGAGTACCCAGAAACACACAGGAGCACGCAGGCCGACGCCTGAATAATTTAATGGATACATTTCATTGAGAGGAAAGCACACATTACATGGAAGCGTCAGGAGAGTCAATGGAAACACCAAACTAACAGAGGTTTATCTCACCCACGGTAAATTCAAAATGTTCATGACCGTGTAAAGTTGACATGTCTAAGGAACGATCACACGAGGTGGATTTATAAAGTAAAACGCCTCAGAAACAGTCCTCTGCTCACGTGTTGTTTGAATGTATTACCAGTAGGTGCTGGAAGCCCCCACCCCCCCCCTACCCATGTGGACACAGATTTTGGCTACAGAGGAATGATTGAACACAGATAGCGTTGTCCCATCAGATTTATGAGAGGCGGCTTTGAGGCTTCTTCTTGCACCGGTGCAGCATGTTTTCACACCCTGATCTTTGAGGTTTGGGAGTGGGGAAAAAACAACCCCAAAAAAGAAGAAAAACTTACAGTGACTGAGATCCAGACATCCCTGTGTGCTATACTGTCTGAATGTTAAGTCTTACAGGAACACAGTGAATATAAAAATGACCATCACCTGTCTACATAGATATAATATAAAAGATTAGGTTTGGATCTAAAATATGCACAAACAAAGAATAATAATAAAATAAAACCCTCAGAAAAACATCCCTTCCAGAATCCCAAAACTTCGGCAGCATAAAGCCAAAGGATAACAAATCATCTCTCTGGCCTCTGTTAGCAAATCCTCTGCCAGCATTCAGATAAATTACCACCATAATGATATTATCAAACCTGATGTCCCAAAGTACTTAAAAAGTTTCTCAAACTTCCCACGACTAAAGTGGTGTCGCAAGTTCTCATTCTCAGTGCAAACGAGCTGAGGAGATGCTCCTTCAAACACAAAACCACCCACAGCAGAACAGAAAATCTACGTTCTGCTGAGAATATGGACTGTAGTTCATCTTAAATGATTCCAAACCATCTCTAAGAATCACAATTTGAGAAGAAACAAAAACATAAATGTTGCACGACATGAATTAGTGGAACAACATGCAGCCGTTTCATCAGAGAAATCAGTTTTGATGGCGTCGACACAAACACAGTGAAGCAGAGTCAACGCTGACAGAATAATGAAGAAGAGGGATGTAGATTATTATCCAGCTCATAAACCTGTCATCACACACTGATTCTGCATTGTTAGTGTTTCTTACTGAAGTAGAGAGAAGGCACAGGACGACAGTATAAGCAGTCATTCAGATGGAGATCGTTTCAGCTTCGAGCTTCGGCCTCTGAAGCGAACCAGCTGACCGGTAGGGCTGCAGGCAGCAGGTCTGTCTCGCCGAAATTCTACACTCAGAAGTGAATCCTCTCATTTGTCAGACAAGTCAATGATGCTGACATTGCTGGAATGAGATCCCTTTGGTTTTGTTGCTGTCTTTCCTTGTCAAGGTGAGTCACAACAGCAGCAAAACAAGTTGACTCGGATTAAGACACTAAACATAAAACCACTTTTTCCTTCTCTGGCGTGGCGGCGCCCCCACCCCCACGCCTGTGGCAGCCCGGGGCAGGTGAGTGATCTCAGCCTGAGGCGAGGCGCTGCTTCATAGTTGACAGCTCATCAAAGTGAGTGACAAGCGTTGGGGCGGAACTTACAACTCACTTTCATGCCCCAAGGTGAAAAGTTGCACACACACACACACAAAAAAAAAAAAATCTTTCAACTTGCTCTTTTTCTGGACAAATCTTAGGAAGGGTAATGATGTGAGAAGCGTCAGGTTATAATCAGGACATCGGAGCTGCGCATCGACATTGTGAAACTCCCGAGTCGGCAGAAAAGGCTGGAATGGAAGCTCTGCTTGGGATGTGATTCGCTGTCATAAAACACCACGGCGTTGCGCCGCCGGAGACGAGGACGTTTTTTAGGACGGACATTAAAACGAACAAACGTGCGTTTAGGATGTTTCAGGAAATCTTTGTGATTTTTATTTTCATAATAAAGTCCAATCAATCAGTGAGCTCCTATAACATCAAGGGTGTCCCATAACTACTTGAGCAGTAGCGCCCCTGGTTGCTCTCTGGGCTCCATACTCTTATTAGGTTGGATGACAGCCAGCTTTACTTTGGGGATATTCACAGAATACCGGAGGAAAAGATGGAGTGTGAGTTGGTGAAGTTTATAAGTCTGCAGTGGACTGCCACGCCCTGAATATTATACGACTACTGCACCCAAACTGTTCAAGATCGAGCTGGAAAAGGAGGAGAAGGGACATCTGCTCCTATAGATTACATTTACTGACATCCAAAGACAAGGATTGTGTTCCTTCTTCCAATCAGTTTGTCCTGAAATATAAACTACAGGACAAAAGAACTGAATGTGTTCACATGACAGCAGATGAGTGACGGCTCAACCCCTTCATTTCCTGCCTCAGTAGGAAGTTGAATATACTATAAAATGTAAGGAAACGATTTACCGCAGGCCTGATGAACTACTTTGTGTGTCTTATCTCACTTCCTAAACCCTGCCTCGCAGATTTTTTTTAACTAACAAAACCAGAGCTGAGAGGTACTGAAATAAAACCAGTTGAATTTAGAAAAGGAACAGCGTGTCTGGTGTTCTTGATGAGCTGCAGACCTCTGACATTACATGCAGGAGGAAGTCTTTCCAAGACATTGAATTTCCTGCTGAATTAATAGACTCTCAGTTGGATGTGGAGAACATAACTAAAAGAACAAACCATAAAACACAACACGACATTTCTGGTTCTTTCTTTTTGGATGAGTGACCTTATCATCGGTGGGATATATGCAGCGTTTTTCCTAAAGGTTCCCAGTGAAGAGAGAACATATAAAGGCTAAGCAGCGTATTGGACGTGTTCTGACGTGAAACATCCTCACGGGTCCGTTCACTTATGGTCCCTGTTCAGAAGTCTTCTGACAGAAATGCGGGCAGAGGAAAAGCACAAACGTTATTACGCTGACAACGACTGTATTTAATCTGGAACTAAACCAATTCAGGTGCTGCTGTAATAATATGAAAAATGACATCCAGACTGCGAAAATTACTGTAATAGCTGACTTGACATGAAACTGCTCTGAGACAAGTGAGACGTCTGGTGAAGAATGAGAATCAAGGCAAATGTAAGAAAATGTTTTTTTCCCCAAAATGAATGTACTTCCTGTAATTGTTTCGCTCACGTGGAATCTGTTGAACATGAACTCGAAAGCTTTTTGTTGTTCTAACAGTGACCTAGATTATTTATAAAAGTTATTTATTGGTGGCAATTTTATTTATTCTAGGGAAAACAGCAGCGCAGCATCAAAATCACCTCCTAATGCAAACCTTCAAACAGCTCCTCTCTGCTTTGCTTTCCCTGCTTTGCTCTCATTATTCCCCTTCATGCAGCTCGAGGAGACAAATAGACAGGATGATGGTGGAGCTTCACAGGTGTATACTTTGCAGAAGTTTTTTTAAAATATTTTTTTTTTACAAAAACCCACGATCAGACGTCTTCATTGATGATAAACCCGAGCAGAGCAATCAAGGTCGGTTAGGACTGAGACTGGGGAACTGAAAAGTTTCACATTTGGCAGCGTCTGCTCCTGCATCCCTCTCTCTCTCTCTCTCTCACCGAACGCAGCGACGAAGAGACGTGAGTCAGAGAAGCCAGGAGACTCGTTAGCCAAATGAAAAGCATCCTGAATCTGTGGAGCTAAATGGAATTCACCCATCATTTAATTTAAACATCCGTGTTTTCTTTACTGTGACACATCAAAATGCTTTCTTGGAAAACTTTGCCCAATCCGGTGACTTGGTGTAATTCCAACATTCCCTGGCCAAAGTTTCACTTCTCATTGGACGCAGTTCATCGTGTTTCACCGTGTAACGTCAACGTGGCTGAATTACTCGTCACCAACAAACACCACTGTAGCAGCTCGCTGTACATCTATCCCTGAGGTAATCTATTCAAGCGTAAATTTAAAAAAAAAAAAAAATCCTTGATTTTATTCCGTTTTTTTTTAACTCATTTTCAGCCCTCAAAAAGAAAAAATGTTTTCAAATGAAGTGCTTAAATATATTCTCAAAGAGTTTTGTCCAGAAGAAGATCCTTCCTAAAGCGTCTAATCACGTATTGTGAGCAGACGTGAGGGTATACACACTGCAGTGTGTATCAGTCCATCTCGGGTCGGTGTCCGACCTTCGGCGTGAACGAGTCCCTCGTCTCCGACTTCCTTACGACTTACTGTGACTCTGCTCCATGGTGTTGAAGAACAGACACATCCCTGCCGTCAGCAGCAGGTGCATGGACTCGTACAGTAATTTGGGGGAAAAGACGCTCCATATGAAGAGGTGATACCGCAGGACCGTCACCAGCACGATGTAGGCCGCCGCCGGTACCGACCTCAGCAGGGCCAGACAGTAGCAGCCGTGGCTGATGGCAACCGGACTCCTGAACAGAACAAAGGATTCATTAGAGGGGAGGAAAACACCGCGGAGAGAGAAGCAGGAGAGTTTACAGCGAACTACGGACAAACCTCCTCATGGAGCGACATGCAGAAGTTTCTACGTGAAACCAAAGTCGAGCTAAGCTGCCTCCTGTTTTCTAAATGATTATGTGGAATTACTGAGGCTGCAGATTGTGCCGTGATTCTAACTGCAGGCTAACATTTTTGCATTCTGGAGGTTTTACCTTACACATGTACCCAGGAGAAGAGTCTGATCCACTTATCTCCTCACAATAATACGGATTGCGGGCAAATTCTGATAAAGACGTTAATGACTCTAACCCGCCTGGTGGGAGGAGGGATGCAGCGGAGAGATTAGGAGATGATGATTTAAAGCCAAACACACATGGATGCACAAGAACTTGTGTAAATGTACACTAGTCTGTGAAACACATACAGTATGTATAACAGAACCAGGGTGTTCAATGAAAGAGTCCCAGCTGAGGGGGAGGAAACTCAGCCCCGTCCCAAAACAAGAGGAGTAGGAGATATGGGAAGGAGTCCAACACGGAGGTGGAAAATTAATTACAGGGCAGCTAAAACACGCACACACACATTCACACACACACACACACACACACACACACACACACACACACACACACACACACACACACACACACAGTGTGGATTTCTACATCTCATAATCTGATGAATCATCAAGACTGCAGTAATTCATGACTGTGGTTTCTCAGGGAGCCAGAATACCACACGATCCCAGCTTCAGAAATACACCTGTGAGCAGAGCCTCATCCCAGCTGAAGGTCCTATATAACATTCCGTACTTGAAAGTATTATTACAATTATTATAAGAGGAGTAACACGACTGTCAATCAAGTTCTCAAATATTCGATTTCCACACAGTTTGTTATGCAGTTATTCTGTCATACATAGAAGGCTCGACCCCCATGACAAGAAACATTAAATTAGGCATTAAATATTCTAGGATAGATGATGTTTGGATCTGACAGGATTTTAACCCTTCACCTTCTGTTTTGAGACAGGAGCTGTAGGTATTCTGCATTTGTGTGACTGCATTGTCTAATGGTGACGTTTGTCACAGCTGTCATGTGCTCAGATGAGCTCGGTGACCTTTAGCACGGTGCACTGACAGGAAGCCACCTGTGCACTAAGCATAAAAACATTTAATGAGCCAGTTTGGTGTTGAAGAACTTCACTGGACTGCACAGAGTCCTGACCTCAACCCAATAGAACACATTTTGGGATGAATTAGAGCGGGGACTGTGAGTCAGGCCTTCTCGTCCAACATCAATGTGTGACCTCACAAATACCCTTCTGGAAGAATAAAAATAAAATAAAAAAAAATCCAATAAACACACTCCTAAACCCTGTGGACAGCCTTCCTAGAAGAGTTGAAGCAGTTATAGCTTCAAAAGGTGAACCATGACACCATGTTAAAGCCCTTGTATTAGGAATGGGATGGAACTGAAGTTCATGTGCTTGTAAGGCAGGTGAGTGAATACTTTTGACAATATAGTGTGTATAAATATAAAGAATTCCACCGGCATCAGCAGTCAGACCACCGGTTAAGCTCTTCAATTATTGGCAGAATCTTGACAATTTTTAATGCAGCTTAAGTTTATTTCTGAGCATTACCTCAAACCTTCTAAAACAGCCAAGTGCAACCTCTCAAGTGGGTTACCAGGATGTGCAGTCAGTCTGTGTAAAATCCTGCCAGCGACTTAATTCTCTCAGTAGGGATGTGTGACATCTATGGCAGCTTCTCTAATTCACAGCTTTATAAATACATGAGGTGATAAGAAAGCTTAGCACAACTTTACCTTGATGTCATTTATCTGCTGTGTGGTTAGAAAAAAGGGAAAATCTAATTAATGACCAAACTAAAGGAAGCCCTTCTCTAAACATGAACATTTTCTGCGGTGATCAGTTTTTCAGGAGAACTCACTGTAAAATGTAGGATTAAGTAAAGCTGATTTTGTGGGGGATCCCAATACTGGAATTACACCTCAACTCTTATCCCCCAAGCCAAGGCAGCTTTTTGGAAATCAGAGTACTAAAAAGGTCAGACTACTTATAAAATCTTTACTGATGAAAACGATAAGGTGCTGATCTGCTGCGATTGGCCAGTCTGGAAGGGCTTGGCGGGATTATGAGCAGTAAAACAATAAATTGCAAAATGGCTTTAAGTGGAATATGAGTGTGTCCAGGGAGTCCGGTTGAAAAGGTATTGATTACATTCCGTGCTGAAGCTTGGAGCTGCTGATGGTGCAGAGTGAATCCTAAATGGACGCCGGTACATGAGACTGTTTTAGAGCTTCGTTTGTCACAACGCCTGAGTGCAGGAGAAGCTCCTGTGGAAAGCAGCACCGCATGAATAATAACAGAACGATGGTCATGGGATGTCACTTTAGGGACGCCACAGATGAAGGCTGGAGTCCGACAGTGACCTCTAGAGGCCGCTCTGCTCTCTGCAGAATTCAGTTTGACAGCGATGGCAAGACCAACAGGGGTAAAGAGGGTAAAACCACACCGACTTCACCCCCCAACAGTAAAGTCTGCCAGGCTGCCTCATCACCTCCTATAGTGTTCTCTATGGGGGCAGTAACACCGGGATAAATGTCGTAGTGCCTTCTTATGTTGTTGCAAGTCCCCCCCGGCTCCCCTCATGTATTTTTAACTTTTGCAGATCCGACTTTACTTGTTATTTGTAACCCCTTCATCATCCTCATCCTTATTTTTTAGGCAATGATGAAGTTAATTATCAAGCTGAGTTTATTTGAATCCATCTGTAACTACACTGAAGTTTTGGGGTGATACTGATAAAAATGTAACAGCTGGCAGATTGTGCAACATTTGATCGCAAGGACAGCTTTACTTCATTCTGTTGCTCAATGAAACATGAATTCAAAATCACAGAGGATCTGCTGGGAACTAAACTGAGGATCCAAATGTTGGATGGAGCAAAAGGATCCACTTTGTCGTCCTTATTCTCTGCCACGAGCAGCACAAAAATTTTATGATGATCCAAAATTTTAATTCAGAGAACGTCCGGACTACTAAAATGTTAAACACATCACAATCAAATGTGAGAACAAAGATTATTAAGAGTATAAATCATGCATGGTATCCACACCCTCTGCAGTCTGAATCTGTTGCCACCTTTGTGCTCCACAAAATTAAAACATGAATGATTTTTTTTCTTCACAAGACTGCAGCCTTAGATAAATCACTGCTTTTCTGCCTCTGGCATTTAAACAACATGGGCAGGTTAAACACTCTTGTTTATACAAATACCAACCTCTGTCTCCATTAAAACAGCATTTTAGTTTTTGGCTCCAGCAGCAGGGCAGCTGTTGCCCAGCCACAGACCTCATCCCTCAGTCATGTGCAGAGGCCTCATGCTGAGGGGAAGCTCAACTTACTGGCAGCATCCACACACACACACACACACACACAAAGCAACCCAGCTACCAGCGTCTCTCAGGCTTACGATCTTACACAGGTTAAGCTGTTTACATGCATCTCTGATAACCCTGCGAGCAAGTCTCCTTGTTGCCATGAGGAAACCAATTAAGAGCTGGATTCCAGTGCATCTGTGCCATCCCTCCCACTGAGAAGATTCAGACTGAACAAGTTCGAAAACGAAACAAACAACATCCAAAAGGAACTGGGATAATGATGGCGATAATGTGCGGCTGCGTCGGCACGGAGGGCTGAAACCAGCGTAGGTAAGAGTAACTTGCTTTAATTTAATTCCGCATCCCCGCTGACGAACCCCCTGTAACTCTATCAGATGAGTTCAAGCAGCCCCGACTGTTGTCTTCCAGGTATGGATTAGAAACCGGATGCTACTTAAAACTTTACCGTTGCATGAAGGTGTTGGTTTCTAACACATACTTTTGGATTTTGTTTGCTCTAACCATCTGTCCACTATTCATAGTTCTGTTCTCTCCTACTATTCTAGTTTTTACACCCATTCTGACAACTAACTCAGGTGGAGGGGCAGCTCTGAAGCCAAGATAAGCACAACGCCGATTGTTAATCCCATCTGGCTACTTTTAAGCGACACTTACCTGTCTCTCTCCGAGCTGAGGTAGCACACCAGGTGACACGTCCAGAGCAGGGGCCCGGCGTAAGTGCTGAGGGCCGTTAAAATGATGGCAGGTGCTTCTACGTAGCTTTCAAGCCCAACGAAGCCAACTGAAATGTCGATGGTGGCGATGTTGCTAGAATTACCCTACAGAAACAAAAAAAAAACAAAACAAGTTTATTTTAGCACTGGGACAGAGGCATATTACTCCAGATAGGAATAAAATGAACACACAATATCTGTGTGACGCTTTGTAAACGTTTCAGAGCCGTAAAGAATCGGCCCCTTTTGCTTCAGCATCATTAGTCTGAGCTTCTGGCAGCTTCCCAGCAGAACAGTTGTTTGTATTTTCCAGTGTCAGACCGAGGAAAGCGTGCACAGCTTTCAGTGAGAAGCTGGACTCCAGTTAGACACAGACACACACACACACGCACACACGCACGCACACACGCACGCACACACACACGCACACGCACACACACACGCACACACACACACACACGTGCGGCTCAAACGTAAGAACAATGAAATGAAAGTTATTTCACAAGACGTCTGAAGATTTTCCGTCATAATTTTTTCACGAGCTCAAAGAGCATTTGATGGAAAGACAGCTAGCCAGACAGACAGTCAGACAAACAGTCAGACAAACAGTCAGACCGATAGTCTGACGGATAAACAGAGATCACAGCTTTAAGATGATAGGGACTGAGATAGATGGAGATATTCTAGAGATTGACAGAGATGATGTACAGAGATGAATAGATCGACAAACTGATCAATTCGAGCTAAAACTATCTGCTCAAACTACAAAAAAATGTAATTCACCCCGGTTTAAGCTTTCAACACAGAATGTCTTCATTCAGTTTAAATGAACTTTGAGTTTTCTCACTCTTATTAGCGCTGAACCCGATGCATGTGGCAAACCCAGCTCGCCTAAATCAGCTGCTTCCTCTTCTCACATCTGAGAAGCAGCTTTGATACAAAACAATCAAGCGGAGCTGCTGAGCAGCTTCTCGCTTCACGCTGGTTCAAAGGTTTTCACGCCAACATTTATTGTGACTACTATGAATGAAAAATCTCTGTGAATCGGCAGCAGCGATGATTACATCATCGTGATCGTTTTTATTCCCCCCTCTTGATGGAAGACCAAGTTAAATACGACTTCACATCCACTGGGTAACCTGCCCCCCCCCACCACACGTGACAACATTTGCACTGACTGGTTCATTTCAGAAAGACAAACACGCTCTGGCTGTTGTTCTGACCATCTGGTTTTGGGACGGTGACAAACTCAAAGAAAATCCACTGGACGTCTGACTCATCCATCACCCCAAATGACCACATGGAGACGACCCAAACCGTCTCCTGTGAGACAGATAATTCATCATGTGACGTGATTTTACCCTCTGTGACACCAGCCATGTCTGCACCTGAGGTTACCAAGACGATCTCCCATAATGCTCCTGTATTTTTGTGACTTTAGTTGCCATGAACCGAACGTGTCAGCTTTCAGTCAGGCCTCCTGACAAAGCTTCTAAAAGCACCACAGAAAAAAAAAGACATTTACATTACGAAAAACAAGATTCGTATCGTATACGACTGCATTTGCAACTCAGAGCATACTGATGAGTGGAAAAATGAACTTGATGATTAGATTTCAATTCTGCATAATTTTAATTATTCTGCATGGCATCACATTTGTTCCACAGCAGCAAATCTAAATCACATATGTTGCTGCTTCAGAAATAATATTCTGTTTACAGCTTCATTCGAGTATCTGTAATTAAACAATCAGATGGTGACACTACACTCTAACAACCGTCTGGTGGTGGTCTATTCTCTAACCCATCAATGCGTTAATGATCCAAGAGGGATGGAACTTCAGTGTTGTCAACAATCTTCTGACTAAATATCTGTCCTGGATGTCGGCGAAACCAAAAGGATCACCATTAAACATCCGCAGGAGAAGAACTAAGTCAAGTGATGGACGTCAGTGGTAGATGGAAGTACTATTAATTACACATTAGCACATCCTCAGCTCAGAGCTGCACATATTACAGTATTCAATCCTTTAACGGTGGTCACAGCTTTCCTAATGTTATTAAACTTGCTGCCAATAAATCAGATGTGTCTTTCTATCCGACATTTTTTTCCTACTCCTCAGTCGTCCTTTTAAGTTGCTTTTCTAAGTCGTAGACTGGAGCCCATTCTAGATGAGCCTCCACACTGGACAGTAACAACATATCCCTCAACCTGCTGCAAAAGCAACGGCTCATCTATTCTCCATTTGCGTAATAAAACAGATGCATTTGTATAGAGACAGAAGAGAAGGTTGAGACAAAACAATTCACGTGGGAGTATTTGGAGAGTTTCATTTACTTTTTAAAAAATTTGCTTCACTTTACTGTTTTGGTTGTTTCCTTACACAGTTGTGCTGTTTAACAAATATATTTTTTCCCTAAACACGGTGATTTTTGGGAGCATTTTGCACCACATCTAGGCAGTGGACAGCTACTAGCAAGCTAACTCTTAACACACTTGTGAGCTGAGAGCATGCTGCTGTTTACCTGTAACAGCAGCTGCAGCTATTTATTTCCATTTTCCCAGCACTGTGACATTTACTCTCCTTTGACATTTTGTTAACAGGACCGTACACAGTTTCATTTAGGAGGTAAAACAGTCTCTCTAAGCCAGGGGTCAAACTCATTTTCACCGAGGGCAACATCAGAATAATGGCTGTCCTCAAAGGGCCAGAAGTAACTAATAACTGTACCTAATTGTAACTCAATGTAAGGTAATATAAATATAATAGTACTTAATGTTAAATAACTCAGAATTTATTACTTATTCAAGTTGCAATAGTTAAATTAAAAACATGTTATAACATGAATCCTTTTAATTTATCAGGTTATGAAACTCACAGAACAACATGCACCCGACTCTAACTACATTATAAAAGGTGATGGTGGGATGGTGCCGTTTCCATCCCACTCCCATCTGAAACACCTCCAGCAGATTTATCAACCGTGATGAAAATCTAGACTCTTAGGCAGCTTCCAAAAACTCACCTCCATAGGGAAACCCTGTTATAGCGCGTGTGTTTGTGGAAGAAATGTTTATATCCCTTGGTGTTCCACAGCTTCTTTATTTCTTTCTTTGCTGATTTGTCTCTTTTCTTATGTATTCCTGCAAACTGTATTTTTTTTTTAAGAAGCTGTATAAATTGTTATTCTGAAGATATGCTGACATATTCTAACAACCTCATGGGGTCATGTTAATTTATGGTTACAATATCACAAAACGAGCTGCCAAAATAATGATTTTGATTTTTATCACCATTGACGTCATTACAGATTCTATTAATATACTGTCTGTTGTCCAATAAGCAGTAAGACTTGATAAAACGACAGTTCAAATTCGACTCACCTGGAAGTAAAAGAAGGCCTGACCAAACCAATAATGCATGATGGTGGTTTGGGCTGCGTCATAGTGAAGCTTCCTCCAGATAAAGCGAGCCATGAAGGTCTGGATCAACAGGCAGCAGCAGAGCACAGGCAGGTTGTGAGCCCGGAACAACAGCGAAAACAGCAAAACCAAACCACTGTAAATCTCCCATAATCCCCTGCTCTTCAATTTGGCATCTGCCGTGATGATCTGGGAGCGCAGGAGGTCCTTAGTGCCCGTGAAGAGGATGCCCAAAACGAAGACATACACAAAGCGTGCCTCCACTGTTCCCCTAAATGACAAAGAAGACAGTAAACCTTTTGTTCTTGTTGAGAACTTTGTTTAAGAAACAATCAATATACAAGTAATTTTGCCGACTAACATATCAGAAACTAAATATCCAGATGCAGTAGTACCTTGACATACGAGCAAGTCAAGATACTTTCACACTTTATATTTGTTTATGTAACTTATATATAATTAATTATGCACAGGTAAAGTATGCACCTCTACTGGTTGATAAAAAAATATGTTTTTTTTCATCATTTAAGGTTTTTTTTACAAGGCTAGAATGGATTAAAAGGATTTAAGTCATTTTAAATGGGGAAATGTTTCACTTACGCACTCAGTCACAAAACAAAATAAACTCTTATCTTAAGGTACGATTGAGGATATTGCACACTACATCCTGAATGATAAAAGAAAATCTTTTTTTTAAATCAAGTTAAGGCTACATCTGTAAAAATAGGAACATAAACAAAAGCAAATCACTTAACAGACGTAAAACCATAACTTTAATGGCTCAAAGGCAGTTGGGCAGGAAGTCCCTACAAAATCTCTTCAAAGACGACAAATACAATTAAACAAGCTCCCATTGTGGCTGGGACACTGATGCTTCCTGTGGATCACGTAAATATTGATAACAGGGATGTTAAAACATGAATAAATATCAGTAAAAGCTGTTTTGAATTTATGTTTGTAAAACCTCAACACAAATAGCACAGATTCCTCTGAGCGACACATCGTCATGTTTCATTCACTGACCTTACTGTACACAATAACTGTCTTGATCCTTACTGATATAAGCACACTTCATATTCTTGTCAAACTGTTTACATTTCTGCTGCTCAGTCTGTTAGCATCCTTTTATTAGTATGGAGAGCATCAATCTGGTATTAGAAATAAATTCTGAGCACAGAGCATCACCGAGGCCCACCAGTTCAACACAGAAACAGCATCATCAGGCACAGGATTTGAAGTTCATCTTCTATCACCTCATACAATTATCGACTGAAATATTTCTTTGATTGGAAAGAAGACTGTTTTGGCTAATTTTTCATTTGCACACATTCCATGACGCCTGATGTCATGCAAAGTCACGATTCCATTAGATTTCGCCTCGGTCCCTTCAGCATTTGGTAAAAGAAGAGCAAAAGCACAAACAAAAATATTGCAAGATGTGTTTTCACACAACCTTTCACACAAAAATTGGAATTCAACTCAGGTTTTAACAAATTATCTCTTCACACATTGCTGAAAAACAAATGTGAGCCTCATCTCACAGAAGGCTGAGATGGTGTTGTAAATGTTGATATGAATCACTTAACAAGGTGAATTTAAGACGACACAGTGAAAAGTCTCCAGATTTATTCTATTTTTGTGTCCCCTAATAATCAAATCAAATCAAATTAATTATAACACAAGACAAGGGCACCATGAATCTACACAAAATAAAAACTCCAAACAATAATTCTGTCTAATAATAAAACTCTAGCACATATCTGAATCCACAAAAAATGACTTGCCACTTATAAAGTGAATAATCAGAAGATAGACAGAACATCAGGACCACGTAAATGGTTAGAAGGTCTAGTCTCAAAACAAATTCCAGACAAGAGGATAAAGAAGGTGTTCGTCAGTTCAGAGAGGGTTACAAAACTAATTCTAAGGCTGTGGGACTCCACAGATCCACAGTGAACCTCCCCAGGAGTGGCTGAACTCACAAAACTCATCCAGATACACAGCTAAGCCCAATTCAGTTAAGTTTAAATCACAGTCGCAAATAACTCACACGAGTGAGAATCTTCCGTCACAAAAAACTCTAACTACCCTCAGAGATTTCAAAACAGTCTATGGTCTGGTGAGTCTGGAAGACAGGATTTCTGTTACATCTGGTGTAAAGCAAATGTACAAATCCACACTAACAACATTATGGCCCAATTCGACTTTTCAATATAACTCCTCGTTTAAGAGCACCCGACACTTCTTGTATTGCCTCTCAAAAAAGATACACAAGGTAGTGTTTGACATTATCTAGGACAACGGGACACCTCTCTGTCATCAGTAGATAAGATAATGATCAGACATTTACACTGATGAACACAAGTCAGACCATTCACTCCCACAGATGTTTGGCAGCAGATGACTCCACATAGGGGGGGATTAGAATAGGGATCAGGGTAAAATCAGGAGTGGGGTTCACACTGGTGATCTGGGTACTTGATAACATTTTTTTCTTATTAAATCAAATTAACATTTAAAACGCGCATTGTGTTTTTTTATACTCATGTTGCCAATGTTTTACATGCTGTTTGAAGATCAGATTTTTTTGTTAAAACATCTCAGTCTATTCCACACTATTACCGGTGAGTAGAGTTAGAATTTCTGAATTCAGCCATTTTGCCCTTTACATCTATTAATATAATAAAAACAGAACCATGACTCATCTGGTAACATTTAATAAAGAGAGAGTTGGCTTATTTATTAAACTCCATTTAATAAATATGGCGTTTTATAATTTGCTGTTTCATTATTACCTGAGCATAATTTCTTTATCTTTGTACTTGAGAGTTAGAATCAGATTCCAATTTAATTAAGGCTGTAATTTAATTAAGTATAACTTTAATTTTGTGTAATTTTGTTAATAGTCAGACTAACAAATAAACCTTTGCGGAGGTACATGTAAAAATGTTAACCTGTTATTGGAAGTTGAGCGATCACAAAAGTCTGTGAACATTATTGGTGACGCGACCAACTAACCAGACCAATGTGGCCCATGTGGAACTACACTATCAGGAGGGTTGTGGAGGAGGAAGAGACCGGAGGAGGTGGGTTTGTACTTGCCTGAGAAAAACTTCCTCCCAGTCACTCTGTTCTTTGTGCGATCTGCATCGCTGCAGTTTGAGAACCCTGAAACGTCTCTGGTAATTAAGACAACGGGAGTCTCTGATGTCCACAAGGAAAAGCACAACCTGCTGATTTAGGTTCCTCCTGGACATCAGAGACTCCCATTGTATTAAT
The DNA here is from genome assembly GCF_040054535.1 of Antennarius striatus. Classification (NCBI taxonomy): domain Eukaryota; kingdom Metazoa; phylum Chordata; class Actinopteri; order Lophiiformes; family Antennariidae; genus Antennarius; species Antennarius striatus. The sequence continues at coordinate 18,264,969 of NC_090785.1, read as the reverse complement.
TACTGGAGACCATACCAATAATTTATAACACAGTAAGTCTGGCCAAAACACACATCTTTCCTTAACATAACATAATAAAGCACTGCACAATGGTCCGCACAGGAATACAGGTCATAGAGGTAGATGGATCGTGTTCCATCATTATGGGTAGTTCAGGAGCTAATCTCTTCTCATGTTCATAAGAAGCATACACAGTAGAAGCTACACATCGATTTTACTTCAAACTGACAAAAAAAGTACAGTCAACGAAAAAAAGGTCAGGCAAAGATAAGATGAGAATACTAGAGAATATTGTGCTAAAGCTTGAAACTCAAAGTCGCTTACATTGGATCCATTATTCATTCACACCTCATTCATAGTTGGTGGTGGTAAACTACGTACGTAGCCACAGCTGCCCTGGGGCAGACTGACGGAGGCGTGGCTGCCAATCTGCGCCTACGGCCCCTCCGACCACCACCGGAACAATCACACACATTCGCACGCCAGCAAGTGCCTCACTGGAGGAAAGGAGGGTAAAGTGTCTTGCCCAAGGACACAACGACAAATGACTCGGCGGGAGCGGGAATCGATCCGCCGATCTTGAATCATTGGACGACCCGCTCTACCTCTGAGCCACGGTTTACAGCCAAATCATTTCTAAATTACAGTAAGTGCCATCAAATTTTAATAATCAATAATGCAGTTAGCCACCAATGCCACCAAGACGCTCATCTTTTAAGTTTACTAGATCACCATGGTAACTGCTGCTATACACCTATACACCTATTCTTTTCTGACAAAACTGTTCATAACGTACGTGGACTCTCACCAGGCAGTGTGTTTAACTCAGTCTTGTTGGTAACATGCTGTGACCTCATGTTCGTAACAAACATGAATTCAACTGAAATCAGTATTTTCTGGCTTGGTTACATCAAAACTTTTACACAGTACGTCATCTATACATTAACATGCAATAATGCAGGCGTCACGACTATAAACCACTAAAGACAACGTTTTATTCTGGGCCTGACTTTGCTGCCAAGTCTGGTGTAGGCAGCTGGTACTGTGTGCACTAATGTATTGGTATTGATCACGGATCAATCAAAAAATTTTCTTTCACTTGGATGAGGCCAAAAACTAAAGTGAATTCCATGCATCCAGTTTTTACAACTTAATGAGTTATTGAGTGAAATATTTAAATATTCTGAATAAGGTTATCAGTCTAGCAGTGCTGTAAATTGCAGCTTTCACATTTAGCCGTTTTTCTGACAGCTTTCCTCAGCTGTTATTTCCTGTAAACACACACATCTCAGCGGGCAACGGTTATGTTACTGCCTCGAGGCTTGAGACTTCAAATTTAAAGTTCTGTAACTCTCTCAGGAGAACGCATAGAAGGCTTATTGTTCACGAGCTGGAAATGTTCATGAATTTAGGAATCAATGCGATTTTCAACCTGATTTACGTTTGTCTCTTATTAGTAAACTAATGCTCATACTCTTTGCCTTTTGCATAACCAGTTCCGGCTTCAGTTCAACAATTTATTGATCCTAATGTTGTGAGCAACAGTTGATTTGCATTAAGGAGATATTGAAATTGGCAGGCATGTTTTCCAGCTGCAATTTCCAGGAGCGACTGTATTATCTAAAATAAATAATGCAGCTTTCTGGTTCGAGCTGTCTGACATTTCTGCTGTCCTTTTTCGTATCGGTTTGCTTTTCAAATGTCCTTCGTGAATCAATTCTAAAATCTCACAGCAGCTGAGGAGGTAGTGACGTCATCCATTTATTATCACGTGTGCGGTTCGATCTGCGGCCCCCCGCTGTCTACATGTCAAAGTATCCTTGGGCAAAATGCCGATACTTCTAATGGCTGGTCCATCCTTGTGTGATGATTGTGTGAATAGTTATTATTGCTCCAGGTGAGCAGGTAGTGTTTTCATTGATGTCTCTGTGACCACAGTTTGAATGTGTGTGAATGAGGGACTGCTGCTTTGGCTTGTAAGAGTGCTTTAAGCCTGGTACAGTCAATTTACTTTTCAGTCTGTTACGCAATTGGTAACGTATAGATCCCCACCCTAACATCAGTAGAACTGTTATTCTACGTAAGCATCGAATACATACAGCATTTTGAATGAACAAATGTTATAATCTTTTTGTGTAATAACAAAAAAAAGTTAGTGATGTGTAAGCAGGTTCATTGTGATGACTGTGATTTCATGGTTTGCCTTCCTACTTACCCTGTCAGGTGACTGTTGTCTGGTTATTTAACTATTTCATCATACAACCTGTTTTGTCTCCTCATAATATAGCAAACAACTTCAGGACACAGGAGGCTCCACTGATAATTATTACACCAATGCAAACTATGTAAATATTAAATTAACGTCAGTGAGATTCAAATCCTGTGCTGTACTTCCCAATGACAGTAAGTCTGGGTCTAAAGTCTGAAGCTATAAAAGCTAAACTAGTTTCCATAAGGCTCTTCTCCTTCTAAAAGGCTTGCTCCACAAAAATCCTTTTCCAACTATCAATAATGCATACGCACTTAAAGACCCAACACTGAAGCTCTAAAAGAAAAATGCTTTCTATTATGAAGACAATTAAATTTAGTCTGATTTCCATTTTTGACATTCAGCAAATGCTTTTTCTCCATAGAAACGTAAATGAAATGATTTTATTCCCTAACCCTTTTTTAATTACTTTACACTCATTAATATATATCCAACAATGAGCAGTTAGGTACATTAGTCTGAACCCCACCCCCCCCAAACAAAGAAAAAAAAAAGGAGCAGTAAAATGTATGGAAGTGTTAAGCTGTTGTGCTCTACTTCACGGGAGGATAAGGAGAACTAACAACTACTTAAATTGAGGGAAAAAACTGACTTGTCAATTACTTACAGCTTCAGTGAAATCAGGCTTTTATGGTAACATGTAGAAATGATCCCAACCATTAAGAATACATCTTTTTTATGTTCTCCTGCGGAACAATGATGACCATATTTAACACTGGCTCAGAAGAGGTCCTAGAAATATTTCCAAACTGAAAATTCCTAAAGGCTATTTTCATAAGCATGACATAGAAAACATACTTCCTCTCAGTTGTAGCCTATCTCAGAGTAAAGGGACATTTCTTTGCAGCAGGATGCAGTCAAATCTGCAAAATCCCTACAGGATAATAACTGACCCTGGAGGAGTTGAGCAAGTATTGGACATTTATTATTAATCAGCATGTTTTATGGAAACCTGTTCTATCAGAGTGATGGGCACCATGCAGCGCTATTCTTCATTATTCACCATTCCCCTAACACTGTGGCAGTGATTTTGTTTATAATTATTTCATGCAGAGGAAAAACTAGAAAATCCATGTTTGGATTTGATTTAATGCAGAGACAGTTTTTGCCAATGTCTCGGGTGTTTATTTTAAGATCAAAAGAGTTTCTTCACTTCTAGGCTCAGTCGTTTAGTGAAGTAATGTAATCTATAATTTTTTCTACAGAAGAGCGATAGGTGGCTAGAGCACCTCTGCAATCTCTCATGTTCCTGCCATTCCTGCTTGCAGCATATTGGCTTTAAATAGACATGAACAAGAAAGTTAGGCTCTTCAATAGGGAGATTGAAGAGAATCTAATGCTGTAACCAGTTTAAATGTTGACTGTAACTACTGTAGTGTCAATTGTCTTCGTGTACAGTATATTTCTGAATAGGAAACAGCCCTTCATAGCCTGATGTAGTTCATATTGTCATACAAAGGGCTAGGTCACAGCTAAAAATGAGAAAAAAAAACAATTGTGAACAACATTCAGAAAATGATTAAATGCTTAGAGAGCACAGTGTAATGTTTGCACCTTCAGATAGTAACACATTCCAAAATTAGGTTATTAGCAGACAGCAGTGAATGTCTTATACTTTCATGCATCAGTCGTCTATTTGCAATATTAGATTGTAGGAAATAAGACAGTTGCAGGTTTGTTTGTCAATGCAGATCACACAACACCCACATGGTCCCAGTGTGCGGCCCTCAGATGTTTTTTCAGACCCTGGCATTTGATTGTTGCTTATTAAGACACCATTCAACTTAGGAGAAAACAGATTTGCTTTCGGAGTCTCAGGGTTATCTTCCACATTACTTCGTAAGGCAACTATGATCTCATTTGCTGCACATTGTAATGTTAATAGCAGTTGCAGAAGATACAAAACAGTAGCTCATCAAGCTGCAGTCCGGCGGAGCTGTCTGGATTTCATGTTACCTAGGAAACAAGCACTGGTAAGTGAATAAGAAAAAGGAGGAAACTCTATTCCCCGTAACATGTTTGATAATGCCTCTTATCAATCAGCTGCATCAATCAAAAGCAGTTGAATCGGCCAAAACAAGTGTTTTAGTGCCGGAGGAAAACTTCGAAGCAGAGTCTTGGAAAAGAGGAGGGCCCAGACACTTTGTCTGATTCCAGACTGTCTGTGGGATAAATCTGAGTGTGTCCAAGTCACAACTACTGAAATGCCACTGGGGCAAAGTGGCAGACTTTAAAACAATGGTTACAGACAGGACTTCTAATTATAAGGAACCACTGGATCAATACCTGGTCAGCTGCCAGCATCCAGTGTTCATCTTTGAGATTAAATAAATCACATTCTCTCTGAGACAGAGGTGTGACGAAGAAAAATGGACACGTTTCTTTGAAGTCATTTGAGGATAATTAATTTTTAAATGTTACCACTGAGATATTGTACAAACATAGATTGGTTTTGGAACGGGGTTATGACATGCTTTACCTCCTGGGCAAAAGAAAAGTGTATGTGTGTGTGTGTGTGTGTGTGTGTGTGTGTGTGTGTGTGTGTGTGTGTGTGTGTGTGTGTGTGTGAGAGAGTCCCTGTAGCAGGGGTTCACAGGTGTTTTGAGACTTGTTTGAATATATTTCCATTTTTAAGACGGATCCGTATACATGAATAATTTGAACTGGAAACTTTCACAACAACAAGACATGAAAAATGGGTTACCCTTTTGTGCATTTGAGTAGCACATATAAACACAGATGAAAACAAAGACGTAACAAATGTTAAAAGCTTAAATTTTAAAGCCTTTTGTGGCTTCATGTTTGGTAGAACGTACGCAAGAAATTCTGGGATGCAGGACAGAGACTGCAACAAACTATGGATATGATGCAAACAGAAACAAACAGGTCTGGTTCTTCACCTCCTGTTTGATGCCGAACTATTTTATATTGGATTGTGTATTTATCTTTACACACCATGAGTGCATTTCTACTTACACATTTTACAGCTCTAATCTAATCTGTGATCTCTCAATACCTTAAGAATAATGGGGTTAAGTTCTGTTGGTCTATTTGAAGGTTGATTTTTGATAATGGTATGAGGAAGGGTGTGTCCGAGAGGGAGAAGAAACAAAAGATGGAGACAAACAATTTCCACAGTGACATCAACAGAAGAACCATTTAAAGATAGCGGTGATAGCTGTTCACAACCCCATTAGCCATTCTGAAAGACTCAACAACGCAATTACGCTTTATGCACAATGCGAAGGAGACGAGGGAACAGGATGGGCATCAGGGGGCAAAGCTGATAAAACACACAGGTCCACCCCAGGAGGACTGACTTAACAAAGGGTCATTACAGAAAGAAATTCCATTTCACACTCACAAATGTGAAAGAAAAACACAGCAGTGAAAACCTGATTTTTAATCATTTCTTATTTAAAAAAAAAGAAAATACACCACAAAGTCTGTACTACTGTTGTATAATTACACAAATATAGCTTCTGCTTTTACACAAATTTATCATAGTATACAAAAATATCCCAAGAAGTTTGTCCGGCTGTATGAAGGAGTTTACCACAAAAGTCACAGCATGGACCAGGTCTAAAATAAATTGGTGTGGTGGAACACCGTAATGATCAGCTTGGTGAGGTCTGAAGAAAAGGCTGAAGGCCTTGGTCACCTGTCAAGTTCATCAGTCATACAGAGGCTTTAAAGAATCCAGAGACCCTGTGTGGTTTCACTCAGGTGTCTTTGTGTAGGTACGGGTGAGAGGTTGAGCTTTTAATTAGGTGAGCTCGTGTGAGACTGCCAAGGAGGACAGGAGAGGTTAGGGAAGGCAAGGTACTGGATTTAGATGAAGGGAGGTCAGGAAAACCAGACAAAGAACTGTGTGCAGCCCCGCACCCTCATTATTTTCTGACGGGGGCTCGTAACAGATAATCCTGCCAAGCTACACTCCACGGAATGAAAAATTACCACACTTACAAGCTGCAAGATTGTCGATTTTCTCTCTTTTTGGACATTGATAACCGCAGCTATTAAATAGAGATTGTGCAAATGGATTAGATGAAAACCATTTAAAGAGGTATCAGTCTTAAAGAATAATAATATATCTGTAAGGCACACATTAAACAGCATTTTGGATTATTTAGGTTGAGTTATTGGGCGCACAGAGTAACTGCGCTAGACACCAAAGGGTTGGGGATCATATGAATCGTTTTATCAATAGCTGGACAAAGTTAATGTGATTATGACACTAATATTCTCGATTAAATTTTGATGCTTTTAAGATTCTGCCATCAGCACCATGCAACGGGGGTTTCACCACGTCTGCAGCCTTAAGAACTCTAAGCTCTTCCCACGAGTTATCTTTCAATGATAGCAAGAGGAAGTTAAGAGCAATTTAAGGAGATAAAAACCTTTTTCTCTAAAAAACAGGGAACCCTTTTACTATTAAATATTACAGTGCCCAGGAAAGTTTCTTGCATCTCCTTGGTTTAATATGAATTTTGTGTTGTAATACTATCCTAATGCCCTGCAGCAGAAGTCGTTCTTTTAACCTAAATGCTAAAGTGACAGTATTCAACTTTAGGGCTGATAAGTGCAACTACTCACTACCCCAATTAGTTCTAACAGTTATTCATTCATAAAAATATTACAGAAATTGATATTTTAAACAAAAAGAAAAGTTCATAAAAATCAGATCCATCCATAATATTAAGTGATGACTACCATATAACCATATAAGGAGTCAGAGGATAAGAAAGCCTTAAGAATTCTTCTTCTGAGGATCATGAACGGCTGATAAAAGCAAGTCATCCAATGCAGTATTTTCTGCATTATAAGGCGCACTGGACTATAAGGCGCACCCTCACTAATTTGTTTGTTTGACAATTTATTTCATATATAAGGCGCACCCTTCCTTGAGTGGTCACCTTATCGTGGTGGATGGGGTTTGTGTGTCCCAATGATCCTAGGAGCTAAGTTGTCTGGGGCTTTCTGCCCCTGGTAGGGTCACCCATGGCAAACAGGTCCTAGGTGAGGGACCAGACAAAGTACTGCTCAAAGACCCCACATGATGATGAAAAACATTGACACACGTTTTCCCTTGCCCGGATGCGGGTCACCGGGGCCCCCCTCTGGAGCCAGGCCTGTAGGTGGGGCTCGAAGGCGAGCGCCTGGTGGCCGGGCCTGCACCCATGGGGTCCGGTCGGGAGCAGCCCGAAAGGACAACGTGGGTCCCTCTTCCCATGGGCTCACCACCTGTGGAAGGGGCCATAGGGGTCGGGTGCATTGTGAGCTGGGCGGTGGCCGAAGGCAGGGACCTTGGCGATCCGATCCCCGGCTACAGAAGCTGGCTCTTGGGACGTGGAATGTCACCTCTCTGGCAGGGAAGGAGCCTGAGCTGGTGTGTGAGGTTGAGAAGTTCCGACTAGATATAGTCGGGCTCACCTCCACACACAGCTTGGGCTCTGGTACCAGTCCTCTCCAGAGGGGTTGGACTCTCTTCCACTCTGGAGTTGCCCATGGTGAGAGACGCCGAGCAGGTGTGGGTATACTTATAGCCCCCCGGCTTGGCGCCTATACATTGGGGTTCACCCCGGTGGACGAGAGGGTAGCCTCCCTCCGCCTTCGGGTGGGGGGCTGGGTCCTGACTGTTGTTTGTGCGTATGCACCAAACAGCAGTTCAGAGTACCCACCCTTTTTAGAGTCCTTGGAGGGGGTGCTGGAGAGCGCTCCCACTGGGGACTCCATCGTTCTGCTGGGGGACTTCAATGCTCACGTGGGCAATGACAGTGAGACCTGGAAGGGTGTGATTGGGAGGAACGGCCCCCCCGATCAGAACCCGAGCGGTGTTCAGTTATTGGACTTCTGTGCTTGTCACGGACTGTCCATAACGAACACCATGTTCAGACATAAGGGTGTCCATATGTGCACTTGGCACCAGGACACCCTAGGCCGCAGTTCGATGATCGACTTTGTGGTCGTGTCATCGGACTTGCGGCCACATGTCTTGGACACTCGGGTGAAGAGAGGGGCGGAGCTGTCAACCGATCACCACCTGGTGGTGTGTTGGCTCCGATGGTGGGGGAAGATGCCGGTCCGACCTGGCAGACCCAAACGTATTGTGAGGGTCTGCTGGGAACGCCTGGCGGAATCCCCTGTCAGAAGGAGTTTCAACTCCTACCTCCGGCAGAACTTCACTCACGTTCCGGGGGAGGCAGGGGACATTGAGTCTGAGTGGACCATGTTCCGCGCCTCCATTGTCGAGGCGGCCGACCGCAGCTGCGGCCGTAAGGTGGTCGGTGCCTGTCGTGGCGGCAACCCCAGAACCCGTTGGTGGACATCAGCGGTAAGGGATGCCGTCAAGCTGAAGAAGGAGTCCTATCGGGCCATTTTGGCCTGTGGGACTCCTGAAGCAGCTGATAGGTACCAGCAGGCCAAACGGAATGCGGTTTTGGTGGTTGCTGAGGCAAAAACCCGGGCGTGGGAGGAGTTCGGTGAGGCCTTGGAGGACGACTTCAAGACGGCTTCGAAGAAATTCTGGTCCACCATCAGGCGTCTCGGGAGGGGGAAGCAGTGCAGCATCCACACTGTATATAGTGGGGATGGGGAGCTGCTGACCTCAACTCGGGACGTTGTGACTCGGTGGGGAGAATACTTCGAAGACCTCCTCAATCCCGCAGACACGCCTTCCCATGAGGAAGCAGAGTCTGGGTTCTCTGAGGCGGGCTCTCCTATCTCTGGGGTTGAGGTCACCGAGGTAGTTAAAAAGCTCCTCGGTGGCAGGGCCCCGGGGGTGGATGAGATCCGCCCGGAGTTCCTGAAGGCTCTGGATGTTGTGGGGCTGTCCTGGTTGACACACCTCTGCAACATCGCGTGGACTTCGGGGACAGTGCCTCTGGATTGGCAGACTGGGGTGGTAGTCCCCCTTTTTAAGAAGGGGGACAGGAGGGTGTGCTCCAACTACAGGGGCATCACACTCCTCAGCCTCCCTGGTAAGGTCTATTCAGGGGTTCTGGAGAGGAGGGTCCGTCGGGAAGTTGAATCTCGGATTCAGGAGGAGCAGTGTGCTTTTCGTCCTGGCCGTGGAACAGTGGACCAGCTCTACACCCTCCGCAGGGTCCTTGAGGGGGCATGGGAGTTCGCCCTACCAGTCTACATGTGTTTTGTGGACTTGGAGAAGGCGTTCGACCGTGTTCCTCGGGGGGTTCTGTGGGGGGTGCTTCGGGAGTATGGGGTACCGGACCCCTTGATAAGGGCTGTTCGGTCCCTGTACGACCAATGTCAGAGTTTGGTCCGCGTTGCCGGCAGTAAGTCGGATTCGTTTCCAGTGAGGGTTGGACTCCGCCAAGGCTGCCCTTCGTCACCAATTCTGTTCATAACTTTTATGGACAGAATTTCTAGGCGCAGCCAAGGCGTTGAGGGTGTCCAGTTTGGTGGCCTCAGTATCGCGTCTCTGCTTTTTGCAGACGACGTGGTGCTGTTGGCTTCATCAAGCCGTGATCTCCAACTCTCACTGGAACGGTTCGCAGCCGAGTGTGAAGCGGTTGGGATGAGAATCAGCACCTCCAAATCTGAGACCATGGTCCTCAGTCGGAAAAGGGTGGAGTGCCCTCTCCAGGTTGGGGATGAGATCCTGCCCCAAGTGGAGGAGTTCAAGTATCTTGGGGTCTCGTTCACGAGTGAGGGTACAATGGAACGGGAGATCGACAGGCGGATCGGTGCAGCGTCTGCAGTGATGCGGACTCTGTATCGGTCCGTCGTGGTGAAGAAGGAGCTGAGCCGAAAGGCAAAGCTCTCAATTTACCGGTCGATCAACGTTCCTGCCCTCACCTATGGTCACGAGCTATGGGTCGTGACCGAAAGAACGAGATCCCGGATACAAGCGGCCGAAATGAGTTTCCTCCGTAGGGTGTCCGGGCTCTCCCTTAGAGATAGGGTGAGGAGTTTGGTCATCCGGGAGGGACTCAGAGTCGAGCCGCTGCTCCTCCGCATCGAGAGGAGCCAGATGGGGTGGCTCGGGCATCTGGTTAGGATGCCTCCTGGACGCCTCCCTGGTGAGGTGTTCCGGGCACGTCCTACCGGGAGGAGGCCCCGGGGACGACCCAGGACACGCTGGAGAGACTATGTCTCCCAGCTGGCCTGGGAACGCCTTGGGATTCTCCCGGAGGAGCTGGATGAAGTGGCTAGGGAGAGGGAAGTCTGGGCTTCCCTGCTTAAGCTGCTGCCCCCGCGACCCGACCCCGGATAAGCGGAAGAGAATGGATGGATGGATATAAGGCACACCGGATTATAAAGCGCACACAATAAAAAATAAATGCAATTTATTTGATAAACTGCAGCAGCTGTAGTTGCGCAATCCGTCCACTAGATGGAGCCGCGCTGCTCAGACAGTCATGACTGCATTCATGACTTCTTGACTACCTTTGAATGGCCCCTATTGTCATGTCAATAAGCCATTCTGAGGCTCATCAAGGAAAGCTGATCACTTGATCACTTTGCCATCTTAGAAAGAAGTCAACACGCATATTAAAAAACCTGACATTAAAAACTGGTTAAATTAATTACGAGTGCAGTCAGTGCGAACAGACCGGATTATTTCCTGATCTGAAGTTCGAAGCAGATATTTAAGCTCCGACGTTCGTCTTCGTTTATGAATGAAATATTGTTTCGATCGATCGGTAGTCCAGTCGGAGGTGAGGTGCAGCTATTTGCTGCTGTGTGTCCTAAACAATTTTTTAAACTAATTTTTAATGTCAGGCTGCTAATTTACTGTCAAATATGACGCTGTTTTACTCCTAGAACTGACTTTAACGTCGGTGTCTCACCGCCATGAATCTCACCGCACGTCGCTGCTGACAGAATACACAAGCCTGAATGCGCCCCTCCGCCGCCCGCCCAGACCTATCAACTACATTTGTAGATCAATGCAGCACACCCGTTGGCACCTTTGTCTAGCAGTGACTCTGCTCTTGAAATTTCAGAAAAGGCTGGAAGTTCAGCTTTGAGGGTCTTTCATCCACCTTTATGCCAGTTTCTCCGTGTGTTTCCACAGACTAATAGAATGGACCGTCACTAGATTCCAGAAGACAGCACAATGGCATTTTTAAGACCAATTAAGTTTAAATTGGGTTATTTCTGACGCCAAATAGTTAGGAAATACTGAGATCAGTCAGTCAGACTTTATTAATAGAATTGTTGAAAGTTCCTTATGTGTTGCTACGTCATCACCGGTGCTCCTACAGTCTGCTCTACCGTCTGAGAGCAGCTCAGTCAGAGCCGGGACTTCGGTGACGCCCCTTGACTACTGTTGTTAGGGGGCGTGGGCCCGAGTGCCTTGTGAGGGGGCTCCTCTGGTGGCGGAGTGCGGCATGACTAGCGGCCAGACTGCCGGCTTTTCTTCAGCGATCATGTTTTTAACCAATATTAATATGAATATTAATCCATATATAAGACGCACCGGATTATAAGGCGCACTACGGGTTTATGAGAAAATTTTAGGCTTTTAGGTGCGCCTTATAGTGCGGAAAATACGGTAATCGTTGAGGTTCGTCTGGAGTAAAGTGGTGGAATAACTGAATAACCAACAATAAACACCAGAGCCAAACCATCTGCTCTGCCAGAAGCACATCGTTTTTCAAAATGACATAACATATTATATCCAAACTGCTGCTGTTTGCTGCCACCAGGTGATTTCTGATTTAGAAATGATTCTTTCCATCACATATTTTATTTTATTTAACACACTGTGGCCTTGAAAACTTCCAAACCCTCTGAGTAGTAGCATTTGACCACCGATTTTTTATTTTCATCATGGAAGTAAGAAATTTCTTTTTTTTTTAAAAAAAGAACAATTTTAGAATTTATTCCAGTACACAGAAAGATTAGAGTAGGACGTATGTTGATATGTTACTTTTACAATAGCTCCACTCAATCCCTTCTCTAATGACCTAGCATAATAACTTGTGTTTGATAATTTCACTTTGCATTCAGAACAGAAAATGTGGCTGAGATTGTGGGATGTTGGAGGAGAAAAGACAAAAGTAAAGTAATTCTTAGTAAGCCATTCATTTGAATAAATAGTGATGGTTTGTATGGCCCCTCCCCTATGTCACTGATTTAAGACATGTATCATTCAAGGGCCTGGATGAGAAGAGTTTCTGCTGGTAGATCTCAGGAAGTAAATTAAAAAAATCATATTTTAAAATAATGTGGGTCCAAGTGTTTCTCCCAATAACACATGCAGTAGAGCAGCTCGTATGTTCAACAGCAGGAAAGCAACATCTAACCCATTCACCAGCATAGGGAGGAAATTAGGAAAGTTATCTTCAACAAAGAATGATGATGGGGTGGATAAAGGTCCAAATACTTACTTGGACAAAGCTTGACCAGAGTGTTGCCAGGGAAATGAGACATTGCCAACAGCGGCTCGGTAGCTGTAGACGCCCAGAAGTCCAAGGGCGAGTGCGACCTTAGAGACCAATGAGCACCGTCTTTGAACCAGGAAGTAGATGAGAACCAAACAGAAAGCGGCCAACAGGGAAAGAACGATCTTGTGTTCAGAACTAGAAACAAAAAACAAAACAGAAAACAGTCAAATAATTAAGAAAGAAAGTTGTTCTGAATTTAATTTCTCCACTAGTGTTTCAACTTTTTCCCTATTTCACATTCAAATATAATAAGCAGCAACGTATACAATTATTTAATGAATCCAAACAGGAACCTTAAACCTTGGACTAGATATTTAGAGAGGAATTGAGGCCATGTTGATGAGACTATTACTGACAGTCACATCCTGCAGCAGTAGTTTAAACTTTAAAGAGGCAAAGATCTTTATTTGTCCATTGAATCTGAGGACATGTGGTTTGGATTTTCACTGCACAGAGCACGGACAGTAAACAGGTCCTAAATGGACACATCATAGTTGAGTAGAAACCATGTATTGAACTGTTACATGGATCAGGCAGGAGAAGAAGGTGGCTGCTCTGAAACAAGGTAATGGCGTAGGGCTGTAGGGCTACCTGAATCTCATTAACCAGGCAACAGGCAGTGCAGGTATGAAGAAAGGGCAACGCTGGACAGCGTAAAAAGGTCAAAATCTACATCTCTGCTTCACAATGTGATGCATGTTAAAGAAGAAACCATAATCCCCTGGTCTGTGCAGCTGACAGAATATTAATGCCTCTGAGACAGTCAGTTTCACAGAGAAATCAGTCTTTCATCAGTCCGAGCAATCACAAAGGCTATTTTCCTGTCAGCCTCTCAGCCAGATAAACACTTTAAAATGTCTCAGTGTAAGAAGAAAATCCTTACAGTGTTAAAATGGCCAAATCACTCAGGGCCTTGTTATGTCTATGACTTCCTGTACTTCTCTAAAGGACTTTGAACTTGTTATAGCGATCTGCTACAGGTATCTGCATTATGTGGGAGGATAAATGGAGACGGAACCTCCCGTGTCTGCAGTAAGCAGCACACAAAGTTCATCCTCATCTACTTGACATCTCTGTCTTTGAATTATTGTCTTGCAATGTGACTTCACCTGTGACTGACTAAACAACAGCACTTAAGCAGTGAGAAAAAAAACTTTCCACTATAAAATCTCCTGTTTACCACAAACCCCTCTCACCCTCAGTTGGAGCTGAGCTGAAATGAGTTTCATAATGTCCTGTCGCATACATGTTCCCACATAATAAAGAAAATGCACTGCGGCACAAGACCAGCAGCCATTAGTTCTGACAGCAGCACTTTGTTCACATCCGTCCGCTATACAAGTGTTACACTGAACCAAGACCAAAAAAGATTTTTCAAGTCTTTGTATCTTAACAGTGGTGGTTAAAGTAACTATAGAAACAGACATGGAATTATTGCACTCAAACAAGTGAATGTATGGTTTTAACGTTCTATCAAACACACTTTGAAATAAATTTCTTACCTTCCAAGAAGTTCAAGAGAAAGACAAATATTCCTATTTGTTTGTTATTCATACAATTCCTAGTCCACTTGGTTAATGTTGACACTCTTTGCCACCTAACAAAACCAATGACGAGTGTAAACCAGTTTGCAACCCTGGCTGGAAGAGAACAAGTCCAAAACCACGTTGTAAGAAAGTCCAGCTGGCAGACTGGCTGACTAATAACTGCCCTCTCATCATGTTAATATAGAACTGTCAGGTTCAACACATTGAAACTTGAGATGTACAATATCTTTATACAGAATCTGTTTTAAAGTGGTTTTAATTGATGATGATGGACAGTGTATAATCTAAAGTTGATATGATAATAATTTGGAGCAGGAAAAAGCGAGCTGCATATTAATCACTGTGGTAAAAACAATTTATTATTTTGATTTATTATTCCAACTATAGTATGATGATGATCATTGTCATTGTAATTGATGGATTTGAGGAACTGCATAATCTGTGGCAGTAAAACTGCAGTACCAGTTTAACATTGGGTTGATGGTTTCTGAAGAGCGATCAGTTTCTTTAGAGATCAGAGATGCACTGCCTCACTCTTTCATGATGTGTTTTCTCTGCTCATCGGCAATTTTACCTGCTGTTAGATTATAATATTGACTCAGCTGCACTGATAGACAAAAACATACATTTAATGAAGACAAAAAGTGTCATTTAAAATATGAGAAAAACGTATTAATACCCTGAAAGCTGCTGCATGTGTATTGACCACAGCTTGAATTAGAGCTCATAGAGATTATGAATTAGAATAGATAGTGGCATAGAATTTAAAATCTGTTCTCTCTCCCCTTTCTCTCACCACAACCAGTCAAAGCAGTGGGCCGCCAACCTTGAGCCTTGGATCTGCTCACTGTTTCTGCATTAGTAATGCAGTTTTCAAAAGATATCCCCCTGTCATTTTTACAAAGCATGATATATGGGAGAACGGACACAGACATCCATGAATGTTGCTACTCAACGTGTCTATGGGACCTAGCTGACATATTCCTGTGGAATGAGAAAATACACTACAGTATTCACATGTTGGACTGCAGGTGAAATTGTGCCAGTGCTGCTTGAAAAGGTCTCATCAGTCATTTTTAAAGTTAAGGTTAGTATTCATCATTGTTACAGCAGCAAAACAAAATGAGTAGAACTTCAATTTTATGGATTATTAATGTAATATATTTAAAGACTTTATTATACTCATAATTTAGAAAAGTATGAATATAAAGGTAAGATTCAATGTAAAGGATTTATAAATCTTCTCCTGAAAATATCAAAATGAACATGAACGAGGTCTATGGAGCCTCCTTTTAAAACTAAATTGCATTTCTGCATGGACATTGGAGGCTGGACCGCCATCGGCCACTTTCAAAGCCAATTTATGTCGATTACCAATGTTTTGAAAAAAGATGTATTCGCACAGGTTAAGTGGTGAAACTCTTCACCTTTTAATAATATTCTGTTTGTAACATCAAAAAAAAAAGATTTTGAATGAAACTATCTCATCATTCTATAATGTGTCACTATTTTTATTCTTAAAGTACTGTTAAACAAAAGTACTCTTCTGTGTCAACTTTATATTTGATGGAAATTTATAATTAGAGTCGCTGAAACCCCATCACGTGTACCGGTTTCACAAATAGGCTGTTGCCCCCCCCCCCCCATCCCTGGGAGGATGGAGTCACCTGGCAGTCGTTTGAATCATGTTTGTTGTTTGCTCTTGACAGTCATTCAAATGAGATTTAAGCTTCCTGTGGAAGGAACCCACAGCTGCATTGACAGCTGATGGTGAAGATCTCACCCTCTCTCGCCATCTGTCTCTCTACACACACATACCTATACCTTTCTAAAAAGCACTGTTTCAAAGTAAAATGTATATTCCCCTGACATCTTTTTTATGCAGAGAATACTTTGACTTTTACATTTACTTTATGTATGTTTGTTGTGATATTAACACAATTAATGTGGCAGTGGCTCAGTGGTAGAGCGGGTCGTCCAATGATCACAAGACTGGCGGTTGGATTCCCGCTCCCGCCCAGCCACAGAGTGAGCTGACAGTAACACTGTTGTCATCAATTCATCCTATAGTTGATGAGTTCAGTCTTAACATGTTTCTCCATTTATATGTAGTCCTCAAGATACAAACATCCAGCTTACAAACAGTTCGCCATTCTGCTGCAACCCCGTCGAGCAACGCCGCTATGTTCGTGCATCTCCAACTACCCCAGGTTGTCCTTGTACGTGTCTCTGCGAGAATCTCAGTGAGTAAGGACTTCGCACCTTGGATACTTCAGTTTATCATGGCTGATAAAGCAAAGGCTAGTTAACTTGTTAACAATAATCTTTCCCTCTCTTCTTCTTTCTAATAGTAAACTACATTACGATATAATAATATAATCCAGTATTTTATTTAATGTGTGTTGTCGGTAAGTTTTTTTTAAAGTTTGGGAATATTACTAATTTAGAGAAGTAGCACTGATGGTGGTCGTTGTTAACCCGGGCCTCGACCAATCCAGTATGGAAGTCATAGATTTGATTTGCATGTTTGATTTGGCAAAAGTTTTATGTTGGATGCCCTTCCTGACACAACCCTCTGTATTTATCCGGGCTTGGGACCGGCACAATAAGACACTGGCTTGTGCCCTCTTGAGGCTACATTTTTCTTATTTAGAGGATGTAACGGCTGTCAAATGACCTTCAATGGTAATTACAGATCTATCCACCCATCTATTTTTTTTTGCTTCTACCACAATTTGTGGGTCACAAATTGTTCAGGGGAAATTCTGTCAATGGTGCCCCCAAGAAGCCACACAAAAGACAAACTACCCAAAACACACAAAACAATCTACCTAAACTGCATGTTTAGGTAGATTGTGGGAGGAAGCCAGAGAACAGAGAACACGAAGAGAACCCACACAGACACGGGAAGAATATACAAACTCCACAGAGGAAGAACTTGAACCCAGACAGCAACAGTGCTACACACTGTGCCACCTGCAATTATAGAATGAAATTTAATAAATAGCCACTAACAAACAATTCAGTCCACTAACCAATCGTGTTCATAGGTTGAGGACTACCTGTATTCACATAAGCCTTTAAAACTGTCCCTTCTGGAATTACTGTTTACTACATGTAGGACTTGTACAATATTTATCAGTAAAGAAAATAAGGAAATCAAACCTGTTCAGCCAATGTCCCAAGTCAGGAAGATGAGCCCACTGCACACCCGTCTGGTTGAGGGAGCGCACCAGTCGGATGCAGACCAGCGTAAAGGGCGGTGTGGCTAACGCTAGCCACTTCTCTGAGAAAACCTCTGGCTTGGGGTGAGCAGAGGGATGACAGTCTTTGGAAGGAAGAATATACTCTTCTTCATCTCCAGAGTTCCTCTGCTCTCTGAAGTACTTCCGACAAACATCTTGGAAGACTGCAAGGCAGAGGGTGTTGAGCAGAAAGTACCAGGTTTGGTGTTCTTCCTCTATGAAGCTGCTGGATGCCAAGCTCAGAGTGTGACCAATGGTGCCAGCGAGCAGCAAAACATCCAGTTCTGACAACCACCACTCACTGCCACCGCTCCTCAATGGCGACTGTGAAAGAAAACGAAAGTGTGTGAAGTTCTAAAACACCATCCAAACCGCTGTGTTTTATTTATTAGCACACTAGATAGTCATCGCATTTAATGGTAGATAAAGAGGACATTTATTTTCTCCCAGAGTGATGTTTGGTCATTTATCCTTCTATCAAATTTAATAAAAAGAAAGTGTTTGCCCAATCACAAACTTATAGCCAATTATAGCATTCAATGGTGTCGGCACGGTCCCTTTCAGAGAAAGTTCAAATGAAGTTCAGCCAGCCTCTTTGTTCAGCAGCAATAATTTAGCTCCACAAACAATCATAAAGTACAGACAAACATCACGGCTCGTGTTGGGAGACGAGGGGAGTCTGAGTCTATATATATATTACTTGCAGACTAGATTTCCAGGTCACTGTGAGCCTGGGCTGCTTCACAATTGATTTAGCCTTTCTTATTGTTACCAGCTTTCCCATATATGCCTGTCGACTTTATTCAAATGGTGTGACATTAAATATTCAGTTTTGGTACTTATGTCGCAATAAACAAACAAAAATATCAGTCAACTCTGGTACTGCAGCTTCCAGGTTGCATGCATTTTAATATCATACATTAAAATTTCCATAATTTTTCTTTCCAAATTTTCATGAACGTTTCCCAGATTATATATGCTGTATGTTACTAAATTATCTCACAAGTTCATATTTCAAGGTGAAGTCAGTTCAGGAGAACTGATAATATATTCAGTACAGGAATCTGAGCTATACCCTCCCATTACAGGAAGGAGGATTCACGTCTTGTATTTCACATTGCTGTGACTACATTGATAAAATCTGCCACATTTCAGCAGCAGCTGTAATATTCTTTTCCACTAGCACTGCTGCTGGTCATGTGTCTCCATCCTCTCCTGGATGGCAAATTTAAAATCTCAAAATTAATTATTGCTCATGTTTTCCTTGACTGAGTCAGTTTTCTACATACTTTTTATGTTCAAGGCATTCTATCAATGTAAATGGAACATAAAAACAACAGAGGTATTTGTGTAAACATCAGGAGAATTTATATATTAGAATTTTTAATACAGACACAAAAACCTAATTCAACTTTGCATTCAAAAAGTTTATTTTTATAAATGTAATTTTCTTATTTTGCAAACTGTTATAATCCCCAAAGGGAAATTAATAGTACACTCTAGTAATCTGTCTATATATTAGTGTGTATAGGCCCTGATCACACACACACAAGGGGCCCGTAGGTATAACACCTCCGACCGTCAGCTCACGCTCCTGGTGGCTGGGCGGGAGCGGGAATCGGACCGCTAATCTTGTGATCATTGGACGACCCGCTCTACCACTGAGCCACTGCTGCATTAATTGTGTTAATATCACAACAAACATACGTAAAATAAACCTAAATGTAAACGTCAAAGTATCATCTGGATGGAAAAAAGCCCTTCTTTTGAAATCCCAAATGACCCAGGAATCCATGCGCTTCTGCCAACATTTCTAGTCTCTTATAAGGTGTCGCTGCTGATTTTGAGAAAGCCACATTTTGTTGTTTGTCAGGTATGAATTCTGACTGGACTTTCCTGCAACGGTACAGGTGCAACTTACAGGACAAGAAACATTTTATTGCTATAGGAAATAATATTATCTTCAAGATGGTTAGCCTCACATTGTGCGGTACAACAGGATTTAATACCAGGTTTATTTTTTACTTTCTTTTTTTAATTGCTATCCAGTAAGTACACACAATTCAAAATGCAGATGTCAGAGATCTCTGCTAAGCAATTCCAATGTAGCTCTGGCAATACTGACATCCGATTCCATCCAGGAATTAAATTATGTTAAACATAGAAATGATTTGGTTCTGACAACATCATATTGCCTGCCACTCCATTGATTAAACAATCAGAAATGATGTGTTAATTGAATTCGAGCAAACTAGTTTATAGATTGTGCTAATTTATTTACCTAATCTTCCTGGCTTCCAGTCTAGATTAAGGCTAGCTTAAGTCAACAGGTTGTGGCAGCAGTCTTACATTTAATATACAGATATTAGTGTCGTCAATCTTCTCTTCATTGAAAAATAAATGTCAAACCATTCCTTTATTTATCAAAACAACAACTTTATCAAACAAATTCCACAAAGGCAGGGCTTTGGTTTTCTGTTACTTCAGAGCATGCTAGTCAGAAATACTTTCTAAGCAGCCTCAGGGCCAAAATGTAAAAACAAAATATCAAACAATGAATCAGTTGTAATACTTCTGGAAATACTTATTTTTTGTATATGATTTATCACATTCTACTGGCAGACCAGTGAACCCAACATTAAATCATGAAGATGTGGAACACCCATTCCTTTCCAGCTCAGCCATATAGACATGAAGCATCATATTAATATTCACACTGGGCAACATAGGGAAATTATCCAGATCCAAAGCAACAAATTAAATTCTCATATTAACTTATTATAGAATAAAGAAATACAATTTTTTCTAAAAAGTTCTTAATTCATTTGAATATTTATTCTAGTTTATACTATTAATTCATTTGCAGTTCTTTTACTATTTTCTCAAATTCCTCTTTGAATCGTTCTATAACTTTTCACATCCTTCACTGACCTAACTTTTCTAAATAAAGAACAATGACCTTTATGTTATTAAAATTTATTTAACTGGAGGCCTTATCATACTTTTGTTTGAGTGGTGAGTTGGCAAGTGTATTTAATCTTCCAGTTATCAATTCTTTCTCACAGGAAAACTAATCAGGGCACCTCTATTAATAACTTTTGGATGCCAGCCATAATGCGCTCATTTGTCAAGCCTAACCAGGCACAGCTTTGCACTTAGAATCTAACTACTTTAAGTGATTGTGCCGTATTACAAGACTTAATTTGATCATGTCTTAGTGCTAATTTTGGCATGTTCCACTGTGAGATAAGCAAAAAGTGTTGAAAAAATACACATAGAAAACCAAAATTTGTGTAATCTTATGTAATCTAAAGACACTATGTAATCTTCAACGCTCTATCTGCTATCTGCACATATTGCGACATTCATAATATCTTTACAAATACCCACGTGTTTAAAAAAAAACTCTCCCAGTAATAGTAACAGAAAAGCCTTCAGTACATTTCCCTTTCTTACTACAGTACATATATAAATCTAGTCCAAGTGAATTTCTTCATATTTGTTATTTAGACATATTACACTTTCTCAAAGAAACATAATAAGTGATTCAGTAATAAAGACTTAGCTATAGGGCCAATTTAAATACATACTTAAAGCGCCCACCATCTGAATTAATTGGCCACATTTAGAGAAGCTTTCTACACATCACTGGAAATCACTTCATTCTATTAAATCGACTTTCAACATACTTATCTGAAAATAAGACAAGAAGTCATTTTTTTACACAACCCTTATACACCATCATGTTCATTTATTTGGCTATCAATGTTCTTGACATATGTATTTTGTGACTTTTACACTTGACAGTTTAACTTATGGTTTTGGGAATTTGGGGTGCATTTCACACTAGTTATCCCTGTATTACTGAAATAAAGTACTGCACTGACGTAACTTTTGAAATATTTAATGAGTTTTAAGGTCTCAAAGATCTTTTAAACTGACATCTGAATATTTTTGTCACAGAGGCTAAAAATATAGCCCATGTGATAACTTCTAAGCTTTCTCATCAACATCAGTGAAACAGAAAAAAATGCGCTGTAAATCATGTACTAAATTGTCCCTTCATGAAGGTAATAATGTTTGTTTTAGATATGCTGATTCAACATTACATGTACTTTCTAGAGGCATTTCTTAGTTAACAAACTCAACATAATCACAGAATCAATTGTCAAGAGAAGACAATACAGCTAAATTAAAAATGCTCTTTCTACATTTGAAATATCTAAAACTTCACTGAAAATAGACCATAATAACCTTCGTGAGATTCACTGCATGGGTGCTGTATTAGACTACATTAGTGTTGGCCAGGCGGACTGGATATAATAAGAACTATCCCAAACTACGAACTAGATGCCATTTTAAAACACTCTTAACACACAAGTCACTGGGTTGTTGATCAAGATGTCTTTAATAGAAGGGAATTCAGACAGCTGAGTCTGACTTCAGTGAAAATGTGGTAGAGCATGAGTGTGGTGATAAATCTTTCCCAAGGGGAGGTCATCATTCTCTCTGGGGGGGGGGGGGTCTCAAATCTGGCGCCATTATTTTGGGGATTTGGAAAAGTTTAGCAACCACCGCTTTATCTCACAAATCTTCACCAGTCGCTTTCCTAACACTGCTGATATATTAGTTTTCCTTCCCCACCAGTGTAAGACAAACAGCTGTAAATGCTGCTGCTTTTAAAATAGTAAATGTAGTTCATCTTTAAACATGACTTGGCAGAAAAAAATGATATAAACAAAACTTGGAATGCTCCATGATTTTAAATGATAAGGTGATCAAGTCACATCAACAAACAAAAAACACATATGCTATATCGTGAATGCTAAAATGATGAATTATGTTCATCAGTGGAGCGTTGTGTTTCAGACACATGATGTGATTTCATTGAAAAGTGGGGGCGTGTGGCTCCTGGGACACAACCTGCAGCAGAAAGGACTGCAGCTGCCTCTTAAACAAATTCAGGGTCCCTTTGTTGAGATGTTGGATCTAACAATAAATCTGTGAAAGTTTTAAAAATACAGCACAAGTTCCTTTCGTATAACTCTCACAGTCACTACAGTTGCTCTTAAGACATGATTGTGTTTAATTATTGTTGGCATTAAACAACGTAATATCTGCTGTGTCTTTACAATTAAATTTACATCACTGCATTAAAACCTCAACACCAAAGCTTCTCCCTACATTTTAATACATTGCCATGCCCCTGTACAACGCAGCAAAGTAATTTAAGTGGCTCATTGGGATCCTCGATGAAAAAAACACCACAATGTGTGCAGTCAACCAAAAACTCTTTGATTAATATAAATGGTGCTCTAAATCTCAAACTAAGAGGCGCTCCTTTCAGCATTTACCAAACCCTTTCAGACCCGTGTTTCACAATGCAGGGACATTCAGGTGATTTACAACTGCATCTGAAGAGACTTTGCTGCCTTTTCCAAATCAATAAGTTGGTGATTCTGCAGACTTTTTGCACAATAAATGATGTCTCAATGGCAGTTTTCTCTTCCTGCAACTATTTCTTTATACACCAGTAAACATTTCAGGATATATTCATATTTTTTTCCTATATAATGATCACAGAACAGATGAACTGGTTAACCAATCAGAAAAGCTCTGCTGTGATTTGCACTTGTGCTTGACTGGTGTACTTAGGATCATATACTCACCTTCCTGTGAGTGGGTGCTGGGAGGAGTCGGCGAGTTAACATAGAGACCAGAATACAAAACATCGCTGAGGAGAAGGCAACCGCAGCAAATACGAGACCCCAGGAGAGGCTGCAGAAGTAACAAGAGCTCTCTGCAGATGTGCACACCAAGACGTGCACGGAGGCGAGCAGCAGGCACAAGAGATAGAAAGGCAGGGAGACCAGGGCTGACAGGACTGGGAGGTCCACCACTGCTTCAGCACTGAGGGCTTCAGGCAAAGTCAGCAGTAAGACCAGAAGGAGCTTTGGACAAGTCCGAGGGAGAGAATGGAGAGAGAGAAAGATGGGGAGAAAATAAATTTATAGTTGTATTTTATTCAGAACATACCACAGATAATCCACAGAATGTGTGAGCAATATATGTGAACAGTGAAGAGTTTATTTATTTTCTTTAGTAAGAGGGACAATCTACTACCTACCTGAAACACAAACATCATGCCAGCGATCATGGAGTACATGTCGTACTTTCCCAGTTGTTTGCTCAGACATGAGCTCATGGCAGCCAGGGCCTCCAGATACTGCTTCAGGACTTTCTTGCCCATGTTGGTCAGCACCTCAGAGGTGTTACCCTCTAGATAAAGCTTCATCCAGTTCCCATGAGCCTTTTCTGCTACACGGAACTGCTCAAACCCTGCCTCTACAGTGGAGAGAATTTGGGAGACACCTACATCAGCAACATGTTCAAACGTTACCACCACTGTTTGCTGTTAAATGCTGCATTACCACTTCCTGAACAGTAGCAACTAGTGCATTCATAGAGATTTGTCTAAATGAGGGTATTTGCAGCCTCCTACTAATAACCTCTATGAGGCAGCAGAACAATCGTAAATTGTTCATCACCAACATCTTCTGATGCATCGAGACAATTAAACTAATCTGCGTAGCTAAACAACCTGCTTTCCAAATAATGAAACTCCAACATCTTTTTGCAGACTGCTAACAATACTTTGAATGTATTAATATTGTAGAAGAGCTCCCCAGCCAGTCATTATTTACTCTTAATGAGGAAAAATCAGTTTCAATGGTTTGTCCCAAAGTCAGCTCAGACTGGAGGACTGTTTCACTGTGTGAAAGGCCTTTTCAGATTGAAGCCTGTCCTGCTACATTTCATCATAAACTCTACTGCTAATATGTGTTTGCTTAGAATGAGTTCACTAATCCCATGTATGAATTCATCAATCATTTGGATGCATATCGAATGTTACGAATGGATGATCAATAAAATTTTCATTCGTCTTCTGAACTCGGTTCATTCGCTGTCGCTGGCAGCTGGAGCCTATCCCGGCCGACTGAGCGCGTGAGGCAGGGGCCACTCCTACAGGCAATTTGGGCCCAGGAAATTAACCTGAAGCACATGTTCTTGGAGGCGGGAGGAAGCTGGAGAATCCACGCAGACATGGGGAGAACATGCAAACTTTGGAAAGGTGGTTTGAACTCAAAACCGCCTTGCTGTGCGGCGACAACGCTACCCAATGTGCCACCGTACCGCCCAATTAAATTTTAGAAACTTTATTTTTCTGTGTGCTGTGTAGATTTTAAAATGAAAAATTAATTAACCAGTAGAAAAAAAAGTACGATGAAAAGATGCCTGTTTTAATTTGATATCTTTGCTATATGAGTCTGTTCAAGGATAAAGAAACATGGAGGTTTGATTTGTTATATACATCAGTGAAACACACACACTCTCTCTCTTTCGCTCACACACACACACACACACACACACACACATGCACACACACGCACATGCACACGCACACAAACACCTATTTTAGCAGCATAGGTAAGGGGTGATAAATAGTGACTGTGGCTTTGCCAGACAGTGGGGTTGGTAGAAATATTAGAAGCTTAAGCCACAGGCATGAATCATACAATATCGATGGCCTTGGCCATCTTTCATCTGTCTAAAAGTACAGAGTTTGGTTAATGGCCCTCTAAGATGCCTGAGGTTGGAATCACAAGAAAAACATAATATGAAGATTGATACAAGGCAGATAGTAAATACAGTATTTTCCGCACAATAAGGCACACTGGACTAGAAGGCGCACCCTCAATAATTTGTTTTTATAATTTATTTCATATGTAAGGCACACCGGACTACAAGGCGAACACAATAAAAAAATAAATTCAATTTATTTGTTAAACTGCAGCGGCTGTAGTTGCGCAATCCGTCCACTAGATAGAGCAGCGCTGCTCAGGCAGTAATGATTGCATTCATGACTTCCTGACTACCTTGAATGGCCCCTATTGTTATGTCAATAAGACATTCTGAGCCTCATCAAGTAAACCTGATCACTTGATCACTTTGCAATCTTAGAAAGAAGTCAACACGCATATTAAAAAACCTGACATTAAAAACTGGTTAAATTAATTACGAGTGCAGTCAGTGCAAACAGAGCGGATTATTTCCTGATCTGAAGTTCGAAGCAGATATTTAAGCTCCGACGTTCGTCTTCATTTATATTGTTTCGATCGATATTTCTGACGCCAAATAGTTAGGAAATACTGAGATCAGTCAGTCAGTCAAACTTTATTAATAGAATTGTTGAAAGTTCCTTATGTTTTGCCACGTCATCACCGGTGCTCCTACAGTCTGCTCTACCGTCTGAGAGCAGCTCAGTCAGAGCCGGGACTTCGGTGATGCCCCTTGACTACCGTTGTTAGGGGGCGTGGGCCCGAGTGCCTTGTGAGGGGGCTCCTCTGGTGGCGGAGTGCGGCATGACTGCCGGCCAGACTGCCGGCTTTTTTTCAGCGATCATGTTTTTAACCAATATTAATATGAATATTAATCCATATATAAGACGCACCGGATTATAAAGCGCACTACGGGTTTATGAGAAAATTTTAGGCTTTTAGGTGCGCCTTATAGTGCGGAAAATACGGTACATTTTATAGGGAACCTTTTACTAATACATTTATTGTGTGGAGTCGGTAATTGGGCCTGGGCTACCAGACAACATTCGGACACGTGTGACCCTGGAATTATGTCATTAATTCATAAAGAAAGGTACATCATCCTTTCATGAGATATCTTTGTTCAGTGCAGATCACTGCATTGCATGAACAAAGATGAGTAAAATCTTGACTCTTATAGGACTGTTGTGTACTTGTACACAACAAAGATTATACAACAAACACATTGTTATGACTTGATGCTGAGAAAGTGTCTGATGGGGTATTTTGATCTGAAGTGTGTTAAAACCACTATTAGATTTAGAGATTTAGAGGAAACTATTTGTACTTTGGGACAAAGTCAGTGTTACATAGCAATGGCATTAAATATCTAATCAGGGTGACACTACGAACAATTACAATTTTTGCAAAACTTTTTGACAGCTGCAGTATTATTGAGCACGGATTAAACATAATTGAAAACTGACATCAGGCAAAGAAAAAACAAAACCCTTAAACATTTACATCCGTGCTACTTAAATGTATTATTCCAGGTGAATTTCTAAACAGTGATAATTCTGTCACTGCATATAAGCTACAAGATTACCTTTCACATATTAAAAAATGTAGGTGTGCTGATCTACTTATTATCCAATTCTACTGCTATGGAAACCAAGGACAAAAATAGGTTGAAAATGTGTTGCCAGAGTGGTAAGTCATTATGTGAATGGAAGAAAAAAGTTTAAAATTAAAAAACCACATGGTACCTGAGAGGCATGGAAGTTTGCGTCAGTTTTCTTTTCTGAGTAACATCGTAAGTCAAAAAACGAACGGCATTCCTGTCAGCAATCACTTTATCCAACTGATAAATCCATTGGACAAATTAAAAATGTGTTTTGGCCCGACAGTGAGATAAAAGTGGTGAAGCCTTTTGTAATAATCATAAACAAATAAAAAAAAACCCCCACAAAAAAACAACCTAATCATTTAAACGCCGGTTAACTTTTTCTTTGAAAAAAAATTCAGCATGAATACTTATGACTGATGCCAAAATGGATTTAAAAAAAAAATCTTAATGTAAAACAATGTGTAAATATTTTAACAGTTTCAGTTTTAAAGAAAGTGTCATTTTAGTGAAACAACTACTTCATATTATTTTATATCAAATAACCTAGTAAACAAGCCAATCACATACTGGTCTCTGCGTCCTCCTTTCTGTTGAACAGAAAGGACAAGATAGATCACACCTGACCATTCACATATTACCAATGGTAATTCTCCACTGGTGTATCAAATGTTTCTGAAAGTGAAGGACAGCAACAGAGGGACACAGACAAGGAGGGGGGGGGGCTGTGAAAAGGATAAAACTGACAACCAGCATGACCTCGACTTGAGTAGGGAGTAAATTTCTCAAGGATATGTGCATGCATTTGCACAAAGTGTGGACCACATTAATGTTGAAGAACAAACTTGTCGTGACTCTCCCATGTGGAACTTGACCAGCTGGAAGGTCGTTTAGTTATGGATTTATAAAACTCAGGATTCAGATATTCCAGAGTGTTGTTTCTCACCAAGATTTTTGATGTCCGGTGGATTTTATTCTTCATAAGCTTCCTCACTCATCATAAAGTCTACATGTATTTCCAGCTTTCAGTGTCTCACTTCCTGTAGTTACATGTGTAATTCATCTGCAGCAATAAAACATACTGTAAACTAAAAGGAGAACTCTGAAAGGCATTGGAAGAAAATTTCAAACATCACAATTAACGAGACCATCTAGCTAAATAAAAGAACGACGATGACTGGGTTTATTTCCATCCGTTTGGTTAATTTTGTTTAATTGTGCTCATTCCACTCTTGTCTAAAATCAACTATTTCAGGTTAAACACTCTGAGAAGCTGCAGTCTACAGCAAACCATCTGAGCAGAGGCTCCTCCAAAACAGGTACCTCCCCATACAAGTAACAAATACCAGTTCATACATTCTGATTTAAATAAAGTTGGGCTCCGAAAGACCAAAACCTTGGCCCACCTTACTGCTTGTACTACTTACGTATGCATGTACGTGTGTGTGTAATATAGGCAGTAATTTCATCAGATTGTCCAACTATCATTGAAGGTTTTTTGAGAGAAAGCTGAGATGGACATGCTGTCTGTTTGGAGGTTCTACTAACTTCAGCTAATTGAGGGAAAAGAGCCTGTACTTTTACTATGGAATGGAATATTCCTTGGACTGACTTTCTTTCTAACTACTGGAAACACTCATATTACCGTGTGCAAAGAAGCATGAGCACTCATCCTGTCATCAGCCAGAAACACTACAGAATAATGATGAGTCTTTGTCTGACCAAGTCCTGGCTTTTAAGGGTTTTAATGAGTCCAGAATTTGGACTCAGTGAATTTGCTACTCACCTTTCTCATAGTCAGGAATGGTGTCTTTCAGCAGGCAGCTGAGCTGATGGCCATTGATATGCAGGTAGCGCAGCCTGTCTCTGAGTGAGGTTTCCTCCAACACTTCTGGGATCACGTGACCCACGCTGTTCTGTGATATGGGCAGGCCAAATCCCAGGGCTAGGGTCGGAGTCAGGTCGACCTGCTCCACAACTGCAGGTATGTCCATCCCCGCTGGCATTGCTGGGTGAAAAATATACAAGCAAAAATGTCAGGAAGTTTAAGAATAATCAGGTGATGAAAAAGTAACTTCATCATCTTCGATTCAACTTGAATCCGAAGTTATATTGGGACACCTTTAATTTACAGCCAGGTGATTTGTCTCTTTTTTCCCCCAATAATTTATACAATCCTCAGTCACAAGTTTTTTGTATCAGTCAGTGATAGTGTGAAGAAAAAAAAAGATATTTATTTATAAGAGGCTAATTTCTTATTCTAACCACTATGAAACACACACACACACACACACACACACACACACACACACACACACACACACACACACACACACACACACACACACACACACACACACACACACGTTAAGAGTTGTTTGGGGAAATTCACACAAGTTGGATCAGCCTGTCAGTGGAGGTTTTCACTTTCATTTTGGGTTTGGTTCTGAATCCAGTCCTCAGTGAGATAGTGATTTTGCATTCTTCTGATTGTTTTTACATAATTTTGTCCTTAACAAATTACGCTATGGAAATAATAAGATTATCAAGTGGAAAATTTCATTCACAGAGATCTGTGATGACTGATTTAAGTGATGCCTTTAATTTTATTTTTTTTTTGAGCAGTGTGTGCTTTACGCAGACATCCCTTTAATCAGAGTAGCTGCAGAATCTCATCGGGGCAGTTAAAATACAGTCACAGGAACGAGGGGGGGGCTGTGATGGAACACGTGTGACCTTTCTTCACATTTTAACTCGTTTCACTCACAAAGGTTAAATGTTTTGGTGACATCTTATGGGATTATAATTAAAGTGATATTTAATTTGAATCATAACACCAAATTGATGAAGCAACACATTACAAATAACTCATAATCACACGTGTATTAATGAGTGTAGGAGCACAGGGTTGTCGCTGCGTGTGATGCTGACACATGGATTCCTGTAGCGATCTCTCAAAAATAACAACAGACGGAGGAAAACGCTTCCAAATTGTCTGTGTTGAAGTGGTGTTTACAGGTTGAAATGATGAACTAGTCTGCTGTATAATATAACCTAAAGGTAAAAAACCATGTGGGGATATTAGGCTCCTGTAAAGCAAAGACTGGGACAATGCCCAGAGCTATGAATCAATCTGGTAATTTCAAACAATGAGATAAAGCAAATTCATCTTCTAGTAAAAAAAAAAAACAGCAACAAGAGATATTTTCTATATTATAACATATAGCTAGTCATGATAAAGCCACACATTTTCTAATTATATGAGGCTCTTTCAAATGTCTATTTTAACAATGAATGTCTGAAGATGCATAAAATGTAGCTGTTGTTGAATCATTAATATTAAAGAGGAAATCTGATTTTAAAAGTGGATGAATTTCAAAACCCCATCAAGCAGTAATATTAATCCTCAAAACTCTATGACGTAATAAATAATAATGATTTTATAGAACAAATAACACTTGAAAACACTTAAGATGAAGTATTCTCCTCCACTGACCACTGAGTACTACAGAGATTCAGTCTGTTTCCATGTTCAGTTTGGTTTATACAGAACAGACCAACTCATTCTGGTGGAATAGATGTGTCATAACTCAGTAAAGGTCACACACTCACAGAATGCTGATTCACAGATGAGAAAACTGCAGCTGATAATGAAGCCATACGCATTAAGTATCCAGCTCCCTGATATTGCGGTCATTTTCTAATTTTAATAAAAAAAGGTTCACGGTCAGTATCTTGGTGAGTATCTTGACCGGATGAGGGGCCGTTTACCTCAGGACTGTTAGGACTGAAACTGGTGCTGACGCTTACAGTATTACATGTGTGTACATCGGTACTACACATTTCTTGTATACTGTATCTCTCTGGCAGTCAGATGAAATTTTCACCATCATCATTGCTTTTGTTTTGAGGCTAGAATTCTCTGTTAATGCATACGGGTCAGTTTTTATGGGGTTTGGCTGTCAAACTCTGGCTCCTGGCGTCTGAGAGAGAGCAAGAGAATGCAGGGACACATGGTAATGATTGTATGGTGTCTCCCCAGTTTTGTTCGATGAAAGTGGCATCCCTCCCTCTACATCCCCCAGCAATGTAGCTTAAATGTTCTGCCAATCTGTGACATGAGGGTTGTTTTCTCAACAATGCAGCTCAGATCCTGAGCCACTAATAAACCCTGATCTACTGCAGCATGTCATATGAAAAACAGCAGGCATTTCAACAAATGATTCGCTTCTCATAACACTAAAAATACAGCAATGTAAAGCTGCGGTGATATTAATAGAAACTCTTTCAAGTAGCAAAAAAATTCAAGATGTAATTTTTTAATACAAATGATTACTGTAATGATTAGGTTCTTCAGAATCCAATTAAAAATTTTCATCCATAGGATGAACATGTGGCAACAGAATAAAGTAAAATAAGAGTCTCCACAGACGGGTGGTAAGTATCAACATGCCCACTTGTTGATCAGCTGAACAATAATAAAAAAAACAAAACCCACAGACATAAAAATGTTAATATGGGTCATGAAACATGCTGTATTTTCGGAGCTGTTAATATACCTGAGCTACCCACTGAAGTGAAGTCTGTGTAAAAGATGTGTTCTGTGTGAGACGGGGAGAGAGCGAGACATCAATTGAGGGCGCAGCTCCAGAAATAAAAAAATGAGTATGTGGTAAGTAGTGCAGACAACTAGCGTTTGTTTCTATAGTCTTGCTTAGCATTTTGCTAAAAAAACATCATTAATAATACATGGGAAAATCTCCTAGGAGAAAATACAGAATGTAACACTTGAATCCTAAGCTGCTTGTCAACTGTAAAACAGTAGAATGTACATTAGTATAAAACTGTACTGAGAGGCAGGTCATTCAAGCCGCTGCCACAGAGACGGAGACAAAATCAAGACGCCTGTTGCAACAACTCCACCGAACTGTAATAGATTCACTGACATTAATGATCTAAAAATAAGAATCCATGCAAAGAAAGATCTCAAAAATAGACCTGGCTGAGACAAAAAGGCAATTAACACAATCACACATTTGCACTCAGCCACATACTTCACTACAAAAAAAAAAGTTTCGATTTTGGCTCTCCGATGACACGAGCGTCAGAACAAAATTAATGACAAGTTACATGTGAGCATGAAAGAAAGTGTTTCCCTGCTGATCTTATTGATAAGTTAGTTTAATTCATGAACAAAACACATTCCCTCCAAGAGGGATGGAACAGTGGACAGAAGCACGGCCTGACCTCAAGCAACGCTGCACATTATTCATGACTGTGTATGGTGACAGGGTGCCGATGTAACTGTATCAATGGTACCCGCTGGAAAGAACTTTACAATTTAATGACAACTCTGCTGCAGTCTTTGAACAACACGAGATGGTTTACCTTTTCTTTTGAAGGCTGGACTTATGAGCACCAGGGGTGTGCTAACTTCTGGCTCAGAGGACCCTCCATGGCTGCCCGTCTCTGACATCCCATGGTCTCCACAGAGCACCAGCAGGTAGGGCAAGGATCCCTCAGTGTCCTGAGAGAAGGCATTGAATGAAATTTTAAAATCATTGTTCAGTAAGCTGATGAGCCATACAATGAAGTCATGGGAAACAGTAGTTGAAGCTACACCAAGGGCAGATGTGAGCATTTGTGAGCAGCAGTATGGCTTCATGCCAAAAAAAGAGTATTACAGATGCAGTATTTGCTTTGAGGATGTTGATAGAGAAGTAGAGAGAAGGCCAGAGGGAGCTGCAATGTGTTTTTGTAGATCTGGAGAAAGCTTATGACAGGGTGCCCAGAGAGGAACTGTGGTAGGAAGTCTGGAGTGGCAGAGAAGTATGTTAGAGCGGTGCAGGACATGTATGAGGACTGTAAGACAGTGGTGAGGTGTGCTGTAGGTGTGACAGAGGAGTTCAAGGTGGAGGTGGGACTGCATCAGGGATCAGCTCTGAGCCCCTTCTTGGTCGCTATGGTGATGGACAGGCTGACAGACGAGGTTAGACAGGGATCTACATGGACTATGATGTTTGCAGATGACATTGTGATCTGCAGTGAGAGCAGGGAACAGGTGGAGGAGAAGCTAGAGAGGTGGAGGTTTGTCCTGGAAAGGAGAGGAATGAAGGTTAGCTGCAGTAAGACAGAGTACATGTGTGTGAATGAGAGGGACCCAAGTGGAAGAGTGAGGTTACAGGGAGAAGAGATCAAGAAGGTGGAGGATTTTAAGTACTTAGGGTCAACAGTCCAGAGCAATGGAGAGTGTGGAAAAGAGGTGAAGAAGCGTGTACAGGCAGGATGGAACGGGTGGAGGAAAGTGTCAGGTGTGATGTGTGATAGAAGAGTTTCAGCTAAAATGAAAGGAAAGGTGTACAAAACTGTGGTGAGACCAGCGATGTTGTTTGGTCTAGAGACAGTGTCACTGAGGAAAAGACAGGAGACAGAGCTGGAGGTAGCAGAGATGAAGATGCTGAGGTTCTCTCTGGGAGTGACCAGGAAGGATAGGATCAGGAATGAGTACATCAGAGGGACAGCACATGTTAGAGGTTTTGGAGATAAAGTCAGAGAGGCCAGACTGAGATGGTTTGGACATGTCCAGAGGAGAGATAGTGAATATATTGGTAGAAGGATGCTGAGTTTTGAACTGCCAGGCAGGAGGCCTAGAGGAAGACCAAAGAGGAGGTTTATGGATGTAATGAGGGAGGACATGAAGGTAGTTGGTGTGAGAGAAGAGGATGCAAAGGACAGGGCTAGATGGAGGCAATTGAGTCGCTGTCGCGACCCCTGAAGGGAAAAGCCAAAAGGAAAAGACGACGTTCAGGTCTTTACATGGGAAAAGCATTTAAATCCTTTGGTCATCTTCTCACCCTTAGTTTTGTTCTCCAGGGTTGTTGTTCTGGTTTATTGCATATGAAATACTGATAACATTCCAAGACCTTCTAACCTTTAGGGTTAGAAGAACATTTGGTGAAATCCTTCCACAGGATTTACTCCCACACACACACTTAGTTCTTTTGTTTAACTGTAAATGAAGTCTGCTCACAGGAGACACTCAACACTTGCTAAATAACCTCAGTTTCCCAGCCTTTGACGATGTAGTTTATGGACCCTGAGGTTATCATTTGTGTTTCACTGTCCCTTCAACATTTGTTTCTCAGACCGTCCCTTTGAATTTAATTGCATTCCTGTAAAAGAGTCATGTGACATCATGCCTGTCTCTAACAGTATAAATACCACTGTCTTGAGATAAGAATTTGTCCTTCTCGTACCACATTCACCATTGTTCTGTAGTATTGGAGAACGACCCGGAGCTCTGTAAGTAGAGTACCAAGAACTTCCAACCATCGTCTCAAGAGTCATCTGTATGCCCTGATCATCTTAACGAACGTGGAGCTAGTAGGTCGGACTCCGCTTCAGCATCAACAAAGTTAATGGAAGCCCATTCTAAGAAGGGAAACCTCCAAGATCAAAAATGTGAATAATTTCCACTTTGCACAAAATGAACTCGAAACAATTTGGAATCGAGGCCAAAAGCATCGAATGCAGGCTGCAGCAGTAGAGGATTGTTTCTCACATCTCATGGATTGTTTTTGATATTATGTGGGAGACATTGAACAGCAGTATAAAATAAAAAAAATGTCTTACTTTCATTTCGCTTCAGCTGCAGAGCAGAATAAAATGCAGAGAAGGCCGGAAAAAAACACCAGGATGACTTTGTTGAGGATGACTTTGATCAAACCTGGTTTGTGAAGTGATTCTGTTTCAACTAGACTGATAGGAACAGATTATTTCAAAAAGAATGCCTTATGAGTCATAGTAGTGGAGGCTGATCTCAAAACACAACTACAGATGCAAACAAAGCAAAGCCAATTCTTACCACACATTACAAAAAGACTCCTCGGTACAGTGCTGTATCACAATTGAGGAAAAACAATCAGGGACCAACGATTCATTTATTATTAGCGACTGAATGTTGTATCCTATCTGCCTCAAATTAACACACAGCCCGGAGGACAGAAAAAGTAATGATAGAAGGCTGAGATAAATCCTGCTTTTGAATTTGAAATCCAAGACCAATCTGAGTTTCCATTTCTAGAAATTACCAGATTTTACTGGGATATTTGGATCTGTGTGATCACCAAAATGGTTCTGGGTCAAACTGTACCATTGTTCTCAGCTGCCCCATTAAGCTGAATTTCCTACTCACTCAGCAAAGAATGAACAAAGAACTACATTACCTTCTGTCCTACATTTTACCTCTTTGATGCTGGTTGTAGATGGAACTGGACACGAGGGACTCTTAAAACACCTCAAGGTTGCATCTAAACAATTCTGAGTCTCACACTGGGAAAGGGGCTCTTTTGTCTTCTCGAGGGACAAACCAGTGTGTACTCCTGTTGGTGAAGATCAAAGCACTGGGATAGGCCACGGAGGCTGTATTGTTTGTATTTTAGTTCTACAATCAAGCTGGTAACATTACTGATTCTCAACCTGGGAATCTCTAGGGTGTTCTTCTCAGCAGAGGGTGTGTGTACTGTGTCACTGACTCAACCATACTCAAAGAAGTAGATTACAATTTAAATTTATCAGAATAAAAAGCCAAAAACAATTGACTAGTGTAGCATTGATCTTAGTAAATCTTTGATAACCAGTCAGCAAACTAGATACTAGAGAGCTGAAAGTATCCAAAAGTACGAGCAACATGTTTGAATGAAAGACCAAAGCAACTTAGAATTATGTGATCCATTCATAGGAATATATTTAGAACCAGACTGGAGGCATCAGCAATACATTTATTTCTTACAACTATTAATATTATACAGAACAGCTAATGCTGTTATTGTCTAAGCAGAATACAGAAAAAAGAAGATGAACAAGAGATATAAGAGTCTAAAAAGCCTCATTTATCTCTTTTATATAATACAATGGCTCAGATTACACGCCACACTGCAAGTCATGTCTCAGATGTTTCGTACTTCAAACAGCGAAAGCATCTCAGCGTTATACTTTGAGATATCCAGGAGCAAAATTGAGGCCAAGTGATCTCCATTAACATAAAGGTCTGATGGAAGTAACTTAAGACGAGTGTGTCCGGCATATCAATCAAATTGTAATGGACAGTGTGCTATGAGCCACTGAAATAGACTGCTCCGATCACGTTACAATAGAAGCTGTTAAGGTCATCATTTGACCATTAGCCTGTTTTTGTGGTTCACTTTGCTGCAGCAGAATCCATCCTGTCTTAAGGTACTGAAAAGAGGAAAAGGAAAACTTCCAGCCAATGTGTGCAGTCAATGCCCTCTAATGTTAAAAGCATGCACTGACCGTGAGCCTGGAGACATTTAACAAAACAGAAAAAATAATTAAAAGGATGTTTTGAAACGTCACCTGGACAAACAGAGAAATACCCTACGCTGTGTCTCCTGCCAGAAGGAACCTTACAAGGATTCTGTTCAATGACTGCCTTTTAAACAAGGCAATAGAACAATAGGATTTGCAAGTTTGTGTTGACACGATTTGACAAGCTAAATACAAGCCACACAGATACACAAGCGACACATACACGGTAAAGAAAATATTCTTGCTTTGCTGTCAGACTGCAAAAAAGAAAACAAGGCGACAAGACCTGCACACTGATCAAACACAAAAATATAGATAACAGAAAGGCTTAACAGTTTATTAAATCTGTGGGGTTGTTACAAAGGATAACATAATAACTGCTGGAAACAATTTAAATTATGTGAATAATTAATGAACCATTCGTAAACTGATGGCACTAAATGTTTTTGATAACATTGCATGAATATATTAACCGTTTTTCATTATCTGAAATTTACATAGTTCATTATTTGATAAATAATGAGACATATGTCTGTAAAATCATAAAACAATAAAATCATATGGAAGGAAAATGCTCGCAAGCAATAATCAACTGAAGCAGCAGCAAATCACAAAGAGGAAATTGGTCAAATTAACTTGAATTGAAGACAAAAACTTCAAATACATACATAAAATAAATTGAAACCCTGTTGTTGGTTCTTTTAAGTGACCTTTAATGATGTTATATTCTGTAATTTAAGCACCAAAGATGCTCAGTGTCCACATTATGGGATTTCACAGAAAAGCATTGCTCCAATAATAATCTGATCCTCATAATGACTCATTGAGCAGGACTACCTACTGCAAAAATTTGGAATCACTTCTGAGCCATTATTAAATTGATCATAATTCAAGAAATATTTCCCATGAGGCCTATGAACCTGCTGCTTGTGTCCAGATCTTGTGATGGCAGACTCTTTAACATTACATGCAACATGTCATCATTTTAGAGGTAAGCATGGAAAAAAAAATCACCTTAGAATCGAGGGCATTGTGAATTTTCTTCAGGATGTCATCCATCTCCAGAAGTTTGGGCTGAATGAGAGAACTGTGAGGTCCACTGATGTGACCTATATGGTCCAGACCGAGGTAGTGGAGGATTAAAATATCCCAGTCATCTCTCTTCAGGGTGCTATCCAAGTGACGGGTCACATTGTTGTCGACCTACATGGAGAAACGTGCATTTATGATGATCACTGAGCTGCAGGGCCTCCAATGTAAGCATTTAAGCATTTTAGCCTTACATCATTCAAAAACATCCCTATGAACAAATCTGAGCCGGGTTTGACTCAAAGCCACAACAGAGTTTGTTGATTGCCTGATGATCAGGCAAAGATTCTAAACCATCACAAGTTCAGAATTCAAAAAGCTGCAGGACCAATATTCTAGCAGAGAGAAGAACAGCTTGCACACAGTCCCACAGTGGATTTATTGACTGAATAATTTTCCGACACACATGAAGAGCATAATGCACAGGCAAAAATACATACACAGTATATCACTGCTGGAGCGCTATTGCAGAAGGGGCTGTATAATGCTGGGCATTGGCATGGGATCAAATTTCAAATTAAATTTAAATTTCTTCGTGAAAATGAAAGAATTACAATTGATTTTTTTGCTAATAAACAGTGAAATGGAAACAATATTGGTCAGATTTCCACAAAAAAGAACAACTTATGTTTTGTCTCAGAGCTGAATAAAGGATTTGTTTCCCTGTAATATTTTCAATAATAGCAGATTGTTTTTGAATGTTAAGGAAATAAGATTCTGAACACTCAAATTGAAATCTTAAAATGATTCCTAAATCACACAGTGAAGGGCAGCAAGGATCGGACTTTGCTTTGTACACTTTAAAAGCCTGGAAAAAGTGTTTTAGATCAGTGACACTCTTTGAATGTGCACTGCAATAATTTAGTGTGGACGACATGAAAGTGTGGACAACCTTTTCGAAACCTGCAGATGACAAGAATCCTTCAGAGACTTTAGTGTCAAAGGACAAACCTGAGTCAAAGATAAAAATAGGACTCGAGCCTCTTTCTGAACATTACTGGACACGACTGCTGGAGCGATGAAAATTTTTTCTAAAGCTGGAGCCAAAAAGGGGTTGAAAGAATTACCTCTGATTTAGAAAAGTTTTGTCACAGGAAGTTTTTAGGCATCTACTTTTTTTCATTGAAGCAGGCCATTATGTGGGAGGCATGGATGGAATAGAAGACAAAGTCTGACTTTGAAAAATAGAAGATAAACCAACTCAACTCACTGACAGCTGAGAGAAACATCATAGTCCACTGTATCTGAGGTCAAAGAGATTTTAAATAGATTATTGGTTGCTGTTGGCTGTGAACAGTAAATCCCTGTTGACCTTGATTGGGAGCATTCTCAGTGTTGTGATGAGAGCAGAAACCAGACTAACGTTTTCAAGATTTTGTTCTCATTGATTAAAAAAAAAAATTAGTTGAATGGAGACAATTTTCTCTAAATCTTTGGCTAAAAATGGCAACTTGAGTGTAAAATCACTCCAGTGAGAAGAGATAGGATAGGTAAGGCCTCTTCAAAAGCTAGTAGAGAGTGAAATATTTAAAATAAGAGGAAAATATACCAGTTGATAACAATCTATAATTTTTTACATTTGTGGACCAACAATCTGAAATTGAGCTTTTAAAAGAAAACTAGGGACAGCAGTTTGATGGGAGTTTCAGTGCTGACAAATATCTTGATGAAAAATATGAAACAAATATTGCATCACTGGATGGAAATAACTCTTGTGATATTGCATTAACTCATCAAAACAATATCATAGTTAATGCACGCTGCAATCAAAGCTAAATGCAGTCCAACAAAATATGAGAGGGCGTGACTTTTTTGACGGTGACATTTTTTTTGGCCAGGCAGTGTAGATTTCACTTTAGTTCTGAAAAATGTGAATCTTCCTTCCCTTTGATTGCAAACTCTGAAGACGTGAACAACAGTAAATTGTCCCCAACAGTGGTGAAAATGAACACAAGAGCAGGTCCTCCTATGGGCTCATTAATACCCTTGTGAGTTTCCTTCTGTGTTGAAAATGTCTACTGTGTCACCAGTGTGCAAAAAAATCAATTCTCATAAAACTCTGTAAAGGAATGGGGCATCGGCCACGTAAAACAAAAAGATGTGTGTTGGTCAGATTGGCCTTGGTGGAAATATATGTGCTCCATTAAGGTCAATTTCTGAACACTATCAAATAAAATTTCTTCCAGAATGTCTATGAATAGTTTTCTATGAATATCAGACAACAGGTCCATTAATTATTTATGGATGTTGAACACGTAAATGTCTCATTGATCATTTTCCAACAACCCATTCCTGTTTGCCTCTTACGTACCTCAGTGTAGTCCGACACAAAGAAGGAGGTGGTGCCGTCGTATTCCATGAAGTGTTTGGGGAAGAGGCGTACCCAGGTGTCATCTCCATAGAAGATTATCCTCCTCCCTGCCGTTTTGGCCTGCCAAATGAGGTTGTCTTCCAGCATTGCAGGGGAATTCAGGTTCATTACCACATCAATGAAGCCTGGGATACTGCCAGTGGTAAGAGCCTAGGGAGGAGACATGTTTTTGTCATTGTCCCTTGAACGATAACTGTCTTTTAATGGTGTTGTGCAACCTTATAGTTTCATCATTATCATGTCGTCATCCGGCTTAATTTTTGTGTGCAGTGTTAAGCAAAAACGTTAACACGTCAAAAACATTAAAGAAAGGCTAACCAGCACCCTCCACTTGGCTGATGAAGCATTGGTAGCTGAATCACATTCAAAGAACGATATCAGCGCCACAAACTGAAACAGAATCAGGTAGGTTGATGGTATTTATGATGTACAGTTTCTACTGATTTCATCATGGAATATGGAAAAAAAAAACCCCACCACTGGCCTCCATTTGACTGACAAGGAAAACACATCCTATTTTGGAAGTCAGGAGGAAGCCCGGTGCATTGTCAAGAGGGAAATACAAAGACCTCGTCTTTATGCACCGGAGGACACATGAGATTGCAGAGGCTCAGATGAAATGGTGCTATTTAAACCCCATGAGCTGCCCGTTACACAGCCTGAGATCCTGCTAGGCATTCAGAAACCCGGGCTAAAATCAGAGTTGACCAGCCTTTAATATATGAAGGCTTTGGTCTTGAAAGAACCTGTCAAGGGAATTAAGCAGGAGAATTTCAAAGTCATCTTGGAATCTACAGCTTAAGAAATTATCTGATCTGCTTTACTGGTGCTGTATTTGCACTTATAATCCTGATTTCACTTCAAATCTGGGTCGCTGTTCATGTCAACCACTGTATGTGACTACATCACATAAAAACAGCAACCAAACAACAATAAAATACCACTAACACACACCCAAATAACATCGAGTACTGTCACTCTCTTCTATCCAAAGGCACATTTTCAATATATTTGGGAAGCTTTATTAATTTTTTTTTTACGTCTTAAAATGTGTGAACAAAGTTTTCCTCAATAACGAAAAACTCCCAAACATACCTAGGGTCAGAAGACCTTCACATTCGTCATTTGATTCACATATATTGTTCCAACAGGGAAATCAAAGGTTGAATTTCCTGCCTCATTTTGTTGGTGTTAATCCTGAGCTCAGTTATTTACCACTTCCTTCCCTGTGACTGCTTTGCCTATGCCAGATCAGACGCTTGTTTCACAAAGAGATGAATGGTTCTTCTTCAAAAGCAATCCTCTCCTTTGTTTCTATTCAATCTCACTGTGGTCCTTGGTCCATAGTCTGACC
The DNA here is from genome assembly GCF_040054535.1 of Antennarius striatus. Lineage (NCBI taxonomy): Eukaryota > Metazoa > Chordata > Actinopteri > Lophiiformes > Antennariidae > Antennarius > Antennarius striatus. Next base: position 18,224,130 of record NC_090785.1, on the reverse strand, counting down.
AGTAAAACCAGTGGACCACATGTAAACGAGTCTTTTTGCTGTGATGATATAATAAACAGAAATAATTCTACTGTAAAAATCTAAATACAAAACCCGTCCAGATGCCAAAAACAAATCCCTGAAGAATCAGGGAGTCACCTACAAACTGTTTGCCAGCAGTGTGTGTTTAAGCTTAAAATGTGCCACTATTTAACTGTCAAATGTAGAATCAGTGGGGTATACAGCTCCTCTTCATCACAGTGATCAAAGCTGGTGCAGGTGCCAAAGGACAGGAAGGGGCTGTGGCGTTTAGTCCTCCAGCCTGGAGAGAATCAGATTTTAATGCCTCCTATTTCACAAACCTTTAGTTGATGACTTCCAGCCATTAATTAGAAAACCCCCATAGATGTCTCAGGTCTCACCAGACAAACCTGAAAGTGTATCACTATAAAAACACAGCCTGTTAAACACCCACAATGCATTGCTAGGTGCTGCTACATTTATAACTTGGAGAATTTATCACCCGTGTCCACCGCCGTAGTCGTGTCCAGCGACTGCTGTGCCAGTCAGAGATCGAGGCTCTACTGGCCTCGTGTGAATACGAGACCGGGAAAAGCACCGGCTCCTTTTCTCACCCTGTCATGATTACAAAGAGCAAGAAAACTGGAACCATTACAGTGGGACGACCCCGGGGAAAGGTTTCCAGCATAACTGCGCACTGCTTGGCATTTTAATAAATAATATGTAGACAATAAGCTGTGTCTGTGAAAAAAGACCTCAATAACATCAGTTCTGTAAACGTAGGAGGCTTCTAGAACGTTCTTAGGAAAATGTGTGTAAATTAATGGCCTTGCCACAGAGAGAGATGGTGATTTAGGTTAGTTGGCGGTGTCAGTCGTTAACTGGGTGCAATGCAGTGATAGTGGGTAGTAAAAAGAAAAGCAGTTAGTTCCTACTGCCACCAACTGGTGCACCACAAAAGCTCTGGTTGGATCATTTAATCACAGATTACAGTTAAAGCTGAGAATGTTACACTTCTAAATGCCACTGAGCTGTTTTTCTATATACAGAGAATGTAAGGCCTCGGAGGCTATGATCTCATGTGTTTTTGCCATGCACCAATGTTAGACACAGAAGGGGTATTTTAGGAATTCATTACAGTGTGCTCTCAGTTGTATACCCTCAAAAATTTATAGTTCAATTAATTACTAATCAGCCCTTGGTTTGTCATAAAGGTTTGTAAATACATTAGAAATTCAAAAATGGCGTTGTCAAGGTGCTTTGGTGAAATCTACTGAAACTGCTCTGCCCCCTAAAATGTGATTAACAGGTCTGTCTGCGTGTCTTATAAATGAACCTAGATTCTGTCGCCAAGACAGCAAATCAAAATGGACCACTTGGACAGCAGACAAGGTGACTTTCTCTCCTACATATACTGTACCGCACATCTCTGTTCCAACATAAACTCTCCCTGCCTGCACCTCTAAGTCAGGACCTTTTTTTTAGAAGTCCCTCCATTTTTGATTTCCATCTCCATGCTTTTTTTTTTTAAAGTTTTTTTTTTTTAACCATTGACAGAAATGAAGATTACGGCCTTTCTCCTGCCTTCATGCCTTTTCTCTTCATCATCTCTGCATCCTTCTCCAAATCCTTGGATTACGATGGAACATCTGTTTCCCTGCAAGTCCAACTGAATGAAGCTCAGATTATCCCCTCGTCCCTCCTCCACATCAAAACTAACCTGCTCTGTGTTGTGACAGCGAGCTGCGTCCTGACACACTCGCTCAGGAACCGTCCAAAAACTGATAGATTGTTATTGGCAATGATTACAGAATCAGGAATTCACACTTTACAAAGTAAAATCCCATCATTTTCTAGTTAAAAGTTTTTATAAACTTTGTAAATATATGTGTGTGTGTGTGTGCGTGCGTGTGTGTGTGTATGTGTGTGTGCGTGCGCATATGTATTCAAATTCAAATTCATAAAAGTTTATTAGTCCCATAGGGGCAATTGAAAGCACGCAAAGCAGGATTGGTGTAAAAGTGTAAACATGCAGTGTAAACATAAACAACAAATATAATTAAATAATAACATAAAAATTGTGTTTATTTGTATTTATGTTAAATAATAATTCAAAACCTAGTTAGTTCTGTATATAAATATTATATAGAGTATATGTTATGTATATAAATGATTGCTGCTTTTCTGCATTGTACCATTATCAGCTGAACCGGGCTTCAAAATGACTAAAGTGTTGTTTCTCCTCCAGAGATTCTTCTGCTTGTCACTCCTCTTTGACGCCGTCCACCAACACATGCTCTGTGCAGCCCTCACTGACCCACAGAAAGCTGAGTGTACACTCTGATGGTCGTCCTCCTACCTGCTGGTCGCACTAATCATACATCACTGAAGGATGATTCTGTCCACATCGTGGATCTTTGAGCAGCGGGATCCTCCAGGGTTGAGGTCTGGCTCTGATCTGTCAGCGTTTTTCTTCTAACCACTGCTTTAGCGTGAGTGCTGCCTTTTCTTCTGTCCTCTGACACTGACAGGAGGAATATTCTGCTACTCCTTACAACTTCAGTTAGCTGCCCCCACACCATCTCAGTGCTGCCAGACACAGTATGGAGAACCAACTCCACTTTTTCCTGAAGAATCATTCTCTCTCTGCATAAATTTCTCACCATTATTAACAACAGCACGACTCTTTCTGCCCACAATCTTCGTGTTTCACTCAACAAGCTGTCATGCAAAGGACATATGACATAGATACAATTCCCATCTGGCTCCACTCCCAAAATACAATCAGTGTGACGAATCATCCAAATGTGACAATGCACCATGTTTTCACCATTTGCCGGTTCTGTCTTTTAACCCAATTTGCAGTTGTAGGCAGAAAATTTAGCACTTATTTCAAAATACAGCTCGCACTTCTCTCAGGCATGACTATTCTTGGCTCACAGGAATAGTGCGAGGGCATTTTTGGCTCAACTGCTCACAGCTCTCGAGATGAACTGGATATTTCTGTTGTATTTTTTGGGGGTTTGTGTCATTGCAAGTCATCATGCACCACAATGACACTTAGATTTGACACTGAAGTCCAACTATAACAGCAAACCCTGTATTCACTCAACATTATCTTTGACATGCAAATAATTGTTTGAAAAATGCAATGTGTGTTTTCACATAATGATAGAAACCTACTGTGAAGAAGACAGGATTATAACTTAACCCATGTATAAATGTAGGATTATATTACTACAGAGTTTCAAGAAATGTGTTAGTGTCCCGGTGGATGAGGTTTACAGGCAGTCGTTTATATCTAACAACCTAGATTTAACACCAAAAAAAAGAAGTTGGGACAATGTGCAAAAATTTGTAAAATCTGAATGTCACAAAGTAGAGAACCTCTCCCTGTCTTTGCTTGAGAATGTTTGAGACTTAAATACTGAATCAAGATTCTAAACATGACCAGTTGGTGGAATGCCCATCTTCATGAACCATGTCCACAATATACTGCTAACTGCGGAAAGCATTTACCTGTGTCATGCCTATTTCAGGAAAATATTTCTATGAAATGATCACTCCAAATTGTCCGCAGGTGTGAGTGTGTGTGTGTGTGTTTGTGTGTGTGTGTGTGTGTGTATGTGTGTGTGTGTGTGTGTAGTTGTCTTTCTATATGTGGCCCAGCGATGCGCTAGTGACGCATCTCCGGTTTACCCCGCTGGGGTATGCTCCAGCGTAACGTCTGACACCCAAAGCAGAAAAAGTGGTTTAAGCTGACACGATAGTTGTCTCATCTTCAAGAAAATGAATGAATGAATGGATGCACTTTATAAAAAAAATCAAACCATATATTTGTGATCACTTTTTCTTCGAAGATCGTCATCACTGATTGGAAAGGATGGCTTGGGGCTTGAGTCAAAGAGACACATAAGCACAGGCTTGTCATGGGATATGTTGAAACCCAGAAAACTCATTAAGACACCTCTGTAAGAAATACCATCATAACAGGTTCAAATCCACAGCCTGTTTGTGAAGTCTGTGCTCTTAACAAATAGTGCTCAAATGTGGCATGCAAATGCATGCAACATGTAAATTTTGCATGCATTTATTAATTCTTGGGAAAGATGACCCATAGCAGGCAGACTTTCTGTTCATATGTGAAAGTCCACATCATGATACTACTGTTGGAAAGCAAAATTATTAAGGCCCCATTGCGTATTGGTTTACTGGCAAAACATGATTTATCAGGTGTTTTCTGAGAACAAAAGGACATTTTAATTAGTTCCTAAAAATAGATTTTAAGTTTTATTTTGCACATTCAACACAAAATACTTGAACCTTAATGACCAAACCAATCTCAAAATAAGAATGGCTGCAGGAAAATTACGGCAGTCACAGACTGCAACATCCCACAACACACCTGACCTACTTGCATAGGTCAAAGATCAAAGCCAGTGCTCTGACCTACTGTCACTGATCAAAGCAGTAGCTTTGATCGGTGACAGTCTTACTCACGGTCATACTCACACTGGCCTTCCCCCTCGTCTTTCTATCTTATCCGGTTTCTGAGTGTAGAAAAGTTGACATTTGACCTTGACCTAGTTTTCTCAAGGTTAAGATCATCGCCTCATTTTCATCCCCTTTGCCGCCCGAGTAATGTGCTTTTTGTTTCATCTTTCTACCTGCAATGGTTGCGAAGAACGAACGAACGACAAAAACTGACAATTTACATCACCGCTTTGAAGCAGGACGTAAAAATTAAACACATGCTGCATGTAAAACGTGACAGTGGTTCAATTATGGTATGGGTCTGCAAACCTGCAGCCGGTACAGAGTAAGATGGGACCAACAAGCGTCAAGATATTCAAGAAGAAAACATCTTGCCATCTGTGAGGACGCTGAAGCTTGTACCAAGAGGTCTCGAATCCCATAAAACCTCCGGATTTGAAAAAATGTGCTTGGAGCACATAAACCACAAACATTACAGATTTAAAGGCCATTATCTGCATATGCATCATTTCTGCAGCAGATCAGAGCAGTGACGATGTGGTCTCTACAAAGCACTGTCGAGACTTGTTATTAAGGGTTTGAATGATTTTGAGACTGCAGTAATGAATGAAAGTAGCATTGTGTAATATTTTTTGAAAATCTAATATCTGTTGGGAGTTTTTTCAAGTGTTTGCATTTGATTTACCTTAATCCTGGGCATGGTGACCGTCGGGGGTCTGGCCTTTGCCACGAAGCTTTTGGATGAACCTTTCTCCACCACGTGTCTGGTGTACGGCATATAGATGCGACCATTAGGTCCAAACACAAAGTCCTCCCGGAGAGCATCCACCAACATGATAACCACTCTCTTAAACAGTGGATGTGGGAGGCGAGTGGAGTTAGGTGAGCTTCCTGTAAGTAAAACATTTTTATTTATTTTTTTCAAGGATTACAGTCCACAAAGCAGGCAGACACTCGCCTTTAAACGAAGGCAGCTTTAAGGAGGCAGATGATGCTGTGAGCTCACCTGTCAATGGCTCTGCGGGGAGATCTGACAGCTTGCTCTTGGATGACAGAGACGACTTGACAGATACAGGGAAAAATCCCCGAAGGAAGACGGCAACGCCAATCACTTCGCATATTAAAACGAACGAGGCAAAAACAGACGAGCGTACTTTCATTTTTCACGTTGACGGACACCTGAAGAGACGAGTAAGTCGGGGAAACAACTTGCTAGCTCGCAGCCGACAGGAAGCGTACTTCAGAGTTTCCCCAATAAAGGTGTTCGTCCCATTTTAGATGGACACACTGTCAAATGACGTGTAATAAAACATCCTATATCTATACTATATTTTTGCAAACGTATTTAAGAACGAAAACTGACATCCATTAGCGCTCGCTGTGACTGAAAGCAGCTTCCGCATTGACACAAGAGAAACTACGGGTAGCACGTAGAGTCAAAACACACCAATGCGCCTTTTTTCACCACGCAATGTTATGAATGTTCAGCACAGTTGTCGACGTAAAACTTGGTAGATACAGAAAAATATTGTACAAAAACTTCAATATGCTAATATATGTATATGTGAGTATATATGTTCATATATACATATATATGTAAAACTATGATATATACATACATACTGTATATACTTATAGGAATACTATATAGGTACAGTATGTGTACACCTACATGTGTGTGTGTGTGTTTCTCTCTCTATCTCTTTATCTGTAAATGAATGAATGAATGAATGAATGGAGGGTACCGTTCACCTTAATTCGACAAGTTCAAAGAGCAGCACATAAGAATGGTAAAATATATAATTTGAGCCTCAGTATCTACTGGTAGAAGTGGAGGGTGGGTTCCTGTGATTTAAACTGACAGCTATGGAGCCGGAGGATGCTGCTGCCATCTGCTGGAGACACTGTAGGACGACAGGGTTTAAGATTCAATAATCCAGGGTCAGCATAGAATAATGTTTTTAATCTCTCAATATTGAGGTCACGTGGGAGTCTAGAATTGGCAGAAATACAGTGAATCATTTTAATTTAATTTGGTTAATCATCACAAAAATCTACAATGTTCTGTTTTAAAATAGGTTTTTAGTAAAATGTCATGACTAAGAACCAGTAAGATGGCAATTATGTTTATCAATTAGTTTTAACTGATTTAATGTTACACAGCTGTATCACAATTTCCCTGTGCAGTCATACTGTATGTAAGTGACAGATATACTGTAATTTTGAAGTGTAAAATTAGGCTTCAGTTTAATTCCTTCACTTCAGATCTGCACAATTTTGTAAAAGCCAGTTGTGGAAAATATGATTAACTGAAATTAGCAATGTCGGTTCTAATAAAGCATTAGAATAAATTAACAGTTTGATATTTTAGCATCAACTGATTAAGACAAAATGTATTTAAATTTGTCTCTTGGAAAATGATTTACTAACAGCATAAAAAAAAGTGAAGCAACACAATTTCAGCATTTGTAGGATCATCACTTTATTCACAACTTGTTGATAAAAGAGTGATAACATAATAATTTGCTAATTGTACTGCTTCTATTGTTCTTTCCTCTTCAAAACACTGATGAATGCTTCTACAGGAACCTCCACCTTGCCGATAAGCCTCATCTTCTTTTTACCCTCAGCCTGTTTCTTCAGAAGCTTCATCTTCCGTGTGATGTCACCACCATACTGTCAAAATAAAGTACATTCAGTATTTGTGTTTTTTTTAGATTTTAACTTTTGTACTCAAAACATTTTGACAACTAAGAAAAACCTTGACTTACACATTTCGCAAGAACGTTTTTTCTGTACGCTTTAATTCTGAAAGAAGCAAACATAGCACACATTTCATGCACAGAAGTAATCCAAAAAAGACTTCTGTTCATGCATCACTTTACATTCTATACTATTCTTTAAAAAAAGTCTTACTTTAGAGCTGATATACTTACGTTTCCCTCGCAAGGATCTTACTACCAATGGCTGCCTGTACAGCGATGTCAAACATCTGCCTTGGTATGGAGTCTTTAAGTTGCTCACACATGGCTTTTCCCTTGCTGTATGCACGTTCTCTGTAAAGAAATCAAACCCATCAGAGCCATAATCACATCCCTTTCCAATTCTGCCATGACCAAAGTATCTTGTCAATAAAATCTGTTTTGCTGTTGCCACTCCCAATCGATGCAGCTGGCTCTTTGGCAAACAACTAAAATTTATTATCTGTTATAGCATTTAAAGCTTTTATTTTGTTATTCTAATCGCAGCATCCTCATCAAAATGATCAGTGTTCAGAAAAATCAGAATAGAGCCCCAACACACATTACCATGTTCTGTCATGCAAGTATAATATACTGTACATGTTATTTAAAAAAACTCCAAATAAAAATATTTATTTAAAATAAAGGTTTATATTTGTGGCAGTAAAATTGCCCCATTTTCCACAAAGGTACCATATTACAAGAACAGTTTGACGTTGCAAGAGGAAACCAATGTCATTAATGTTTGTAGATTAAACATGAAACTACAGCTAGGAGGTGGTAATCCATAGTTTTACATAAACACTGCCAATAGGTCCAATTCTGGTCAGGATAAATTATAAATTAATATTCCATGAATAGTGGTGAGCTTCAAATGTGATGTTAGGAGTATTTTTCTGAATTGGCCATTGTAGGCGGAACATCCAACACTGGAGTGTGAGGCTCTCTGTATGACTCAATCTTAGTCATTCTGTAAAACAAAGACTTCATATCAAACAACTGTAAACAGATTCTCTGCTTCACAGACATTGTTGGTGAAGTATCCTGTTCAGATTGTTGGGCTCCTAGAGCCTGGGGTGTAGGTACATTAAAAACTGATCCACTCTCTGCACACCACTTTTTGTTATCAGTAAAGTTGTTCTGCTGTCCTTCACAGGGATGAAGTGAAGTCCTTGTGTGGAGCCTTAAGCCACAGTCAAAGATGAAGTTGGCCTCAACAGGCTTTTTTTTTTCTCCTTTTAATGTTTTCTTTAATGTTGGATATATTTCACGCATCATACGCTCAGAAGAATTACTTACGTGATAAAAAGTCATGCATCCTTGAAATTATGTCTTAAATTAAGTCTTAAAAATTTGCCAATTCATTCCTAGGATTACAATGATAAAAATAATTTACACTAGACTTCGTAACCACAAAGCAGCACTGTCATGAAAACCTTAATATTCAAGTACACTGTCATAACTGAATTTACCAGATGTGTATTTGTGATTTACATTTAGTATTTAGACCTGAATGTAGAAATACATGCACTCAACTTGTCTCAATATGAGGAGATTATCAGTTGTTATTGATTGCAGCAGGACATAACACACATTATGGGCAAGTCTACATGGCCATAGTGCTTTATTCAGATTTTTTACTCAAATACCTGTAAATGAACATTACTACCTGTGTACAACTGTGCTGAGTTCTTCTACAGGTCGCCCATTCAGCAGAATATCCATCTTTATCAAATCAGCAGCCTGGTAGCCTGCATTTTCATAGTCAAAGCTAAGGGGGATAAAATAATACGTCATCACCATTGATGTTTAAAATTGACAGCTTTCATTTACTGGCTTCTTCAAAGACTTTAGTTAATCTAATAAAATATCTGAATTTGAACTTACGTGAACAAAAAAATAAATGTAAAATGTAAAACTACATCTCTGTTTATTTATATACTCCACAGGTTTTTTTTACCTTGCGTATCCGGAGGACAGAGATTTGAGGAGATCATAGAAATCCACAATTACTTCATTCAGAGGGAAGAGATACTTCATCATCACATGATGGTCGTCTATATACACCACATCCTTCTCGATGCCTCTGCGATTCTATAGACAAAAAGCAAAAATATTATATTTTCTTCTAAAAAATAAAATCTGACTTGAGGGAGACTGCCTGGAGCTAAATTAAGTGACACAAAATATTTTTTTCAGGGTTTTTTTTTCATCCAATAATTAATTTCTAGACAATTTTGGATGAGCAAAAACCAACTTTTTTTACAGAGATGTGAGATCGTAATGTAATTTTTCTGACATAAATTGTTTACATGACATTCTGTGGGTACCTTTACGGTACTCATGTAAATGTTTGACGGTATAAATGAGGGTTTTTCATTTTCTTTATTTGCATTGTGCATCTTTGTCTTACCAAGCAGAGATTGATGATCTTGCCAGTGTAACTGTCTGGAGAGAGAATGGTCCCTAGGACCATCGGCTCCAGATACTCTGACACGACTGATCTTTCTGGGAACTGAGCAGGATTCACAATGGTTACCTCCTCACTGCCGTGCTCCTGTAAAGACAACCACTGTTATTCAGGAACGTAAACTTGGTGAACGTATTTCCTAACACCTTGATGATTTTTTAAGTGATAAAAAAAAATCCCAGTTTTGAGACTGGAGCCCTAAACGCTTGCAGACTGTGAGAAGCTGCCTTCTCAGTCATGAGGTACATCTGCTGCAGTGCAGCTTCCATTACTAGCATTTCAAGAGAAATTCTATAAACTGATGTGTTATAATAAAAATATGCAAATACACCAAGTTGCTGCCAATGGAATGGAATAATAGCTCCATGGAAAGTCAACTTGAACATGTCGTGTTCAAACTGGAGGGGATTTTACCTTTGTAACAGGATACACTTGGTTGTATTTTCCCCTCATTAATCTCCTATCTGCTATTTTACCAGGAGGCATATCAGCAGCAGTGGAGAGCCACCATTTATCATTAATTTCAGACCATTTTAAAGCGTCTTTATGCTGAAATAACAGTACAAGGTCAGCTATACAGCAAGACCTGAAATGGCTCTTACTTTGATGAGTTTGGCTGAGGACAGGATGGCCTTGTAGGGCACGGTTGGCGCTGTCACTACGACAGAGGCATTGTACTCCTGCTGCAGCCTCTGATTGAACACCTCCATGTGGAGAAGACCCAAGAAGCCGAGCCTGTAGGGGAGCAGGAAGGTGCTTGGATTTTGTCAAGTTTTATGATTGATGTTTATGCTTTTAATCACAAAGAACTGATTTGGAGAGAGTTCAACAGTGGGTAAGGTGCATTGCTATTCCAGTGCAGGGTCTTACCGATCCAAATTTCCACCATCTGGACTGATATGACCTGTGATGATAAATTCTTACTTGGCTGTCCATTTTGGCAACAGATAGTATGTCCCAAGGAACGTTCTTTATTGCCCAATCAATTCTATCATGTGTCGTCCAAGTTTGTGTTGAAAATGATGAGAAAAAAGATGCTACTTCCTCTACATTTGGCACATTTTAGGAAAAACTAGGGAACTTTTGCACAAGAAGTGACTTGAAAAAGTCCAAATATTGTGATTTACGTGGGACAAATTTATCATTGCCATACTTAAGTTATGGTTTTGTTTCCCGTCGTTGTGTGTGTGTGTGTGTGTGTATGTGTGTGTATATACTATATATATATATATACTGAATCTTACCTCCAGCCAGCTCCCAGGGCTAGACTGTTGTCTTTTTGCACTATGACACTTGAATCATTCAAGGTCAGTCTCTCAATGGCACTGCAAAGTCCCTGATACTCTGATTGGTCCATCGGATACATGCCTGATGTACAGAAATCAAGAGATCAAATGCACATCAGGACTCATGCAGGACTTTTGTCACATCTATTTGAGAAGTTCTGATAGCTTTTACTATATTCACTTTTACTATATTCAGGGGCTTTATTTTAAAGTACAGGTCCAATGCTACTTGAATATTCAAAGAAAATAATAACATTCTGCAGTATAACATACTAAATTCTATGTCTCGCTAATCTTTTATCAGACACTAAGGTAAGAGAAGCAGATAAGAACTCTTCCTACCAGCAAAGACCATGGCTTTCACGGGTTTAAACCCTGGGAGGATGTCCACTGGATGGTCCTGGAGGTAGAGTGTGTCACCAATCTGGGCCTCCTTCACATCTTTCATCCCTGTTATTATGTAGCCCACCTGGCCTGCTAACCTACACGTTAAGTTAAAGAGAGTTACGTTAATGCAATTTACCCAAACAACTCAAGAGTTAAATCACGTGGATAATAAGGTATTGGCCTCCTGAACTTAGATAATTATCATCTTCAGCAGGAATGACTGCAACCAAATGTTATGACTGGACCCTCTGCTTCAGTGCAGCATGTGTGAGGGTTTGGGAGGATGACCTGGAGGTTCGGTACTCTGACTTGTCCACTTCAGAAATTTAATTATTTCTTTTTAGCCATTTAGATGACTTACCCTTATGCTGAGGATCATTGTTTTGCTGCATGACTCAGTTGTTGCCTCACCTCACAGACTGATCACAAACATCCTCCTACAGGTTTTTTTTTTTTTAATTATGGAAAGTCATCCCAGGACTGAAGCATCCCTACAACCTTTCATGTGTTCTTCTTGTGTAATCTGGTGTTTGGCTTCACCAGATATGAACTCTGTCTTCCAAAACATTCCAATTTATACTCATCCATGCAATACATCTTGCCTCAAGTCTCCTCCAGATGATTTCTCACTGTGGAGACGCAGAGCCTTAGAAATTGTAGCTATACCTAAATTGTTGAATTTACGTCAAGTTCTTCCTCCTTCCATTGTTAATATGATATTGGTGAGACCTTCTAGCCAAATTTTTGCTTCTGATAAATGATCAATTTAAGTGTAGATTTAATTGAATGGGGAAATCAGATCTCACACCCCAGGTCCGCTGTGATAGCCGCCAGAAACCCCATGACCTGCGACAGCGGAAGAAGCGAGTACTGTAGATGTATGTATATGTGTGGTAGTAAGCAGGTCTGGGTGTGTCCAGTCACAATGGAATAAGTCATTAATTTAGTTAGAGGGTAAACACATTTTCAAAATGCCTTATGGGGTGACCTTACTAATGGTTGTTGTGTCTGGCATTCATCCCCAACGTGAAAGTTGGGCGCTGTAAGTACTGCCCACTGCTCGTCCAGGATGGGTAAAATGCAGGGAACAATTGTCATGACATTGTAGTTTGTAAATTGAAATTATTTTTGTAAGACAAAAATAAAGGAATACACTACCAGTCAACAGTTTGGACAAATTTTCTCATTCAATGGTGTTTCTTTATTTTTATGACTTTATACATTGTAGATACAAACTGAAGACATCAAAACTATGAAGCAAAATATATATGGAGCTATACAGCAAACAAAAAAGATAAATCTAAACGTGTTTTATATTTTAGATTCCTCAAAGCAGCCTCCCTTTGCTTTGATGACAGCTTTGCAAACCCTTGACTTTCTCTCAATGAGCTTCATGAAGTCGTCACCTGAATTAACATTCACAGGCGAGCCTTGTCAAGGTTAACTTGTAGGTTTTCTTATTTACTTAATGAGATTGGAACCATGAGTTTTGTTGTGCAGAAGTCACGCCAGTAACACACTTGACAGCCATATTTGGCACATTTTAGAATCAATATTACAGCAAGAACCAATCAGATAAGTAAAGAGAAACGAAAATCCATCATTATTTTAAGAACTGAAGGTCAGTCACTTTGGAAATACTGCACAATCTTTAAATGTATCCCCAAGTGTAGTCGCAAAAAGTATCAAGAGCTCAGAGGAAACTGGCTCACATGAGAACCACCCCAGAAAGGAAAGACCACATAAATGTCACACAGAGTTCTAGTAGCAGACACATCTCTATACCTGTTCACAGGAGACTGAGAGAATCAGGCCTTTATGGTCAAATACCTGCTAAGAATCCAGTAGAAGAGATTTATTTGGGCCAATAAACACAAGGAATGAACATCAGACCAGTGGAAATCTCTTCACTGGTCTGATGAGCCCAAATTTGAGAGCTTTGGCTAGCTGGTGACACTGTTGGGAGTTTATTCAAAATTAAAGTCACATGTAACCAGCATGGCAACCACAGCACATCTATATTTCAACAGGACAGTGAGCCCCAAAACACCAGTCAGTGTGAAGACTATCTGACCAAGAAGCAGAGTGATAAAATCCTGCATCACATGACCTGGCCTCCACAGTCACCTGACCTAAACCCAATGGAACGGTTTGGGACAAGATGAACTACAGGGTCCAAAAGGGCCACAAGTGCTCAGAATCTTTGGGAACTCCTTTAATTTGGAAAACTTTTTCAGGTGACAACCTCCGGAAGCACATTGAGAGAAGGCAAAGCAGTAATCAAAGCATAGTCAATCAAAGCAAGGGCGTTTATTTTGAAGAAGCTAAAATATAAAACGGTTATTTTACCTTATATTGTTTACGACATAATTCCGTATGTGTTCATACATAGTTTTGATGCCTTCAGTGAAAGTCAACAATGTAAATAGTTATGAAAATAAAACCATGAAATTAGAAGGTGTCAAAAACTTTTGACTAGTAGTGCACATAGATGGTAAAAAAAACGATTACACAATTATAGAAGCATTGAATTATGTGGTACATAAAACAACGACAAAGAGAGAAGTGGTTACTTCCATTATTCATTGTTCTGCTGCTGATTATCTCAATTAATAGACCAGTCATTTGGTGTTGATATTGAAACATGATAAGTACCAAGTAATTTAAAGAAATTCCATTTATTACTTCAAAAGAAAAGCAGTAATCATCATAATTAGCATTTGGGAAACCACTAAAGCTGGAGAAAAGGAACAATAACACAACTCACAGCTTCTGTGTCAGATGCTTATCCGGCCGAAGGATCCCCAACTCGCTGACCTGGTACATTTTGCCCAGATGTGCTGAAACAATCCTGTCGCCTTTTCTGACTTCACCTCCAAGCACAGCAATGTTAGCTACCACCCCTCTGTAGTGGTCAAAATCGGAGTCAAACACTAGGGCCTTAAATGGGTCATCGGCACTTGCCACAGGCCTGAGAATACAAGGATGAGGAAACATCATCATCTTGATGTGTCAAGCATGCTTCATCTGAAACAGTAAATCAAACGAGCCGTCTTACGGTGGAATCCTGTCCACAATTGCCTGAAGAATGTTTTCAACATTTGTTCCAAATTTTGCTGAAATCTGCAAAAAACAAATAAAAAGACAAAACCACTTCAGAGAAAATCAGGTCAAGGATCCTGAAAATAATGCCCACAATAATATTTATTGTTTGGTGATAAAAATAAGTTTTCCTTTAATATCATACTCCATTGCTCTTTGTACTTTGTCGGAAATCAGCAACAGAATGGATAAGCAGCTCTAGTGATGTCAAACCTTTAACAGCATCCACAAGACAAAATAAGACAAATACTCCCATTAATGACATTACAGTAAAGTCAGCCTAAATTTATAGCTGTTTTGTGAACGCTTCTATTAGTTTCTTGGTTCTGGATAGAACTTTGTACCACAAAAGGGTTTTGATGCTTTACCCATCTTAAAAAAGGCTTCTTACACAAGTGGCTCACTTGGTATAACTATGTCTAAAACACAAGTTCTGGTCAAATATGGGAAGAGAGTGAGAAGCACAAGGAGGTGGAATGTTGTAGGAGTGAGTAAATGAGAGGCAAACAGATTAGTCGTATGTAAAGAAACATGAATGCAATTGCCTCAGTGACACTGTCATTCTGGGGGACACCTCCAACCTCTTTCACCACCTATGCAAAGTCACTTTTTTTTAGTTACAGAATATTTTATACATGGATATTTTAAATTTCATGGTATATCTGATTGAATAGTTGCACAAAAATTACAAACAGAGAGAAATTATGGAATAAAGAATTCAAAGTGTAATTTAAAAGGCTAATGCGGTTATTTTATCTTAAATTTGGAGAAGATTCCTACAACAAGATAATAAAGTTAATAAAGTTCTGCTTCTTCTTCATCTTCTAAAAGTTCCTCACGTTGCACAACCTTAGCTTGAGCAAGCTTCAACTCACCCTGATGCATTCCTCACGTGAAATATCAAACACTTTTTCAATCTGTGCCTCGACTCTTTCTGGATCAGCATTTTTTAAATCGATCTAAGAAGAAAAAATAAGAACAAACTGAAATTAAAAGAAAAAAAAGTGATGTTTTTTGGGGGGAAAATTCAAACAGGTAAAGAAGCTTTCAGCGTACCTTGTTGATGATAGGGATGATTGCCAGCTCAGCCTCAAACGCTAGGTAGAAATTAGCCATTGTCTGTGCTTGAACCCCCTTCACATGACACAATATTAATAACTATACATGCAGCTTGTATAGCGATCACATGTCACTATCAAAAGAAAGATATAGATCTTATTTTGTACCCGATTGGCATCAACGACCAACAGGACTCCTTGGCATGCAGAAATTGACCGAGACACTTCATAACTGAAGTCAACGTGACCCTACAGAAAGGAAAGGCATCAGGACACGCAATGCTGCAGCATGTAAATAACATGAAAGAACTGCAAAATTATTTGTGGATTTTATTTTGGACTGTTGTTTTGATGAGAGAGCTGATGATGATGATAATGTTTCAAAATTGAAATATGCAGCCCCACAGAATAGGTAGGCGTAAATGGTGCATTTCATAATGTTTCAAAGCTTCTTCTTAACACTTACTGGTGTATCGATGAGGTTCAGGAGGTACTCCTTTCCTTGGTTGCTGTAAAGCAGAGAAGCTGTCTGGGCCTTCACTGTTATTCCCCTGTCTCGTTCCACCTGAAGTGTGTCCAAAACCTGCTTGTTCTTGTCAGTCTTTGTTATTGCTCCTGTTTGTCAGTCACATACATGGTAAATATGACAGTTTTGTTTTTTTTTATATACAAAATGTGTTACAACAACAGTCACCTTTACCTTGTCAAAAGCAACATTTGCAGAGAAATCCAAAACCCAGAAAGTTTATATTTCAAAATAACTTCAACATATCAAACTAAATATTCTGTCCAAAAGGGAAAAAAAAGATGAAGGACGTCTGGGCTAGCGATGCAGTGTAAACATGACTCAGAATATTAGACAAAAAATAATCTACCGGTACTCAGGGGCCGCTATGGTTTGAAAGAGACATATCAATCCTCCCACTATTATTATTATTATTGATGACAATAATAACTCAAACAACAATATTATATTATTAGATTACTAGTACTACTAGTAGTATTTGTAGTTATACGGTAGTTGAAGTAGATAGATAGATAGATAGATAGATAGATAGATAGATAGATAGATAGATAGATAGATAGATAGATAGATAGATAGATAGATAGATAGATAGCAGAGGAGAGGAAACTGCAGCCTGCTCACGCATGCGCAGTGAAAAAAAAAGTATAATAGCTATTACCACTATAATACAATAGCTAGTATAAACTACTGTATAATAGCTATAATAATAGTATAATAGCTATAATAATAATATATAATAATAAATAATATAATAATATAATATAATATACAATAATAATATTATAATAATATATAATAATATATATTATTATATACTAATAATAATAATATATAACATAATAATATAATAGCTATAATAATAGCTAGTATATAGATATAATAGTATAATATAAACTATAATAGCTAGTATAATAGCTATTACCACTTTTAATGTTTCTATTATATATCTATCATTAATGTTGCACATCTGCCTGCCCACCAACTTATTTACAACATCTCTATCTCTATAACCTATCTTAGGTGCAATGAGCTAACTTTAGTTGTGATATGGGACAATATAAAAATGATCTTCCTTTGACTTGACTTAATTATTTTATTACAAGCTAATTTAATATGTTTTTTTTTTTAAGTACCAGAGAAAGGGAGTATTATGATGCTACCATTTGGATGATAGCAGCTGTTCTCAGATAGCAGTGTCCCCAGTTACGACACATATTCCATTACTGTAGGCTCTCACGCATTATATCATTATCAGCGTGTTTATTATCAGACCTAAACCTCTTTTATGAAAACTTCAGAAAAAATGGGAATGATAATATGATGCATAAATGTGGCAATAAGGAAACATACCTGTCATCTCCAACAGTCTGTCAGCCAACGTGCTTTTTCCATGATCAATATGAGCAATGATGCAAAAATTCCTGATTCTTTCTGCAGGGAACTTGGACAGTTCGATGGTTTCCTTGAACGCAAAGGCAAGGACATTCATTCATTCATTTGTAAGGAAACATTTGACAAATTAATGATTACTATCATGTTCTGAATAACTAGCAATAAAGGAAACGATTTATATAATGGGAACTTCATCATAACTTTGTAAGTTATAGCAGGAAACAATTCTCAATAGAAGTTCTGTTAAAACGCTGCCTGAACATTTTCTGGTATTTTGTTACCTTGTGTGTCTCAGTGCACATCTTGACGCTACTGGAGAATAATATGGGCAAACTTTTCTTAAAGCGATGTCTTAATAGCGTGTAGCTCATGTTACAGCTTTGTGCTTTCTTTTTGCACATTTTGAAGTTTAAAACTCGTCTGAAAAGAGGAGTTTCGATCCCATGTTTCAAGAAAGAAAATGACATGTTTTCAACAAGCTATGTTGAGTGGCTAACAGGATGAAGGATGAAGGTGTTGACCGGTGCTAACAGCACAGCTATTTAGCTTCGTTAACATTAGTTAAACTCAGACTAACAACACAGTTGCTCCGCTGTCATTAGCCGGACTGTCGCGACAAAAAACTTTTAACTTGATGAAGATTTCAAGAAGTACGAGTTAAATATTTTGAAGATGGATGTAGCGAAGGAGGCTGACATCTTGGTTTAGAGTTCAACCGCAAAGCCTTGTGGGAGATTTATTATTGATTTTTTTTTTTTTTTTTTGCAGTAGCAAAGATGACAGAAAGAAACAAGATAATAACCTTGTTTTTCTCCTTATGTCGCACAGCGGGAAAATCTCGATCGCTGGTTCAAACAAAATCTTCGAATAATTGTTATACTGTAACTCTTTAACATAGGGGTCATTTATTATAACCAAAACGTGTTAACTAAACTAAAGGCTTTACATTAATCATGTCTTTCACGTGGATTTACAATGCTATGTACAATGTAATTTAATTGAAATAGGCTGGTTATGAATGGCACCAGCCTATTACAATTAAATTTAATGTAGAATTTTTATACAGTACTTACGATTCAGTAACGTAATAGATTACATTTATAATAATAAAATACAAACCTTAACCTATGAAAGGACATCAGAGAGTTTTTTGATATGCTACTATCTTTGGAGCGCTCTGTAGTCAGAGGTCCCGCCCACTCAATCTGTCAAGGATATAATTGGATATCGATTGCTATGACAACCAAACGGCCGCTTTCACGGAGATCGCTCGGCTCTGTGCGATCAGATAGTGGGCCTGTGCAAGCTGCTGTTCCTGCCAGTCGTATAATCACATCTTGGCACTCGTTTTTAAGTAAGACCAGATTCCACCGTGTGAAAATGTCTATGGGAAGACATTATTTTAAAAAAAAAAATCAAATGTGCACAAAAACATTACATTATATTTTAATATGTATCCAACAATCTATGAAGTGAATGCGAGGATTTCGATGAACATGCACTGAATGGATTCCTCCCACCAGATAATTGCAGAACAGGTCGACTCCAGACAAGCCCTAGATGTGAATGTGTGGTTGGTTGTCAAGGTGGATAGGCTCCACCCCCCACCAAAAAAGGTCATGATGTTGAGGTTTTTTTTAAAGCTTTGATGTCTGCAGTTCATTCTTTTCTTTCTTTCTTTCAGCGGTTGGCCGGCCGTCAGCTGGCATGGCATCTGGAGACGGAGTGGTTGCTGCTCAGGTCGGTGATTCTGAGGAGGACGCGTCACAGCTCGTGTTTCCTAAAGAGTTCGAAAACGCCGAGACGCTGCTGAACTCGATGGTCTACATGTTGCTGGAGCAGCGGAAGCAGCAGAACGAGAGCGTCGAGAACGAGCAGGAGCTGTCCGAGGCCTTCATGAAGACCCTGAACTACACGGCCCGCTTCAGCTGCTTCAAGAACCGAGAGACCATGACGGCCGTCCGCAATCTGCTGCTGGAGAAGAAGTTCCATGAGTTCGAGCTGACCAGTCTAGCCAACCTGTGTCCCGAGGCTGCTGAGGAGGCCAAGGCCCTGATCCCCAGTCTGGAGGGCCGCTTTGGGGACGAGGAGCTGCAGCAGATCCTGGACGACATCCAGACAAATAGAAGCTTCCAGTGCTGACACCAGGACCACCAGGACCGCCTTCAGGTCCAGGAGGACCACGTCTTTCAGGATGTCTGACTTGATTGATTCCTATAGTTCGGACTGCTCGTGTGATCGATGACATCTTTGTCCTCTACCGCAGTGTTCATATATGAGCGGAACCCTTCCTGCTTCTGTCACAATAAATGATGACTTGGGTTTTCAAAAAAAAAAATTTTTTTTTTTTTCTTTCTTTCTTCATTGGAGGATTTTTACGTGATGCTGTGGCCGTCAACAGTTTTATTTCGATTTTAAATCCAAATGTATCAGAAAACTGTTCTTGCAGAAAAACTGTTTTTCAATGTTTCCTGGACTGTCAGAGGCTCGGAAATCTGCTCCTGTTTTTAGAGAGAATCTTTCTCTCATTTGGGCTTGTTTTTAACCAACATTGTTGTTGCTTAAAAACAAGGTCAACATTATTGGTTTTAAACACAGGAAGAATCAAAATAAGGAGTGGCAGATTTTAAATGACCTCCTGGGCCAAACAAAAACGGCAGTGTTTTTAAGAAGGAAAAGAAATGTGGCCGCAAGAGGGCACAAGCCAGTGTCTTATTGTGCCGGTCCCAAGCCCGGATAAATACAGAGGGTTGTGTCAGGAAGGGCATCCAATTTAAAACTTTTGCCAAGTCAATATGCGAATCAAATATATGACTTCTACACCGGATCGGTCGAGGCCCGGAATAACAACGACCGACATTGGCGCTGTTCACCTACAGGGTGGCGTTGGAAATTGGACTACTGTTGGTCGAAGAAGGAGAGGAGGAAAGTGTGTTCATAGGAAGAGAGAGAAGAGGAACGCCAAGAGTATAGGACTGAGAGTAGGGACGTTGAATGTTGGAACTATGACAGGAAAAGGTAGAGAGTTGGTTGACATGATGCAGAGGAGGAAGGTAGACATACTGTGTGTCCAGGAGAGCAGGTGGAAAGGTAGCAAGGCTAGAAGTTTAGGAGCAGGGTTCAAGTTGTTCTATCATGGTGTAGATAGGAAGAGAAATGGAGTAGGAGTTATTTTGAAGGAGGAGTTTGTTACAGTGCCTTACAAAAGTATTGCCCCCCCAAACCATTTTGACATTTTGCCACATTTCAGGCTTCAAACTTAAAGATAACTAACTGAAAATATTTTTCAAGAATCAACAACATGTGAGATGCAATGGTGGAGTGGAACCAAATTCATTCAACATTTTATATTGTGTTTTCAAATAAAAAACTGAAATGTAGAATGTGCAAATGTGAGACCAAATGACACACAGATGCACTCTGTTAGTCATTGTTGTCATTTAGGTCAACATTGGATCATTCAGAAGTCATCAGGGAACTTCTGGGTCGGTTAGCTAAGCTGAACACAATATAAAATGTTGAATAAATTTGGTTCCACTTCACCTTTGTGTCTCACATGTTGTTGATTCTTGAAAAATATTTTCAGTTAGTTATCTTTAAGTTTAAAGCCTGAAATGTGGGAAAATGTCAAAAAGTTCTTGGGGGGGCAATACTTTCACAAGGCATTGTAGGAATGTCCTGGAGGTAAAAAGAGTGTCAGATAGAGTGATGAGTTTGAAGCCAGAAATCAAAGGTGTGATGTTCAGTGTTGTTAGTGGGTATGCTCCACAGGTAGGATGTGAGCTGGAGGAGAAGGAGAAATTCTGGTTGGACTTTGATGAAGTGATGCAGAGCATGCCTAGAAGTGAGAGAGTTGTAATTGGTGCAGACTTCAATGGACATGTTGGTGCAGGAAACAGAGGTGATGAGGAGGTGATGGGCAGGTTTGGTATCCAGGAGAGGAATGCAGAAGGACAGATGGTAGTTGACTTTGCAAAAAGGATGGAAATGGCTGTAGTGAATACTTTCTTCCAGAAGAGGCAAGAACATAAGGTGACCTATAAGAGTGGCGGTAGGAGCACACAGGTAGACTACATCTTGTGTAGACGGTGTAACCTGAAGGAGATCAGTGACTGCAAAGTAGTGGTAGGTGAGAGTGTAGCCAAACAGCATAGGATGGTGGTGTGTAGGATGACTCTGGTGGTGAGGAAGATGAAGAGGACAAAGACAGAGCGGAGGACAAAATGGTGGAAGCTGAAAAAGGAAGAGTGTTGCATGACTTTTAGGAAGGAGTTAAGACAGGCTTTGGGTGGTCAGGAGGTGCTTCCAGATGACTGGACAACTACAGCTAATGTGATCAGGGAGACAGGTAGGAGAGTACTTGGTGTGTCATCTGGAAGGAAAGTAGATAAGGAGACTTGGTGGTGGAATGAGGAGGTACAGGAGTGTATACAGAGAAAGAGGTTAGCTAAGAAGAAGTGGGACACTGAGAGGACTGAGGAGAGAAGACAGGAGTACAGGGAGATGCAGTGAAGGTGAAGGTAGAGGTACCAAAGGCCAAACAAGAAGCTTATGATGACTTGTATGCTAGGTTGGACAGTAAGGAGGGAGAGACTGATCTATACAGGTTGGCAAGACAGAGAGACAGAGATGTGAAGGACGTGCAGCAGGTTAGGGTGATTAAGGATAGGGATGGAAGTCTATTGACAGGTGCCAGTAGTGTGATGGGAAGATGGACAGAGTACTTTGAAGAGTTGATGAACGTGGAAAATGAGAGAGAACATAGACTAGAAGAGGTGACTGTTGTGGACCAGGAAGTAGAAGATTAGTAAGGATGAAGTGAGGAGGAATCCTCCGGGATTAATAAAGTATCTATCTATCTATCTATCTATCTAGGACATTGAAGAGGATGAAGAGTGGAAAGGCAGTCGGTCCTGATGATATACCTGTAGATGTTTGGAAGTGTCTAGGAGAGGTGGCAGTAGAGTTTCTGACTGGGTTGTTCAACAGGATCTTAGATAGTGAGAAGATGCCTGAGGAATGGAGGAGAAGTGTGCTGGTGCCCATTTTTAAGAACAAGGGAGATGTGCAGAGTTGCGGCAACTACAGAGGAATAAAGCTGATGAGCCATACAATGAAGTTATGGGGAAGAGTAGTGGAAGCTAGACTAAGGGCAGAAGTGAACATTTGTGAGCAGCAGTATGGTTTCATGCCAAAAAAGAGTACCACAGATGCAGTATTTGCTTTGAGGATGTTGATAGAGAAGTACAGAGAAGGCCAGACGGAGCTGCATTGTGTTTTTGCAGATATGGAGAAAGCTTACGACAGGGTGCCCAGAGAGGAACTGTGGTATTGTGTGAGGAAGTCTGGAGTGGCAGAGAACTATGTTAGAGCGGTGCAGGACATGTATGAGGACTGTAAGACAGTGGTGAGGTGTGCTGTAGGTGTGACAGAGGAGTTCAAGGTGGAGGTGGGACTGCATCAGAGATCAGCTCTGAGCCCCTTCTTGGTCGCTATGGTGATGGACAGGCTGACAGATGAGGTTAGACAGGAATCTCCGTGGACTATGATGTTAGCAGATGACATTGTGATCTGTAGTGAGAGCAGGGAACAGGTGGAGGAGAAGCTAGAGAGGTGGAGGTTTGTCCTGGAAAGGAGAGGAATGAAGGTTAGCCGCAGTAAGACAGAGTACATGTGTGTGAATGAGAGGGACCCAAGTGGAAGAGTGAGGTTACAGGGAGAAGAGATCAAGAAGGTGGAGGATTTTAAGTACTTTGGGTCAACAGTCCAGAGCAATGGAGAGTGTGGAAAAGAGGTGAAGAAGCGTGTCCAGGCAGGATGGAACGGGTGGAGGAAAGTGTCAGATGTGATGTGTGATAGAAGAGTTTCAGCTAAAATGAAAGGAAAGGTGTACAAAACTGTGGTGAGACCAGCGATGTTGTTTGGTCTAGAGACAGTGTCACTGAGGAAAAGACAGGAGGCAGAGCTGGAGGTAGCAGAGATGAAGATGCTGAGGTTCTCTCTGGGAGTGACCAGGAAGGATAGGATCAGGAATGAGTACATCAGAGGGACAGCACATGTTAGAGGTTTTGGAGATAAAGTCAGAGAGGCCAGACTGAGATGGTTTGGACATGTCCAGAGGAGAGATAGTGAATATATTGGTAGAAGGATGCTGAGTTTTGAACTGCCTGGCAGGAGGCCTAGAGGAAGACCAAAGAGGAGGTTTATGGATGTAATGAGGGAAGACATGAAGGTAGTTGGTGTGAGAGAAGAGGATTCAAAGGACAGGATTAGATGGAGGCAACTGATTCGCTGAGGCGACCCCTGAAGGGAAAAGCCGAAAGGAAAAGAAGATTAGCTATTCATAATTTTGCTATTAGGACAATCTGACAGAACTCATGTATATTCCATGGGTGAGATAAATTTATTTTTGTTGTTCAGGTACATCTCAAAATGATATTACCCAACAGGAAGCTATTTATGTCTCCTTTAACTACAAAGCAATGGAAAAAAAAAAGAATAGACGTCATGACATTGTTTCATGTACGTGTTCCTCACCACTGACAGTCTAATATTACAATGTTATACAACCTACAACACTACACATGTTAGAGAGACATTGTAGTGTTACAGGAAATGTGTTGTTTGGGTTGCTAAATAATGTGTTATTCTTTCTTTCTTCTGCTGCCGATTGGATTGATGCACATCTAGCAACGACACCAGGGGGCCAGCGTTGTTTCTCACCTGTAGTGTGTCTCTATCAGCATTTAGAGCTTCCATCTGGCTCGTCAGGTTGAACAAAGAGAACAGAACGCAGACTCTTGTCCACATCTTGATATATCGCATATAAGCAGAAATACATCCGCCATGTCGAATTAATCCAAAACACATTTCTGTGATATCTTGAGTATTCACGCCTCACAGACTTTTTGATATCCTTTAGATATGAGCACATTTTGAAGACTTTTTTTTTGGAACAACAGTTGCTGCACACAAAAAATTAAACCAAAATATTCAGAACATATGAAATACTGTATGTATAGTATTTGTCATCATAATTTAAGACTGTACAAATCCTTTTTAACTATCCTGCATTGAAGACATTTTAGGCCTAGTGTGATTGTTGGTGAATACTTTGACCTATATGTAATTAACTTGACGCAATTCAAAAATTCTTTAACAGACCTTGACCAATTTAATGCTGAGTCTGAATCATGCTGCTGCAAAGGACTCTGGAGGGCCCTCGTGTAAAAATAAATCAGTAATATGAAACATGTTAAATGCTTTCTAAAAATGTTTATGCTCTTTATTCAGCAGCACATACAATATTAGACAATATACAGGGAGTCAATATTTTTGTAAAAACAGAGGAAGGAATAAAATCCAGTGAAAAGTAACTTGTCCTCGATATCTGATCACAACAACGTTTATGTCATCAGGTCAGATTACATGGCAAATGTTGTAAAAGTGTCTTTTTCCTGTCACAATATGTGAAGGTATGTATGTGTAAGTTAGCATGCTGTATGACGCCAATTTAGTATGTGTTCACTAATATGAGCGAGTTGGATGAAGATAGATTGTTAAAGCAGTGACGTGTTCATGGTGTCTCAGTCTACGCCACTGATTTAATGTAATGGTGAGAGGTTATCTAACTGTCCTCGTCTGGCCATCATTGAGTGAAACTGATTAAGAAGACAACAATCCAGAGTGATGTAGTTCTTCTATCTTACCTCTCTGCTGTGGGGAAAATACATTCTATTATTCCTGTTTGATTGCGGAATAACACACTTTGAAGTACAGTAATTATAATGATCCTTCATGTTAAAGATTTCTGGTAAAGGGTGTACGAAGCTCGACCATATAGGACACGTCACATCCGTTGGTATTGTTTTCTGTCAGACGTGGCCTCTGAGCGGATGAACACAGTCAGCAGTGGATCGAGAGTCTCCAGTCTGAGCAGCACAGCGCTTGAGAGGTGGAAAGATGAGGCGGCAAAATGAAACTTCAGTGATCTTGGCATTACAGCTAAGTGCCCCCGGGCTTTTTGTGGGCTTTGCCAACAAACTTGTAATAATAGTCCTTGGCAGCCTAGAAACATTTCCTGACAGCATCCTCTCCTCCTGAAGAAGGGCTGAGCAGCCTCACTCAAAGTCCCATAATCTGATCTGGGCTGATGTAAATTCTCTACTTCCAAGGAAAAGCTAGAAGTGAAATCCACATGAAAAAAAAAACACATTTGATGATGAGCAAAAATGTATCCATTCTTTGTCATTTTTTAAATCTTAGATAACAATATCAGAGTCTAAATCAAACAAAGGGCACAAACTAGATACGAACAATTGAAACGATATGTGTTTTATTAGAAACTGTGCACTGAATCAAGCATACACCTCGTGAACAATCATTTTATCTGGAATGTTTAAGATCCGAATGGGATCTTGGAGAAAATCTGAAATGAAAATGAATTAAAAAATAATATAGTTGACAAA
The DNA here is from genome assembly GCF_040054535.1 of Antennarius striatus. Lineage (NCBI taxonomy): Eukaryota > Metazoa > Chordata > Actinopteri > Lophiiformes > Antennariidae > Antennarius > Antennarius striatus. Next base: position 18,198,206 of record NC_090785.1, on the reverse strand, counting down.
ATAACAAAATGAAATAAAAGTCTAGATTTCAGCTTCATGCAAGGTATGATTCAACAATCAAAATGAGTAAAATTAAGATAAATTATTGACGTGAAGCCAAATCATATTACTTTATGAAAACATAACACATTAGAGTACCATAATTGGCCACGGATATGGGGCTGAACATGATTTCCATTCTCTATTACATCCATGGCTGAGACTGCATAAACTCAGGATCATAAAATAGTCTAATAAAGTATAACATATTGTTGGTTTGTCATCAAAAGAATTGGATTTCAGCAATGAGCATGTTTGACTTGGACTGTGTAGTGTAGAGAAGAATCTATTTGTAAGAATTTCATTAATGCTACACTTAATAAAAATACTTGCTGACAGAGGACTGAAATTATCATCATCCACACATGAAAGCCTGAATTAAACTGCGTTTGCAGTCCTGTATATTTTAAGATCAGTTGTTATTTCAAAATAGCTTTTAGGTTTAAGAACTGTGTGCGTAAACAAGCACTGGATGTAAAAAAATCACACAGAATTGTTTTGGCAGATGCTGATTACAGCCGCCACAACGCTTTAGTCTCCAGTACAAATCCTGGCTGTCCTCCAGAGCTACTGCACCAAAGAAAAGCCAAAAAAAGGTGCACTAAACATGTTTCAACAAGTTTTTGTTTGCTATATTTGTGCACATTTAAACCACACACTTGTAATTAGCATATGACATCCTTGCTCCAAAAAGTCTGAGCATCAACATGGATAACTTACTTACCTTATGGAGCATCGTGTTCTTCACAATTGTAATTTCATTAAAATTTATTTGCTCCTTAGATTAACAAATTCACAACCCAGCTACAGCGGCTGGTGAACAACACAAAAAGGCCAAGGTTAGAGTTATCCTCAGAGGTTTCTGGAGACAAAAACAGAACTAAAAGGGGAGTAAATGTAGGACCTACATTTAAAAACACAACTCCAGTGTGAACTTCATGTTGCTGCATTCACTGGGATTGTGACGACTGTTGGAAAGCAATACCTTCACAGAACTGTCTGGCTCATGCATTCACATGACTTTCTGATTCAACCAAATATCGAAAAATTGCTAAATGCATTTTCAAACAAATTTGCAGAACTGTCAACATTTCAAAACTGACACTTCTTTGACCGAATATCTGCTTTTTCAATGTGAATTAAAACAACATCATCACATTCATGTACTGAACATAACAGCGTGTGTTGTACCTTCTAACTGCTGAAATACAATGTGTGCATCTTTCGTAATTGTGTTGATCTTAGCCCTTTTCTTGCATTTGCTACTTTCCTCGTCGTTGTTCTTATTTAATTTTCATATTTTTTTTTGTAATTACGGATAATTCCTCTGTAAATCTAAACTGTCTGTGTTGCATGCACAAGCATTCATTTTTATGTTGGAGTGAATACTTCTGGAGGTCAGCTTTTGATTGCAGCCCCATAACTGCAGTCACAGATAATAAAACAACTTTTACACCGTAACAATATTATACAAGTGTGTTTTTGCATTGGCTTGGACAAAAAAAAAAAGAGTCAGGCCACTTCTAAATGGCAAAGAAAGTTACAAATATGACATAATAAATCCCTTTCACCCAAAGAAAATTATATATTGTATTATCAAGAGTGGGTATTACTAGTAAAATTTAACACGTAGAAGAAATTGTAAATAAAACGTTAGTGGAATGTTTATGTGTTTACTCTTCATTTGATTTGTATGTACAGTGGCCACATACTGTAACTGGAAACATACTTTCAAGGAAATATGCACTCTATCGAACTAATCACACAAAATGTCACCATGAAACCATGAATATAAATATACATACACATTTACAAAAGCCAGGCTTTTCAAAAGTGCTGCAGACAGTGTAGAAAACAGGCGGAGATAGAGGATCACACTGCAATCCAGGACTTCACTCTGCAAAGGTATGTATACACAGTTGTTGGAGGTATTTGGTTCATTTTAGTCCCCAAACCAGAACCCATTAGAGTGGCCTCTAATTAGAGGGGACCATATCCTTTATAATGGGTTCTCTGTTTAAGTAGGTAGCCCAGTAGACTAGGTTGAAGCTGCCAAAGAGAACTGGAAACAAAATCCGTGACATCCTGTCAATTTTGCTTACGCTGTTGAACGTCTTCTTGCTGTCTGGAACTTTGCCATCCCCTTTGGTCTTGTTGGGCTCAGACGCTCCCCCTTTGGCAATAGTAGGAAGGGTGCTGGAATCCTTCGTGATATTTGGTGCGTAGTTGGCCACTGCAACAGCGTAGGCATTGTTCTTCTTCATGACAGAGGACCTCTCTTTTTTCTGTTGAGGGACCACAAAGAGTGGATGAGGCATAGGCAGCAATAAATCTCTGAGACCCTGTAGAACCTGCATGGCGAAACTGCTGTTTGCTTTTACACTGACGCACCAAAATAAAGTGTAATTGCACATCCGCTACTGTAGGCGGCAGTGGCACTTTTACGTTTACATATGATGTGCCATTGACTGTAATTAATAGAGAGTATGCAGGGAGTATTATTTACTCCTCTGCTGTGGTGTGGTGTTTTTTTTCACACACACACGCGCACGCACACACACACACACACACACACACACACACACACACACACACACACACACACACACACACACACACACACACACACAAAATGTGCGTGTTGGGGGGGCTTAACAGATGGAAATTGATTAGGTTCAGATAATTATCATGACATTTACAAAAACGTTTCTAATTTAACTTCACCTGAAATTTTGCAAATTTGACTTAGTATGTTATAAGCATGACTGATTTTGTAAATCATGCTAATTCTGAATTTCGTGCCAAAAACACACCTCGATCGAATCAGAATAGGAGTATCAAAAGAATGGGAACGCTGTGAGAACTCAGAAACACCTCATTAGTTCATTCCACAAGGTCCATAAGGAAAAAGGTTCACTGTTAACAGGTGGCAGAATCATGAGGAGGAATCATGCGCCAGCCAATCACAAGCAGAGATGGGGAGATATTTAAGAAGAGTGTTTGTCTGTGAGTAAATTGAAGAAATATGAGGATTTGATCATCTACAAACCATGATATTAAAAGCATCTGGATAAATGTGTACATGTAGAGGGTAAAAAGACCTTTAAGAACCTCAGGCCGCATTTAAAAGAACACAGTCTGTCCCAACTTGATACAAACTGGTGGCAACAAATTCAGAATGAACATGTAGTATCTCATATTTGCACCGTGTTCACTCAAGATTTCCAAATCACCTCATTGTATTATTAACATTTTATTTTTTCACTCAACATCCAAAATTTTTTGAGTGGTATTGCAGCTCTAAAAATCAGCTGTAGCGCTTTGACATCCCATCTGGAGGTTTAAAATAGTATCTCAGCCTCCAAAATAAAAAATATGACTTAAAATTGTCAACATACAGTTACAGAGAAAGTGAATTGTCTTTTAAAATGTTAATTGTCAGAGAGGCAGGTTATTCTCATCATTACCTTGTCAGTCACAACACTCTTTCCATCCCAAGCCCAGCCGCGCTTCGTGAAGTAATTGACGGTGGCAAACTCAATCAAAGCAGAGAAGACGAAGGCGTAGCAGACGGCGATGAACCAGTCCATGGCGGTGGCGTAAGCCACCTTAGGTAGGGAGTTTCTTGCACTTATACTGAGTGTGGTCATAGTTAGAACAGTGGTGACACCTGAAAACACACAACAGACAATGACACAGGTTTGGATATTCAGGTCTTCTGAATCAAACGCAGTTTTAACGGTTATGATGGTTGTTTGAAAATGAAGACATTTACTCCCAGCATCCCTCACTCCGGTACTGTGTCATCAGGATTACAGCAGGATTACACAAAACTCAATTGGGAAACAGGGAGGGCTATAAGCGCTCATGAAGCGCTGAACGATGTCATGACCAATGTCACTGCCAAAGTCAACTATATAAAAACAGGACCTGTGAAAGCCTGCACGTTTTCAGCAGAAAATGGGCTCTGTCCACACAGCGGTTCTGATTCATAATGAGTACTAATGGCTGTCATGGGGGGAAGGTGCTGTCCGGGATCCTTGAGCTTTGAGATGAAATCCATTTCTTTTTGAGGGAGGGCAGTGATCTAGCCCACAATTTTAGCTGTACCAAGTTCCTCATAAAACCTGCATATCTCAGTGACATGTTTCAGAAATTCAGTGGAGTGAATTTATCGGTCGCAGGGCACCAATACACACCTCCCATATCGGGCAGAATAAAAATCACCTAATTCATCAAGAAAACTGGAGATGTGGCTGGAGGGAGGAGAAGATGGAAATGTGGACTCAATTGAGAACCTGCAATCATTTCTACAAGATAACAAGCTGAGATGGAAACACACATCTCCAGCCGTCAGAAACATTTCCAGAAATATTTCCTCATGCCGGATCGCAGAGAACATGACTGGATCCGTGACCCCTTCGGTTCAACACAACTTGCTGCCTTCAGTTCATTGATGTCACCTCTGATTCAACACTGACACTAGTTTCAGTCAGAGACAATGGCTGCCTTTTGGATTGGAGTGGAAAACTTTAACCCATCTTCTTCTTTTGTCCACATCCTACCTATGTGAATTCTGTGGCCTCAATCGAAAAAAAAGTTCTAATCAAACCCGGGGCACTGAAAATGAATTCAGAGTATCAATCTCAAAACTGTGATTTGAGTAGGTCTGTGGAATGAAGCAGGCCCACACCGGTCACTGAAAAGTTCTGATTCAAGGCGTGATTTCTGCACAATAAACCTTTGGGTTTTTGTTTCTGTCCTCCAAAGGGGTGGTTTGTGTTTTAAATCCCATTTTTACAGAGGGGTTTTATTTTTAAAATGGAAACCAATGTCAAAAATGTAAAAAGAAAAATGTTACTCAGAACATGCACATTAACTTTTTTCAAGTTAATGTGCTTGAAAAAGGTTTGACTTAAAATTATCAACCTGTAAAGGAGGTTTGGTATTTTGTTACTAAATTCTTATTCTAAAAGAAGTTGTAGATTATGGTAATAATTTTAGATTTTTTTTTTTTGAAAGGTTGAGGATTGTATTAAATACAATGTGTGAAATAAACTGTGGTATGCATGTCCTCCTTTCTGGGGGGTGGGGGAGGGGTACCGCTGGTTTAAGGTCACTGTTACTTAGTTTCATTGGTCTTAAAACAAGTCCAATAGTGCTGCAGCTTATCCAACTGGATAAAAAAATCCACTAAGGTCTCTAAGAAATGTCTCCTCATCTTTATCCTGTTTTCTGCTGTAAACACCCTTTGTCATCAACTTTCAGCCACGTGCTGTGCTCAATCCGCCATGAAGACAAAGGCTAGTTTAACAAAAGGAGAGTGAATTTCTTCACTTGGTCATAAGTGTGAAATCCAACATTCATCAGCCTAAATTGCATTAAAGCCATTGAGGTGTTCTAAAGATACACTTACCAAACACAGTCCGAGCTGGCACCGATTCTCTGTTCAGCCAGAAAGACACTTGGGAAAGAATAACTGTCATGATACAAGGTAGGTAGGTCTGGATCACGAAGTAGCCGATCTTTCTCTTCAGATGGAAATGAGCTGTCATCACTGTGTATTCACCTGTGGACACAAGACTCACTTTAATGCATCGCCCCGCAGATACTCCTGCTACCATTTGACATTTTGGTACTTAAAAGTTACATGATACATCCTAGGAACAAATTAATAAACTTGGTGACCTCCACTTTGTGGATGTAAAGCTGCACCTGTAGCAAATGACAGGTATATACTGTGTTACGTGACATAAATTTGTTGCGCATGAAGTTGTTGATGGGGGATTTTAAGAAAGATAAATATGCATGTAATTCTGCATTTTATTTCAGCAACTTTGATAAGGCCTATCTTTGACCATAATGCTAAATTGTAAAAAATGTGAAGACAATACTTTTATTTAGACAAGAAATAAATAGAAACCTGCACAAATAAATGCATAAATATTAACTGCTCTACTGCTATGGCAAATTATGTTTTCTTACATTTACAGAACCAATTTCTTAGTCGATTACTCATAAACATAATGTGATGGCTGAAAGAAAAAAATCACATAAAATTGTTCCAATGTTAAAATTAATTAAAAGAAAGTTTATTGTTAAACAAGATTGAAATGTTGAAATGTTAAATTTTTGGTTTCATTTATTCTATTCAAATACATTGATAACAATTAATAGCCAGAAATAAATTTTCGACCTGCCATAGCTGTCTTTTTTACAGACAATTTCTCTCTCCCAGTGAATTCTAACAATGTGAGTCCAACCCCACACCTTCCTGTGGGTCTCACTCTCATCCAATTTACATCAGTAGATTATATTTTCATGCAAAGCCTGCAGAGAATGCAGCTTTAAGATGCAAAAACTGTCAAACACATAGATTAGACAGCCAGATAACAGACACATTTTATTAAATAATCCATCCGTACATAGAAAGTAGGCAGTGTGATTTCTTAGCCACTAAGTAAAGCCTAATAGCTGACAAGGCTGTGAAACAGTGCCAATGCTGCAGTAGCAAACAGGCCTTCCAAATGGAAGATATCTCAAAGAGAAGCCAAGATTAGACATGAGAAGGAAAAGATGTGTTACCCATGGCAACAGAACAGAGAAACATAGCTCATTTGCTGCGTTTCTGAAATGAAGGCTTTGATACACACTGCCACTTGGCAAGAGGAAAGTCCTTTTCAGCAGTGGAAAGGGGGAGGGAGTGTCAATTTCAAGGACTAATCCCAAAAGATTTTTTATTCCTTCTTTTTTTTTTTTTTTTTTATAGCACTGTAGTTGTATTGCTTGCATTCCTAGCAGTAATGTCACGGATAATGCTCCATCTTTAAACATACACACAAACACACACCTGCACAGACACACACATTCATTCAGGCACTGGAATTTAAAGGAATTGTGTGTACTCTTAGTACCCCACGGAGCTCTATATCTTCTCTAATTTAATTTGCATGACAGCCTGGTGCCTATGTGGAGGAAGAGGGAGGAGGACATAAACGCCAGGAATGCACAGGATGAGGGTCCATTTTCTCCAGAGAAGGCAGAGATCACTTCACAGAGATGGAACACGGTAATTATAACATGGAGATCATAATCCCGTCATGTTTTCTGCCATAAGAAAAGAGGGTCCTATTGACAGGAATATCTTACTGACACAAAAAGACAATCGCCAGTCGTCCACTAGAGGGCGCTAACTCTCACATCACACACACAACATGCTCTGAAAATGGAGGCTTATGTTTCGTCACAGAAACACCAAGTGAAGTAACCTTGAAGGGCTTACTATTAGGATAAATATGAACTCTTTCTTGGGGTGCATTACAGGGACATTCCCTGTAATGCACCCCTATATCAGTCGCATATACCTGTACTTACACAGCAATAACAGAAAGACACCCAACAAGCACCATCAGGAGCAATTACAAGTTCAGCGTCTCACTGACTTTGATAAGAGGGGGTAGATTAGACAAGGAACCTTGTCATCACTAGACGACCCACGCTGTTTCCTTCCTGCGCCACAGCTTGAAGCTATACTACATTTCCCATCATGCATTTCCATTGGAACTGACTTGAAACATTTCCTGGATGGTAAACCCCTCACTTGGTTCTCACAGGGCTGTTAAATGATTTATTATGTCAATGTAATCTGTTACAATGCTGGAGGTGACCTTTCTACAGTATCGATCAATTTTTTTTTGCCACTAAAGGGCAAAAAACACAACAACAAACAACCAAGTGAGTGAAAACAAGCTGACTTCCAGCCACAGCCATTTCATTTTCTTTGAAGGGGTTATAATCGATATTTTATATTGGAGCGGGCCTGTATGCTGAAGAGGCCACTCATCGTGACAGAATCCCACAGCAATTACAAACCAGTTTTGAGACAGATATTTCCCTTGTGAGGGAAATATCATTTCAAATGCTAATGCTACCTAATCATACACATGACACACCATCTGTTTACTGCTGCTAGCAGGTTAAGTCTATACTGTAAAACCTGTTAATTTACAGAACAACTTTAACATTATTCTACTCTCCTTGGACATAATGAGTTGCAATGAATTTGGTGGGAAATACATAAATGCAGTAAAAGAACATAGAATTAACTGCAAATCGCAGAGCATCACAAGAAAGTGTGTCACTAATACTTAATTATTTATCATTCTTCTTTACTATTCTTACTCTTATTATTAGCAGCAGTGAGTCACAATGGTCCATCGGTATGTTGAGTGATCATGTGAGGAGGATTCCTGATGACCAGGTGGCGCCTTGCATGGCAACTTCTGTTGACGAATGGGTGAACATACTCGTGCTAGCGCCTTCTGTTATTCATTTAACTCATCAAGTATTATAACACCATTCTTTAATTGTTGGTAGAAGAAAAATTAAAATATATTTTGCTGTAAATACACACTGATCTATTGAAAGACTGACCATTAATGTGACAAATTTACAAGAATAGAGTAAAGAATGTTATATCTACAGTACGCCCTCGTTCTTCGTGGTCAATGCGTTCCAGGAATCACACGCGATTAATGAATTCCGCGATAGAGCAACAAACAATTTATCTTATTATTTACGGTAATTTAAACGTTTATGAACGCTCCCCATACTGATATTAAACCACCTTCTATCTGTATTACCTTTTCCCACACTCTTATCGACTGTTTAAAGTACTTTTGTGTCTCACGGAACAAAGCGCACTTCCAGACGCCGTCAGCCAATAGAATGCGCGTACGGTGTCACGTGACTGCCTACCAAAAATCCGCAATGAGATGAAGTCGAGAGAGTTGATGCGCGAATGTGTGAGGGCGTACTGTATTTCTAATCATGCAGTATAAACCTGTGATACAATAACAGACCATAAAAAACACTGTACATTACTACCAGTTAATTACTGTAATTTTACAGAAAAAGGTTTTACAGTCTATCCAAAAAACAAAAGATACACACACACGCACACACACACACGCACACATTACATTAAACAGCTTCTATTGTCAGAAGTGAAGCATCACTAAGTTGACTTGTTTTAATGTGTAACGCATGCACTAAGACACAAACACATGGCCCGACATCCGTGGACCGTGGTAAGGTACTTTTCACAACACCGCTGTGTAACAAATAAATGTATGGTGAAGAGTGGAATTTTTGTAACAGCGTGTTGGTGTGTTCAGAAGCTTATGCAAGATGTCCGTTCTGTGAAGCCTGAGAGCACATTCATTCGTGCCAAATGACCTAGTTTGCAAGTACGCTACACCAAACACTGACACACAAGCAATGAATGATTAATTTAAAGTCAGCCAATCAGATAATGTGGAGTGACTAGTTAAACAAGAGAAACAGTCACTGGCAGGCATTCTTCCTTCTACAGAGGCATCATACACGACTTAACCTAGATAGGAACATTTACTGCATGGAAGAATAGTCTTACTCTATGCAATGGAGGCAGGGATTCCCTTGACAGTGGAGTGCAGTCACTGGGGACATACTCCATACTGGTAATTGATACCTATGGGGAGTATAGCACTGGAGCGTTTGGTACAGGGTCATGGTTAATAAGTCTGTTTCTTCTGTGCTATTCTGCATCAATCTGAGGGAGAAAAACCTGTTGTTTACATTGCTTGTATTTGACTTCAGAGATTATATTACAGTAAATTCATTAATTACTAATTCATCAGTGTTGCAGGGATATCACACTTTGTGAAGTAAGAAACAGTTCTGGATATTGATGTTCTCACTAAAACTATACAACAATATCTTCAAACTTCAGCATTAGCAGTTCAAAAAGTAAAAAAACAAAAGAGCACCGACTGTGCTCATGGACGTAAAGAAGAAATCATCCACTCCTGCCTCAACCTTACAGTCAGACTGTGGAGGCGATAACCCTGAGGTCAATGTCCAGGAACAAGCTCCTTAAACTATTCCACAATCAAATGTAAATTATTCTTTGTACTCTTCTGTACTGTGAGGCTCCACATTTACATTTCCACCACAGATCCATGGTACAAAACTGCTCTAAAGCATCTTCTTTCCTCATATTTTTCTTTCTCTCATCTTGCATTCCTTATTGGAACATGGCCCATTTCCGCCGATGCTCATGAAAGGCTTGTGGACCTTGTATTCTGTTTATAAACATAAACTCTTCATGTTCTCCAAATGTGCACAGGAAACACTCGTAATTGATCTTGATTGCAGGTCAAAGTGTCTTGGCACAGACCTCTGTAGAAGAGTGGCCTGCTTTTAGGGATAATATTCTTGTAGCACATCTGGGGCTGTGTTCTACAGTATATACTACATATAAATATGTTCTCCTCTCAGACTTTGGGAGTTGGGTAGTTTTCTATTAGCCAAATCCTAGTTTCTTCTCCTCATGTTTGCTTTTTCTAACATTGTTTTTTCATCAAATTCCCAGTGCCTGCCGGCCTGCTTGCCTTGTTGGATCATCCTGCCACTCTGCCCACTCTGATTTCTTCTCCACCAACCTGCCATCTGTGACTCTGGATCATCTTCATTCTCTTCCTCACCTGCTGGACTGCTTCATTTCCTCGTTTCATATTAAACCTTTCAATTTGACTCTAGACTCTGACTGTTTCATTTTGGCCAAAAATAACCCTTAAAACATGTCTGCAGTTTTACAAATGATGTATTTGCAGTTAATAGTGTGCACTTAATATGATGACCGTTTACTACAGTAAAGTTCACGTTGCTACAAGCCGTATTTGTGCAAGAAAAAACCCCCACCCATCAATCTAAAGAAACTCAAAGGTTTTCAGTGTTGTTATGTAAATATGGTAATAAGACAACACGGGCTAAACATGCAAACATTGTATATAATTATAGCACACCTACACCATCATCTTGATCGCTGCTATCGCCATCCTGTGAGAACAACAGTATATATCAAAGGCTTCCTTCATTATGTTTTCCTCAGCTAAGTAGTATCGCTAAAATTAGATCGCTCAGTGAGACAGAAGAGTGTTCATGCTTTCAGATCATCTCAACTACAGCAACACATTTCTTCACTAGACATGAATGGGGCATTGTTCTAGACTGTCATCATCTACAGGATGCTTTATGTATACACACACACACACACACACACACACACACACACACACACACACATGCAGATATATGTATGTATGTATGTACGTATGTACACACAATCTCTTTTGTACTATCTTTCGACTTTTGTGAATAAACATGATTTTAAAAATCAAAATCATATCTGATATTCTTAATTACTTATAATTCTTCTTCTTCTTGTATCACGCAGCTAGCTAACTATTTAAAGCATGACATTATCATGTGTCATCCTGCGCTGCATCGACTGACAGATTACCAATGACAAACAACACCATCACATCTCCCTGCACTGGCCTGTCGGTCTACTTAAACACATTCACGTTCACATTCACTCTGTATGCTGACATGTGCTCGCCATCAGTGTTGCTGCTGTACTCCACCCAGCATCCACCTGCTTTGGCTCAGCTGTGCTCATGTTCAACCTGGAGGGCATTTTCCTACTTCACCATTTGAGGGATTAATTTAAATATCCTCATTTTTATATTTTACCACTGTGTAAAGTATTTCAGTGTGCTACAATCTTTTGTCACAGCAGGGAACATTACAATAGTACTGAATCTGTTGTTTTTCCTTGTTTATTTGTGGTGTGACATGACAGTACCCAACTGAATTAAATTTAAAAAATGGAAAATACACAGTCAACAACAGGTATATGATGAATTTCTTCTCCACAGCAACTCCAGCAGGTATTTTATTTAAAAATATCTGAAGTCACCTCAAAGCATCTCGTCAAAGGTTAATACAAACCTTTTTGTTTCAGTCCCATCCCACACATATCACTCTGCAGTCTGACATCAGGTTTTCTCCTGTGGCTTCATCTGATGTATATTTATTCTTACATTTCTTATGTTGGTTCACATTTCTAACTTACAGTTTATTAGATAGCCTTTGCTTGTAATTTGCATAGTGCTATTATGTAATCTCCAATCCATACAATTTGAATCAAAAGTGTCCTTATTATTTGCATTAAAAATAAAATTTAAATTTCAAGCTATTTTTCCTTTCTGTCTTCTTCCCCCTCATCTTCACATACATATGTTCTCCGTGTATGCATACACAATTTCTGTCCCCATTTCATGGCCTCTTTGTTGTTTGCATGAAATGTGTGCAGTCTAAATTTAGGCTTCGTTATCTCTTTTATTCTATAGCCTATTTATGGGTTTTTCCTGTCTTCACTTTGTGAACAATTCAAATGTAAGTAGTACGGTTTCTGTTTCTACATTTCTCACAAATGAATAAGGATGAATGACATGCTTCTCATAGCAAAAGAATAACTGATAATATTACATTTTTATATTTTAAGTAAGGTTTTTGAACCAATAGTTTGTGGCTACCGGTGATTTGCGTGAGCAAAAACAGACAGTTCAATATAACACAATTCTAATAACGTTGGTCGAGTTTTAGCTCCTGTCTGAACCTTTGTGAAACTAAAACTATAAAAATCATTCTCACCGATAACAATGGTTTTCATTTTCCACAGTCTTACCACACTGCGGCAATTCTTTTCTGCTCCTTCATCTTCATCTCCTCTGATAACAAAGTATCATTATAAGACACTGCCATCTACTGTATTGGAGTGTTGAGATGCCTTCATTAAAGGTATTGTGTCTGAGTGTCTTTCTTTACTTATTGTCAAAATTTAGTTGAATTAAGACATCCATTATAAGCTGGTGGGAATAATATAAATTCCCATTCTTGAGATTTTGTTTTTATTTCAATCTATCGTACATCAGTACAAGTTAACCTAACTTTCTACATAACACTTTAGAAGAAGAACTACGTTCCCCTGCTGAATATATTTTATTTTAGTTGCTTGATTTGCATTGTTGATAATTAAGTTAACATTACCTCTACATATTTGTGAATAATACGGGATCGTAAACATGCATGCTAAACAGAAAATGACTGGTTTACAGGTCAAGGAGTTAAAATCCTCTTTAGAGGAAGTTGATCAATGTCAAAGAAATTCCAATCAAATAAAACTACAAAACTACAACACAGTGAGTGAATCAACAACCCCACAAGGTAAAACAAAATTTATTCTGCATATAATTTGCAGACATGTGAATTTCAGCAAGTAAACACACTAAGTTATTAACTAAGTATTACTTACTTAGCTAGCCAGGTATGCTAATGTTCCCATCCATTCCATCCATCCATCCATCCATCCATCCATCCATCCATCCATCCATCCATGGGTGAGAGTCAGTGTACACCCTGGACAAGTTGCCAGCTTATTCATCACATGGATCAAACATACAGACATTAACAATTCACATTAATGTTTACATTCTTTAGGCAATTTAGAGCCAAAATTCTCCTGTTTTTCTGGAATGCTAGAGGAGGTCAGACAACCCAGAAAGAACCCGGGAAATAATTGGAACACATTATGGGAAAATAAGGGATATACGAGAGAGTTCTAACACTTGTAGATGACGTGTCCTTTGGGTTAGGCCCGTGTTTTGAAACTGTAATCTAGGTGCACTTAAGTGAAATCCTACATTTTCAATGAACATCACCTTCAGGATTCTAACCATAGGATTTTTTTTTTTCATGTCATGCATCACGGCACTTTTGAGAGACGTATTTGAGTATTTGGACACCAAAATCAGACACTTGAATTACTGCAAAACCCAGCAGCAATACTTCTCTGTTTTAGTGTCTCAGCTTCTCCAGACAGATGTGCTCCCTCGTGTCCACTATTCATTCCATCCAAAGTAATTGCACAGACTTTGACTGCTTGCCCATGTTTGTTCTCAGGTGCAATAAAGGGAAAAGGCTCCTTTCAACAACAGCTCAACTGTTGTGCTGCTTTTGTGTCTTTAGGCCTTGCTAAATGCAGATTAACAAAATACAGAATGAAGCAGAGAATTCAAGCTGCAGGACTGCCAAATATTTGTTTTGTTGAGTTTTTATTATGCAAAGGATGCTAGATTAAATTGTTCTTTGGATTTTTGAAGCCAAATAAAGTAAATAACAAAGGACAAAATTTAGCAAATGTGTCATTACGAGCTCTGGCCATCTCCTGCAACACGCTGGAGGCGCACAACTTCAATATCTACTCAGTAAAATAACAATGATAAGACTTTATAGTGGTGGGACATATATATATATCAGAATTTTACATGAATATAAACATTAAAAACTACAAAAACCATAAAGATGACTTAAAAAGTTAAAAACAGTGAGCTGTCACAAGTTTTTACTTCATCACACTGATCAGTAATGCAGTTGAACAGTGATGCAAAAAAGTACAGTATTTACTTGTACTTCGACTGAAATCACCATGAAATGATTGCATTATTATATATATGTTATATGCCAACACACAATATGCACATACAGTATATACACATATATCTCAACACACAATGGCATGTATGTTATATGCCATTGTGTGTTGGGGTGGTGGGGCCAGGAGAACAGGCTCATCCGCAGTGCGGGCTCAGTGGTCGGGCTGAGCCTGGATGTCCAAAGTCAGGGCCATCATGAACAACACCAGCCACCCCCCTGCACACCCCCTCCTCCCAGCAGAAGAGCACCTTCAGTGGCAGACTGCTGTCACACAGCGCCTCCACAGGCGGCAGGTGCCCCCTGATGGCAGGTGCCCCGTGCCATCAGGGGGTACAATGACTTTCTCAGGAGGAGCGCGCGGGAGGCGGGGGGGGGGAGTTCAGCACGCGGTTGAATGCATTTTATTTAATTTTATAATGTTTATATTTTAATTTTATACTGTTTATATTTTAGTTATAATTTAGTACATGTACTGTTAATGCTACGTGTGTCTGTTAGTGTAGTGTATGTCTTGTGGTATGTCCTGTGATGTCAGTGTTTCTATTTTTTCCAGATTTTTTTTCCTGGTGCTTTTTTATCCTGGTGCTTATTCTTTATGTAATGCCTGAGCAGTGGATATGTGCAATTAAATAAAGTATCTATCTATCTATCTATTTATCTATCTATCTATCTATCTATCTATCTATCTATCTATCTATCTATCTATTTATCTATCTATCTATTGAACATATTGTTCTTGCGTTAAGTCAGCCATGATACATTGTCCATAGTTTTACATTACTAATAGTTCATGGAGTACTACATTGAATGAATTCCTAAAATTTAGTGTAAGCCCGATTATGATTAATTATGGTAATCTAATCATAGAGCGTTACTGAAGCAGCTCAGAATAATAACAATTAAAGATAATTAGGTTAATAATTACACAAAAATTAAAATGATCAAAGCTATAGATGTCACCACTGTTTTCAGGTAAATGATGACTGTGCACTGGTTTTATCCCGAAGTGCAGATTCACACCATCAAATATAGACATTTTGATTTTGCTAGACAACAACTATTTTTATTTCATAATGTAGTACTCTGCCATGTAATTTCTTTGATACAAATCGGGGGATTCTTACATTTCATTTTCCAGGCTGTAGGGGTGGTTATGGTATGAATAGAATGGAGGTTGAGGATCCACAAAGTGGATTTGATACCCTCTAGACATCTATTACACCTTAACAAAAGCTTACCTGTACTCGATTTGATGGTTTCTTGTCCGACTGTTTGTCCAAGGAGGTCATACTGATTAAGGCGGGAGCTTTCTCCTTCAACCACCACAGATTCAGAGGCGTTTTTAGTCCAAGCATAAGTCACTTCTGAGATTGTGTAAGCATCTAAAAAAGGGGGGAAAAAAAAGAAAAACCCATAGGGCATAAATCTGGGGCAGCTGTAGCTATTGATGATTTGTAGAGAAATAATTTCAGTGACCCAAATGTAAACCCCCTTCAGCAGGGTTTCTCAAGAAAAGAATACTGGAAAAAGAAAAAAATTCTCTGAAGATGAAATTTGTAAAACTTCAGCAAAAATTGTTGCACAGGGACTTTTGCCTCTTTCAGTCACAGCATACACTGAAAATGAATTGTAAAAAAATGTATTGTGAAAAATATCAACAGATTTGTTCCCTATTATTATTATTATTATTATTATTATTATTATTATTATTATTATTATTCTTTCTTTTCGGCTTTTCCCTTCAGGGGTCGCCACAGCGAATCAGTTGCCTCCATCTAACCCTGTCTTCTGCATCCTCTTCTCTCACACCAACTACCTTCATGTCTTCCCTCATTACATCCATAAACCTCCTCTTTGGTCTTCCTCTAGGCCTCCTGCCTGGCAGTTCAAAACTCAGCATCCTTCTACCAATATATTCACTATCTCTCCTCTGGACATGTCCAAACCATCTCAGTCTGGCCTCTCTGACTTTATCTCCAAAACCTCTAACATGTGCTGTCCCTCTGATGTACTCATTCCTGATCCTATCCTTCCTGGTCACTCCCAGAGAACCTCAGCATCTTCATCTCTATTACCTCCAGCTCTGTCTCCTGTCTTTTCCTCAGGGACACTGTCTCTAGAACAAACAACATCGCTGGTCTCACCACAGTTTTGTACACCTTTCCTTTCATTTTAGCTGAAACTCTTCTATCACACATCACACCTGACACTTTCCTCCACCCGTTCCATCCTGCCTGGACACGCTTCTTCACCTCTTTTCCACACTCTCCATTGCTCTGGACTGTTGACCCTAAGTACTTAAAATCCTCCACCTTCTTGATCTCTTCTCCCTGTAACCTCACTCTTCCACTTGGGTCCCTCTCATTCACACACATGTACTCTGTCTTACTGCGGCTAACCTTCATTCCTCTCCTTTCCAGGACAAACCTCCTCCTCTCTAGCTTCTCCTCCACCTGTTCCCTGCTCTCACTGCAGATCACAATGTCATCTGCAAACATCATAGTCCATGGAGATTCCTGTCTAACCTCGTCTGTCAGCCTGTCCATCACCATAGCGACCAAGAAGGGGCTCAGAGCTGATCCCTGATGCAGTCCCACCTCCACCTTGAACTCCTCTGTCACACCTACAGCACACCTCACCACTGTCTTACAGTCCTCATACATGTCCTGCACCGCTCTAACATACTTCTCTGCCACTCCAGACTTCTTCATACAATACCACAGTTCCTCTCTGGGCACCCTGTCATAAGCTTTCTCCAGATCTACAAAAACACAATGCAGCTCCCTCTGGCCTTCTCTGTACTTCTCTATCAACATCCTCAAAGCAAATACTGCATCTGTAGTACTCTTTTTTGGCATGAAACCATACTGCTGCTCACAAATGTTCACTTCTGCCCTTAGTCTAGCTTCCACTACTCTCTCCCATAACTTCATTGTACGGCTCATCAGCTTTATTCCTCTGTAGTTGCCACAACTCTGCACATCTCCCTTGTTCTTAAAAATGGGCACCAACACACTTCTCCTCCATTCCTCACGTATCTTCTCACTATCTAAGATCCTGTTGAACAACCCAGTCAGAAACTCTACTGCCACCTCTCCTAGACACTTCCATACCTCTACAGGTATATCATCAGGACCGACTGCCTTTCCACACTTCATCCTCTTCAGTGCCCTCCTCACTTCATCCTGACTAATCTTTGCTACATCCTGGTCCACAACAGTCACCTCTTCTAGTCTTTGTTCTCTCTCATTTTCCACGTTCATGAACTCTTCAAAGTACTCTTTCCGTCTTCCCATCACACTACTGGCACCTGTCAATAGACTTCCATCCCTATCCTTAATCACCCTAACCTGCTGCACGTCCTTCACATCTCTATCTCTCTGTCTTGCCAAACTGTATAGATCAGTCTCTCCCTCCTTACTGTCCAACCTAGCATACAAGTCATCATAAGCTTCTTGTTTGGCCTTTGCTACCTCTACCTTCACCTTACGCTGCATCTCCCTGTACTCCTGTCTACTCTCCTCAGTCCTCTCAGTGTCCCACTTCAATATGGCAGATATTGTAATTATACGTACATATTGCATTATGATTTTATGGTAGATATTGTAATTATATGTACATGTTTTATTATGATTATATGTTTTTATTCTAATTTATTATACAGTAACATGATATTATGTGCTTTTAATGGTTTTTGAGTGGTTTTAAGAGTCCAATATTCCTCCTGGTAGACAGATGTTAACGTCAAGTGAAATGACGTAAACTTGATTTATTATTTTTCCATGTTGTTTTTTTTTTAAAACATCAAGAACTTTGAAGAATCAAGAACAAACTAACTCGAAATGACCTGTACCTGTATTTTATTTTATTATGTGTTGTTTTTATGTTCTGTAATTGTTTCTGGTAAGTCTAAGGGATAGTATTTTTGTATTTAGTGTAATAACATTTAAATAACCTCAAATGGCGATTTTTAGATTGAAAATTAATAAATGATGACTTACAAACAACCTCGCAGAACCAATTGTGTACGCATGTTCAGGACTACCTGTATTAAAGAGTCGAGTACAAAAGCCTTTTGGAACACCACACATAAGAGGGGCCACTGAAAATGTGACATCACTCACTGGTACAGAGAATGTCTTGTTGCAGAATGTGTAAAGCAGTATTTCCCATGCCTGTCTATGTCCTGAGATAATTCAATAGGATCGAGACATCCACTCAGATTCATTCAGTAATTCATCTTCTTACTGCTCACTCAGATTCAGTAAGATTAAAAGGGGCATTTATTTCGGACAAAGTCACGTCATGTCAGCCGTGTGTCAACTTCTACTAATGGTTTTCTATGTAATCCCTTGTTTTTTGGACATTATGTAAAGAAATATGGCATTATAATAAAGTAATGATGAAGAAATTATCATTTAAAACATATTGGAATGGGTTCAGATTTCTTTTCCCAACAGTTTAGAATTGATTTATTTGCTTCATATTTCTTTCAAACTAAGCCATGCATTTCAATTTCACTTGGTTCTTAGACTGTCCCCTTGCATAAGAACCAGTGAGGAAATGAAAAAAAAAAGGAAACAGCACTTTAGTTAAAGGTGCCTCGGGCGCTATCATCATCAGAGTTACTCACAGCTGCCAAATTTTAGTGGACAGGAATGAAAGTCCATGGGAAAATCCTCCAGATGCATTGGGCACTCAGCATGCACAGTTAACCTGCATCCAATTCACAGAAAATAAGGAGACTTTGCAAATGCATGAAAAGTAAACAGCATTAAGAACACAAGAAAACAAACTGAAAAGCCTCATGCATTCAAGATGCTTCCCATCTGTAATGCCTTGAAACAAAAATAATTCATGTTAACTGTATTCAGCAGAGCAAAGTAAACCAGGTACAGCAGAGACCAGCAGAAATCAAACTTGAGCGTCTATGGTAAGATTGCATATTGATAAGAAACTGCATTGTATGCAACTTTCCAATTAGAAAATACCAACCACTGTTGAAGTAACTTGCAAATTCTAATTGATTTTCTTGAAATGCACGTCAGCAATAAGATTTTCAGTTGCATCAAATAAGGTGCATGAAGAATACGTTAGAACAAAACATTGTTTTGCTACTTTATACCATTCTATGAAGCTTTGGCATGCTTGAGGATGGAAAGTGTTCCAGGTCATTCCGCTTCAAGGAATAGTTCAGCATTTTGGAATATTTGAGAGTTAGCTGAGAAGATGTAAGCATGAAGCCACGGTGAACTGGTTGTGTTTAAAAGTGATAAAGTTATCATACTTGCAACATTTACAAATTAAGATTTATTTTCTGTGACAGACTGAAAAATAGCATTTAAATTTTTTTTTCCCAAGAGTTTATCAGATTAACAAATCAGGAGTGGTTTAATTTTTAGTTTACAGACAGGCAGATCTCATCTAAATCTCTGCAATAAAAAAAGCATATTACCTGCAATGTCAAACTATTCCTTTAAATCCATCTGAGCGCATGAAACAGAAACACCCACTGACTTTTCTTCAGGTGTACTTTCTGGACTTGAATTACCTCATGGTGTACAGCAGAGTCCCATCATCCTTGATCCTCAACAGTTTATTGGGCATGGTCATGTTATGAGCCACAGACTTTTTCCCATTGTGAAAGAAGGTGTCCGGAGTCCAGATTTTACTTGCCATCAGGTTGTTGAGGGGCAAAATATTCATTGGACCATTGAATTTCAATCTTTCATCCTTCCAGCTTTGGCGAAAGAAAACATCTATGGTGTACTCCTGTGGGCAGAGAGGACTAATGAGAAGACAGATCTAACTGTATTAATCACATTTTAAATTTTCCGTTGTGTGACAACGAGTCCCATTTCATTTCATTGAAAAATATTGAATTGACCAGGACACATCTCACTGCCGTGTTTTAAGCAGCGGTTCATCACGGCTGACTTCACACACCACTTTAAAACCCTGGCACTGTGTGGCTTTCTCTATTTGTTAAATTTCCTTCAAGGTGAGGCCGGCTCTGTCAGTACACCTCTCAGCTCCCTGAGCCGGTGTTTTCCTAAGCAAGCTCCGAGGCCAAGACAACTCCTTGACCTACAATCCCCTGTTGTCAAAAGAATCCACAGACAAGGAAGGATTTAGGGCAAAAAGCACTGCACCGAGATTTGTGTGTGCACGTGAGTGTGTGTTTGTGTGATTCTGCAAGTGAGAGAGGGAGAGAGATATATTCAGCTTCCTTGAGTTGTTTTTTTTTCTCGTCACAGTTGAAAGGCCTCTGACATTTAGATCTTGAGGCGCTGAAACTGTCCACTGGAAGAAAAACTATTCAAGAGTTTCTCTTGACGTTAAAGGATAATTCTGTACAAATGCCAGGGTCTCCATTTGGCAGTTGTATTCAGGTCTCTGATTGGTTTAACATACATTTAATCCAGTAAAGTAATTTATGAAAACAGAGCTTTCCACATGAGGGGTCTGATGATGCATAAACGTAAGCGAGCCAGCAATGGTTCAAATGTTCAAATGGATGGGTGGCGACAAACAACGATTAACACTATAACCTCAAGCACATGTGTCAAAGTCAAGGTCAGCGGGCCAAACGAGGCCCGACACATCATTTTATGTGGCCGGTGAGAGCATAAAAGGTCTAAAAATAAATAGGTCATAACATAATTTTCTTTATTCACATGGCTATTTATCCTTGATTGATGGAGTTATGTGCGTTTCATAACCTGACATATTAAAAAGATTTATGTTATAACATAGCAACAAGCTATGTAACGTGAAAAATTATTTAACATTAAAGAGTCGTTACATTTACAGTATGTTACATTACACTGAGTTACATTAGTTACATCAATAAGTTACATCTGGCCCTTAGAGGACAGCCATTATGCTGATGTGGCCCTCGGTGAAAATGAGTTTGACCCCCCCCCGGGCCTAAAGGAGGGATTTTGGGTTGATATCCAGACTTAAAACATTTGTGTGTGGAATTTGCATGTTCTTCCTTGTGTGGGTGGGTTCCCTCTGTGTACTCAGTCTTCCTCTCACAGTCCAAAAATAAGAAATGTAGGTGAATTGGTGACTTCAGGTCTCTGTTTCCAGGGTAACATTTTTGAAATGTTCCCGTACACACAGAATTGGAAAAAGCAGTTGTAAAATGCTGGAGTATGAATTCCAGGGCAACACCACAGAAAAAGATCACAGTCATGATGCAGCAAATTACACTGGAGGAGCATTAATAAACGTAACAGCATCAACCGCAAGAGCAAAACAAGATAGCTTGTTGTTGTTGTGTTCATTGTCAGTTGTCTACATATGTGATAAAGTCGAAACCATGCCTAAAGATGAAGCCATGATTTTGTTCAAAGGAGTTGCTTTTTCCTTAAAAAAAAAAAGGCGTTTTCAAGTAAACATGAAAATTGGTGAATTTTTTTGTGACAGAAATATTTCCTGAGCTTCACTGCAAAGTAATTCTGGCAGCATTCTCCTTAACAACTGAGGTGGATGAGAGCATAAAAAACTGACAGCAAACATAAAGACACTCCATACATCTGGTGCCAAGTCTTTCAGGTCAAACACTTACACCTCTACCTTGAGGGCTATACCAATGATTGTAGCAAGAAAAAGTGTATAAATAATATATATTTAAATTAATCCAGGGTCTCAGAGGTTCTGAAAATGATGTTGGAACCATAACGAGCCACTTTATGCTCATGTTATGCGATGTGTTTTAAAAAGAAGTCTCCATCCTCTTCAGAATGAAACGTTGCTTTGCTGTGAAGCACCGGGAATGTTTTCATGCTGACTTTCAATCGACATGGGAGTGAGGGAGCGAGTGGACAATAATTTATGGGTTGTTTGCCCTCTTAGAAACATTTCTATGAAATCTGTTTATCATAGGGGCTGAGCATTGGAAGTGCAAAGGATGAATCGTTTTTCTCCAACTGGTTTTGTGCACCAGTGGTCATGGATGGTAGTTATATTGTTTACTGCACATGACTGCACTGACATGGGGTCAAACGTATAAATAATACCCTACTATTATAATCACTTCAGGATGAAAGAAATTAGTTTTAATCTGAAAATAATATCTTGACAAGTTTTAGATTGCATTTTTATGACTGAAAATATTTTTTTATATTCCTTTGTCACTGTTGTGCATTATCCCAGCTTACATTGGAATTGGGATTTCATGTTCTGTCTCTAACTTTAAAGCTTGTTTAAATTACGCAGTTCAGTTTATCTCTGACAAGGAGGTGATATTTTCACCTCTCTCCGTTGGTCGGTTGATATCCAGTGGGGTTCATTGATTCATTTATTTTCCAGACATTCTTTTGTGCTGCAGATCTGAATAAAAGTTGAAATCTGAGAATGACTAACCACTGTCCTTTTTGCGTTAAGTGTGAAATGAGTGTATTATATATGTGTGGGACAAATGATCACATCTGTAAATGCAATTTGTTTTTTACATGTGTTTTTTACAAATGACAAAAATGGATTGAATTGTCTCTCATTTTACTGTTAACATTTGTGAAACAAAAGGATGCCATTGCACCATTTCCCTTTTTCTTTTCTGCATCAGAAGAGCCAGACAAACATGTGTAGGATTGTCCAGGCTGGTGCCAGTTAAGAGTCTTTCCTTCTCTGTCTAATTATTTGCATCTCCATCAGCAGACCTCTTATAAATCCAATAAAACAGCCACCTCTGCAATCAGCTGATTTGCTCCACAGTATCCCAGTAAATCAATCAGGTTAAAGGAGAACCTATCAGGCTGTACAAGACCTGAATAAATAACATTTCATAAACCCTGTGCTCCATTTTCAGCTCTGCAATGTTCATTTTACTCATGAATAAGAAACTGAAGGAGATGACATTACTATTGGTTTGCTTCTACTGATTTTAAACATTTATACTGTAGGATCATTTATAGTCTTAATCTTCGAGGAGCGGTGTCCTATAAGTGGGGGTCTATGTAGGGCTCTTGAGGAGGCAGTGCTTCCCCCCCTGATTAGCATATCTTTCAGAGGCCACTGCATTGAACTCCAGCATCATAACTGTTACATCAATAGTTCAATCACTTGGAAAATGGTCTTCAACAACACAGGGGCGGCGATGATGGGATGTGAAGGTAGGCTCCGGAATGATAAACAGGAAAGCCCAGGGTAAACAAAGGAGTGACTGGAATAACAAGAGGACCTTCAATAATTTATAAGATGAAAATTGTCAGATGAATGGACACTGCGCTGTAATGTGAAAAATTCCTCCCATTTCAGTTTTTGCTGTGTGTAGACAGATTATGAAAGCCGAGGAAATTGCAATAAAAGTAAAATAAAGCAAAATAAGCACCTATATTTCTTTTTAAAAAAATACTCTGAGGAGGGGGTGAAAGGCTCTCAACAGGAGTGGTGTTGTTCTCCACAACAGCCTGGATGTTGGTGAATAATTAAACATACTAAATATATGTCCATTATCGGCTCTCACCATGTCTGTGTCTGAAACCGGTCCGAAGCTGGTGACGTAGATGTTTGTCTTCACCTCAGTTATCCTGTCTGAAGAAGACACAACAATTAGAGACATCAAAACACCCAACCGGACAAAACAGAGTCGATATGCAGAACAAAGAAGGAGGTAAGTTGCAGGAAGGAATATTTATTTCTTCCGACCTTTCTGACAATTGTGCAACAAAAACTGAAATCACATTTTGTGTTGTGAGTTAAAGAGAAAACATTGAGTATTTACGACCATCCCATCATTCCTCGTCGACCCTCCGTGCATACTTTCCTTTGAGTAAAAAAATGCAGTAATTTATGACATACGTATTGATCTTTTCAAACACATTTCTTCTTAACGTTTCTTTCCTGCATGCCATTTCTATTATAATAGATCATATTCATAAATTCAGTCTGTGGGTTGACACCATCATTTGGTCATTCCTCAATGTTGATGCATTTACCGCTTAGGAGCTACCAGTCAATGGTAGTTAATATTCCTAACTAACTCCTTGTTAAAAAAACACATCAGAAATAGATTTAAAAAAACATTTATATCTAACTACTGCTGGAAGTAGAATAACTGGACTTAGAGCAAAGGTGTTGTTTTATATGTTGTTGTCATTTATATATATATATATATATATATATATATATATATATATATATATATATATATATATATATATATATATATATATACACACACACACACACACACATATATACATACATATATATACATACATATATATATATATATATAAAATCATGATTGTCATGATTGTTGTCTATCTTTACAGATTTTACACTATTTTGTCACACTCCTTGTGTTTTTATGCAGTAATATGTGAACCAATTCTCAGCCACAGCAGGATTACATTAGTGAACCACAGAGACAAGAATGCTATGATTCTAAGCGTATAAAATTTGTCCTAAATGTTCACACTGATGTGACAGATAGGAAAAGCAAAGCCTCACATGCCTCCTATTCATGTGATAATGCACTAGTGCATCAGCACTTCTCCTGCATCAGGTCCATTTGCTTTCTCTACACTCTGTCTCTTTCAATAATTACTGAAGCTTGATCTCTCATGCTCGGTCAATTCAAAAAGCTTTCATGTTCTACTCTACACTATGTACTACACAGCAAACAACACCTCACATGGAATCTAAGGAGATCATTGCTCCTCAGCAAAGTGCTCTCATGCATGGCAAGACGAGTCGCCGTTCACGTCCCTCTAACAAGTCACAGTACGAAAATGCCTTCCTATTTATAAAGTAGTGCAAATCAAGAAGAAGTGGCAGGTTGCTGGGTGATAGGTGCAATCCATTTACCCTGATAGGACGGTGAAGTATGTTAATGTATGTAAACCAGGCCTTTTTATGTGAATCATAGATCAGGAATCACAGCGCCTTTCAGAAGTCTCCATTAGCTCGATTTATTTCAAGAGAAACAAACGCCTTAAAGAACACGTGTGACCCTAACACCACTCCTTCTTGTAAAAAGATACGAAGCTGTGGTTAGTCCTTTTAACAGTTAATTATCAATGTTACATGTTACAATATGTAGTAACTGATATATATTTACAAAATTTGAGATATCTTTTATTCAATTATTGATATTAGTGCTGTTATTCCTTTTTCATCAGTAATAATAAAGATATCACTAATATAAAGTGGAATTTTCCCCTTGTAAGTTTGTGATTACTTATTAAACATCTCCCCCGATTTGCAGTATATTATAAATCCGACAACATTATGGATATGTTTATATTCTTTACAGATATATAACCCTGATTTAAATATTCTTTTTTTACACATCTTAAATTTCAAAAATCTTTTTATGTGTGATGATTTTTCCGTCATGAAAACTTCAGCCTACTCTATCACTTTATATATTTGTATCAGAGAGGATGATGTTGAACATATGTGCAGGAAGTGGTTTTGTGGTCAGAAGGAACAACGCGCTATGGACACTATATTAAAAATTCCATTTTCTGTTGTCGCCCTTATTGGTAGAGGAAAACCGTCTCTGCTTAAACCAGGTCAAAACTGCTGGTTCATCTTTGTTGTGTCTCTATCCCTGTTGTTGTGGTACTGGTGCTAACAATGGCCAAAAAGAATGGGTTACACTATTTTCACCTTTCCATGGAGCTCCTGTACAGTCATCAAGCATTGAACAAACAAAACCATTGTGAAGCTGAAGCCTCTAAAGCCTTATTGTATCATTTACTGTTGTGATGTGTTTTCCTCTTAACCATATTACTGAGGTCTTGTCGGTTGCTTTGACCTCCCCAGAGAAATTCTCTTTTTCATTACTGCACCATGGAGGTTGTAGGTAAGTTATTGACCTTAGGTTTGTTTTCTGCCATGTATCATGGATACATTCATGTTGTTTTCCACTTGTTCACCACATTCGATGAGACCTGGTCTCATTTCAAGTGTATGAGACTCGGCTGTCTGTGGATATGTTATTGGAATGTTGTTGGTCTTAATGTTTGAGGGTTTGTTGAATTTAACCAGGTAATATTGCAGTGTTATTAATTGTAATTAGTTGTCATATGAAATACGAGACGACCAATATACAACTCAATACATAAGCGCTCAGTCAGTTTACAACAAAGTGAGAAAAGAATAATATCACAAAACAAACTGCAGAAGAATAATCAATAAAAGGAGAACTGTTGAAAAGCAAATTCACCATTGCATGACAGCTCCAGTCCATTCGTCGTGCATGAGTGGAGCAAAATTCCCAAGCAAATCTAACCCTATTTGTAGAATGATGCATCCTCGCAGTGGCAAACCTAGAAAAGCACAGCCCTGAGGACAAATACATGTTTACTATTTTAAAATATCCAGAGTGCATTTAATGCCTGAGGAGGTCAGGACACTTATTTATAGGAACAAGGACAATGCTTAAAGTTCATTTATTCAGCAAGAACAGTCATAAACATGTGCTTTTCATACGATCTGAATCATGTGGTACAGATGGACCCGCTGAACCGTGTTTAAGTGGCCAGACGAAACCTGCCTCTGCTAGAGGACAGTGCATCCCGCTGTGAAACTTCCCAAATGTCAAGTTAACTCTTGCCAGGTTGGACAGAGACAAAGCGCAACGGAAAAAAAAAAAAAATCAGACTTAGTGGGACAGGAAGTCACATGATGTCACCATGATTCTTCTATTGATCGGTGTCGGAGGCTTCAAAAGCTGCGTTTAGGTTCGCAGTGAGTTAAACTGCCGCCTGCCTCTCCTGATTGCTGATTGCTCCAACCTAACAGTGATTATACGACCTCCATTACAGTTCTATGATTGAACGGCTTTGAGAGCTGATGTCTTTAAATGCATTGGGTGTATTGTTGCTGTTTACTTAACACCGCTTGCCACTTCCTCACAGTGCACCAAAATCATCGTTATAAAAATATTCAACCTGAATTCGACTAAAATGTGTCATTACATCACTCACAGCACAACAGAAATATCCAACAAATTCCATTTAAGTAATAATGGAAATATAAGGAAATATTCCTGACAATGTAGGTTAGGTTTTCCTACATTGTAGATCTTCCTTTCCTTATGAATCTGTGGCTAGATGATTTTCTGTTCCCTCTTAAAATAACCAGGCATCATCAAGAAACATTATCATTCATTCGGAGTTGTGATTCAGACCACTTGACAAATGTCAGCCAATATTCACTCTCATTTCATCTCTGTTTTTTATGAAAAACAGGATGAAAAGAGCAGCGAGACTGAACTGAAATGAAGATGCATCGGCCACAAATCCCAAACAATGAGCTAGAATATGTCAGAATATCCCATGTTTCATTACTTCTGTCGACACTTAAAGATTATTTTTCATTTTATTCATTTTGAGTGTTTCCCAGCAATTTCTCCTGTCATTTCAGGGCATTCTCCTCCTCCCTGCACTCAATCCAACTCATCTCCTGTGTTTTTCAGTCACCTGCACGCATCTCCCAATCAGTCTCCATCTATATAAACTCTGCTCAGCCCTCAGCTCTCCCTCAAATTGTTAGTGTTCATCCTACTTTCCAGTTTTCTTCTTTCCTACCTGATAACCTCCAAGTGATTCTGCCTGATCCCTGTTGCCTGCCCTTCGTTGGAATTCTTTGCCCGTTTGGACTGATTATCTGCTATTCTGAACTCAGCTTTGAATTAATTAAATATCTTTGATTCTGCATTTGCCGAATCTCCTGTCGTGATCTGCCAGTTTTGTTAGAAGTGCGGCATTGTGGAACTGTAGACTGGGTTAGGTAATAACCTAGGGGTATTCCATTTAAGGAATATTTTTACACAACAGACATACCGACAACAGATATTATTAAAAAAATGACAACAGAAATTATTTAAAAAATGACAACAGATATTATAAACATCATAACATTGAACAAAAGTAGCCACAAGATCTACAACCTAAAATTAAAGCTAATTATAACATGCTGTGTATCAAAAGGGAGCAGAACACAAATAGAATTAAATAACAATAAAGAAATAGTGTAAAGAAACAAATAGTGACAAATAACAATAATGCCCTTACATAAACAACTACATCAATGAATAAATTAAAGAACACAAAGTAATTCTATTTCTTCTATTATTGATTTAAAAAAAATAAATCCTGCAAAATTGTATAGAATCTTATGTCTTGTTTAAGATGCTGCATAATATCTTTAATCCACAGAGAATAACTATTATGAAAAGGGGTTTTCCAACTGAACAATATAAGTCAGAAGGTCAGCATGTTGCATTTATTCTGACAATATGGTTGTACGATTTATACCCTGTGTTATAACACCAAATAAAACAATAGGATGGCTTGATCCAGCAGATTCCTCTAGTATTGAGAGAGAGCGTGTTGAAAATGATCTGACAAAATTTTGTAGCCTAAGTCATCTTAAAAACATGTGGTCGACTTGAGCGGTTTGTCTGGATCATTCACATGTAAGACGTAACTCTGGTTTTGTTCTGGACAACCTGACCTTGGACTAGTGAAGACCTGTACAACAGAATGCCACGGTAATAAAGAATGAGTCCCCTGGATAATTTTTGCCAATGTGTATCTGAACATTTTTAATTTAATTTTCAGATGATCCAAAGTAGACAAATTA
The DNA here is from genome assembly GCF_040054535.1 of Antennarius striatus. Lineage (NCBI taxonomy): Eukaryota > Metazoa > Chordata > Actinopteri > Lophiiformes > Antennariidae > Antennarius > Antennarius striatus. The sequence goes on along the minus strand of NC_090785.1, from coordinate 18,169,175 downwards.
TAAGACTGAGGAAATTCTAAATTATACATTTGATCAAATGTAAGTCTTTCCCTAAAACTGAGTTTGTAGACTGTAGAGCAACAAAGTTTTCAGCTGTAGATATTTAAAAAAACAACTAGGAATATCTAATCTGCTTACCAGTTGGTCAAAAGATGGAAAACTATCATTTAAATAGAGAATGACTCAGAGTGTTTCATAAAATATTAATTTGTACAACTTTGTAGATTATTACTTATTTTGGAATGCAACTTCTTTAACCATATATATTGACAGAAGGGTGCTAACCAACCCATTAGTAACCAGAAGGTTAAGGGTGGTGAGTACTGTTTTTGATTTGTCTTCTCCCATCAATAGTAAAGAAAATCCCTTTTCTGCATCTAACTAAACGACAGCATCAGTTATTACTCTGTAAACTGTCGAAGCAGGAACACCATGCTTCACCCTCAGCTCCAAGTTGTAGTTAAAACACAAAGTTTTGGGCGGATTTAGCCGCTGGAGTTGGACTAGGAACAGAAACGAGTTGCCTTGCTGTCACACTGATGGTGATGTGGGAGCAACTGGTTTTCTGCAATCACACTTGGATGCATGGAATGATTCCAATAAAGATGGCAGAAAACATTTGGTGCATTTTAAAATAACTCAGTATTATTTCATTATTTGGAACCAGATGACCAATACGAAGGACAGACGTCTGTCTGAACCAGTTAGGACTTACTATGCAGTCTGCAGCAGGTACAATATAGGCTTCGTATAGGATAGAAATGGCTGTTGTTGGAAATGAAATGGGTCTGATTAGCCATCAAATGTCTCCGCTTACTTTGTATTTTCTAAAAATAAACTCAGAGAAAACGCAGTACTTAACAAAAGGCAGCAATTCATTCAGTGTTAAAGCGATTACAGTTGTGTTTTATTCTTCCTTGAATACTTCTATTAGCCAGAGGGGACATGTGGGTTCACATTAAAAACCTCTGCCCTACATTCATCTTTTCCATCTTTATAATTTGATTATCAGTGGCAGCTGTAAAATCTTTCAACTCACATCACCTTCTGTGAGACAACACAGAAGAGTCATCGGCAAAGATTTAAAGGTCACAACATCAAAACATTCCATACATGAACTATACCATTGTGTACATTCTGATGTAAGGCATGCTATTGTAACATGGCTTACATGTGTACATGTATGTCATGGGGGGATTTTGTAATGTTGTGTTAATTACATTACATTAAATAAGAATTGCTCTGAATTTATCCATGACCCATATCTGTCTTCAACTGTAGCTCTGTATGGAGAGACTAGTTAAGACTCATGAAGATGAAGATTATGAAGAATATTTTAATAATCCCAAAGGGAAATTATTTCATTGTGCACAAGAGTAAAATAAATAAAATAGAAATATATATTTTTGTAATGTGTATTGATGCTGGAAATTAATAAATCCAGTCTATATTTTAGATAGAGTGGAATTCAGACTCATTTTTTGGGAGACCCACTACTTGAACCATGAAGACTGACTCTGGGAGTGACTCTATATCCCCGACTATAATTTATGTATGAATGAACACACTTTTGTGCAGCTGTGTTGAGACTCTTTTGCAGCCATTATAAAAGTGTTATAAGCCAGGATCCATCCAAGCATTAACATGTTTTTCCCACAGATGCCAAATACAAATGTAGTGGAATTTTCCACTAAAAAAAAGTGGAAAATTCCATGTGATGTAAATTTTCTGTCTTCCTGCTGGATTGTGCATCATGATGTAGTCTCTTTGTATATTAATGGCTAAAGTGTGGCATTCCATTACAAAAGTAATTTTTAACTGTTTTATTTAATCTCTGTGTTAAGAATGATTTATCAGAGAGGTCTGCTAATGTAGAACCATTAATTAATATTGGCCAACGCCTCAAGTGTAAATGTGTGATAATAAATATTGTGCAATAAAACTATTTAATGAAATCAGGTTGTGAAATATGATCATTTAGGTTCTTAAAGTGGGATGAATATGAGTGCAGGAATATGGCAAACGCTAATGCTTTTCCAACACATCAAATACGCAGGCAGTACTATAACCAAGGGTCCAGTTGAACAGCCTGAGTGCTGCCAACCTAGAAGAGATCTGTCCCCATATGGCAGCTCCTAGGCTGGGCTGCTGGCCCCAGGAATTAGAATTTCAAATGGAACCAATCCTGAGGGAGGAGCTCAGCTTTGGGGTGAGGGGCCAGCTGGAAATGAGATGCCAAACATGGAGGAAAGAGGTGAGGATGTAGAGGGGAGAACTGTTGGGTGCTGGAGCCTCAGCAGAAGTTGTGATTTCCATCAAAACACAAAATGCCCTCTGCAGAAGGTGCAAAAAAAAAAAAAATTAAACAATTTTATTCTCATGTGGGTCAAAATAAAAGAAAACAGGAATAAAATAAATGATCATCATTGATTAAATTATATGAACAATGTTTTCACGGAACCTTTTCCGACATCAAAGATAAATTAAGAATCATCCCTTACGTTGTGTTTTTTTTCACCTAGTGGTGTCTGGTCTGGTTGGCTCACATTACTGGGTTCTTCAAACAAGACAGGTATATGAACACACACAATAAAATCAGTATAGCTGCATATGTGTTTAATATTTGCCATTATATCTGCTAAATCATGTTTTAATTAATTTTTTTCACAGTCGATTCTAATCATATGGATACAAGTCATGAGAATCTTTACCAGATAATTAAACCAAGGTGCTCATTGCTAATGACATTCATTTGGTCAGACAGCGTGAACATACATAGTGTGGGTCTTTCTTTCATTTTAACTGTTTTAATTATATCACTCACAGCGGGAGATTGAGTAGTGATTTTGATGCCGCTCCATACAATTCTTGCACTTCAATGTACAACTAATGTAAGTGTGTAAGAAGGAGTCGCGGTGGTTTGTGTGTTCTGACTGAAAATGTTTTACATGTTCCTCACAGAAAATTAGCTAAAGCTATCAACTTTCAGGTTAGAAAAATAATATTCCATTATGTTTTGTTCCTTCTGGTGAACTGAAACAGACGCCAGCTGTCAGACACGTACTTTTAAAGCAAAGTCATATTAAATGTAAATTTCCATTCAAAGTGGTTGAGGAAATGCTTTCAAACTCCTTGTTGACCTCTTACGGAGTATTTAAATTTCTCAGGTTCATTATAAGCTGTTACATTCCCTTGCTGTTAGAGAAAAAGTTTGGTTTGGTTTCTACTGTATTAATATTTATGCCAATCATGGTAATAATGGAAGTAGGCCTAAAGTTGGCAGACTGTTACTTACAAAATGTTTGACTCAACTAAAGTGCTCCTTTAAAATCTCACAAACCCAAGAAGGAATTATCATGTCTTACATTAAAGTTAAAAGACCTAAAAAAATAATACAGTGTTTAAAATGTCAGATTTTCTTAAGAAACATTACATTATCTGCTTATCTCAATGCTGAGAAAAAGTCAGATGACATTTTTAGATCACAACATCTTTCTGTAGCTACACAGCAAAAAACAATTAAACAGTAAAAATGTTGCCTCTATACTCCTAAACAACCAAAAACGGGGACTTTTTCTAAAATGAAAACAATCATAAAGTGACTTCAAACAGTTTGTGTGGAGTAATCCAGGTCTACAGAAGCCACAAAACCATGAACTGATTTGAAAGGATAGCACTATTCAATTCAATTCAATTCAGTTTCATTTGTAAAGCAACAGATCACAAAAAAAACCCAACAACAATCTTAATGCACTTTCCAGGTAGAGCAGGGAAAGACCTGTTCTTATAGAACCCAACTTGTCCCACAATAAGCCCACACTTAAGCAAAGTAGACAAGAAAAAAAAAACTCCCTTTAACAGGCAGAAACCTTGAGCAAAACCCAATAATCCTAGTGAAGGCCATCCTGCCTTGAGCGGTTACACTAATATGCACCAACGTAAGGCAGAGTAGTATGCTAGCAAGAAAAAATAGGTAGACACGGAGATCGAAAGGTGCATACTTTATGTTCAACCTTGTGTACCCACCTCAGTTGGCATACATTAGTGGCTTTAGCTTAGAGGCTACAGAATAGACTTCATCTTAAAAAAGGGAGCAAGTAGTGTTTTTCAAATCAGTATAGATCCGAGGATTCCTAGTGTCTTAATGATACCATGCAAGCTGCTTCATCTTCTGA